>NW_021703780.1:56831315-57125559 GCF_005190385.1 Monodon monoceros | reverse complement strand
AAATTAGAACACTCCCTAACACCACACACAAAAATAAAGTCAAAATGAATTAAAGACCTAAATGTAAGACCGGACACTATAACACTCTTGTAGGAAAACATAGGAAGAACACTCTTTGACATAAATCACAGCAAGATCTTTTTTGATCCACCTTCTAGAGTAATGGAAATAAAAACAAAAATAAACAAATGGGACCTAATGAAACTTCAAAGCTTTTGCACAGCAAAGGAAACCATAAACAAGACAAAAAGACAGCCCTCAGAATGGGAGAAAATATTTGCAAACGAATCAATGGACAAAGGATTAATCTCCAAAATATACGAGCAGCTCATGCAGCTCAATATCAAAAAAACAAACAACCCAATCCAAAAATGGGCAGAAGACCTAAATAGACATTTCTCCATAGAAGACATACAGATGGCCAAGAAGTACATGAAAAGCTGCTCAACCTCACTAATTATTAGAGAAATGCAAATCAAAACTACAATGAGGTATCACCTCACACCAGTGAGAATGGGCATCATCAGAAAATCTACAAACAACAAATGCTGGAGAGGGTGTGGAGAAAAGGGAACCCTCTTGCACTGTTGGTAGGAATGTAAATTGATACAGCCACTATGGAGAACAGTATGGAGGTTCCTTAAAAAACTAAAAATGAATTACCATATGATCCAGCCATCCCACTACTGGGCATATACCCAGAGAAGACCATAATTCAAAAAGACACACGCACCCCAATGTTCACTGCAGCACTATTTACAATAGCCAGGTCATTGAAGCAACCTAAATGCCCATCGACAGACAAATGGATAAAGAAGATGCGGTGCATATATACAATGGAATATTACTCAGCCATAAAAAGGAACGAAATTGGGTCATTTGTTGAGACGTGGATGGATCCAGAGACTGTCATACAGAGTGAAGTAAGTCAGAAAGAGAAAAACAAATATCGTATATTAACGCATATATGTGGAACCTAGAAAAATGGTACAGATGAACCGGTTTGCAGGGCAGAAATTGAGACACAGATGTAGAGAACAAACATATGGACACCAAGCGGGGAAAGTGGCAGGGGGGTGGGGGTGGTGGTGTGATGAATTGGGCGATTGGGATTGACATGTATACACGGATGTATATAAAATTGATGACTAATAAGAACCTGCTGTATAAAAAAATTAAATTAAAAAATAAAAAAAAACATACAGTAGATTCACAAAAACCAATAAGGAAAGAACTCAAGTGTAATACAAAAGAAAATTATCAAACCACAAAAGGAAAAACAAAAAGAAGGAACAAAGAAGAAATACAAACAAAATCAACTGGAAAACAAGGTTTAAAATGGCAGTAAATACATACCTATCAATAAATTATCTTAAATGTCTATGAACTAAACACTCCAACCAAAAGACATAGAGTGACAGATTGGATAATAAAACAAGAACCTACAACATGCTGCCTACAAGAGATCCACATAGATTAAAAATGAAGGGATGGAAAAAGATATTTCGTGCAAATGGAAACAACAAGAAAGCGAGGGTTGCAATACCCATATCCGACAAAATAAACTTTGAAACAAAGGCCATAAAGAAAGACAAAGAAGGACACTATAAAATGATGAAAGGATCAATACAAGAAGAGAATATTATACTTGTTATAATATTGTTATTAATATTATATAATATAAATGCATCCAATATAGAAGCACATAAATACATTAAAACAAATACTAACAAACGTTAAAAGGAGAAAGTGATGGGAACACAATAACAGTAGGAGATTTTAACACTCCACTGACATCAGTGGACAGATCTTCCAGGCTCAAAAAGGAAACAAAGACTCGAAATGACACAATAGAGCAGTTAGACTTAATTAATATCTACAGGACCTCAGTCTAAAAAAACCAGAGTACACATTGTCTTCAAGTGCACATGGAACATTCTCTAGGATGGACTACATACTAGGGCACAAAACAAGCCTCAACAAATTTAAAAGGACAGAAATTATTTCAAGCATCTTCTCTGACTACAATGGCATGAAACTAGAAATCAACCAGAGAAAGAGAAATGAGAAAAAAATGACTACATGGAGACTAACCAACATGCTACTAAAAAACCAATGGGTCAGTGATGAAATCAAAGAGAAAATTTAAAAATACCTTGAGACAAATGACAATGAAAACACAACCATACAAAATCTATGGGATGCAGCAAAAGCAATCCTAAGCGGGGAAGTTCATAGTGATACAGGCCTTCTTCAAAAAAACAAGAAAAATCTCAAATAGACAACCTAAAAGAATTAGAAAAAGAAGAAACAAAAGCTAAAGTCAGCAGAAGGAAGGAAATAATAAAGATCAGAGAGGAAATAAAAGAGATAAAAAAATAGAAAAAAATCAATAAAAAACCAAGAGCTGTTTTTTGAAAGGATAAACAAAATCAACAAACTCTGGCCACCAGGGATCATCAAGAAGAAAAGAGAAGAAGAAAGGCTCACCACAAAGAAAAGGGAGGAACCAAATAAATAAAATAAGAAATGAAAGAGGAGAAATAAGAACTGATACCACAGAAATTCAAAAAACCATAAGAAATCATATGCCAACAAAATAGACAACCTAGAAGAAGTGGACAAGTTTCTTGAAACATGCAGTCTGCCAGAACTGAATCAAGAAACAGATAATTTGAACAGACTGATCGCTAGAAATGAAATAGAATTTGTAATTTAAAAAACACCCTGCAAAGAGAAGTCCAGAACTGGATGGCTTCACTGGGGAATTCTACCAAACATACAAAGAACTCATACCTATTCTTCTCAAACTCTTCCAAAAGACTGAAGAGGCGGGAACACTCCCAAAGTCATTCTATGAAGCCACCATCACCCTGATGTCAAAACCAAAGATACTACCGAAAAAGAATATTACAGGCCAATATCTCTGATGAATATAGATGCAAAAATCCTCAGCAAAATATTAGCAAACAGAATCCAATGACACATAAGAAGGATCATATGCCATGATCAAGTTGGATTCATTCCAGGGTCACAAAGATGGTTCGAAACACAAATGGATCAATGTGATACACCACATCAAGAAAAGAAAAGTAAAAAACCACATGATCATCAATAGATGCAGAAAAAGCATTTGATAAAATTCAGCATCCATTCATGATAAAAAATCTCACCAAAATGGGTACAGAGGGAACATATCTCAACATAATAAAAGCCATTTACAACAAATCCATGGCCAATATAATACTCAATGGTGAAAAGCTGAAAGGCTTCCTGCTAAATTCTGGAATGAGACAAGGACGTCCACTCTCACCACTTCTATTTGACATAGTATTGGAAGTCTTAATACAGTAATCAGATAAGAAAAAGAAATAAAATGGGAAGAGGTAAAATTGTCATTGTATGCAGGTGAAATGATACTCTATATAGAAAACCCTAGAGGCTCCACACAAAAACCATTAGAACTAATAAATTAATTCAGCAAGGCAGCAGGATACAAGAACAATATACAGGAATCTGTTGCATTTCTTTATACTGACAATGAAATATCAGAAGTAGAAAGTAAAAAACAATTCCATTTAAAATAGTGTCCCCCTCCCCCGCCAAAAAAAAAATCTAGAATAAACCTAACCAAGGATGTGAAAGACCTATATGCTGGGAACTGTAAAACACTGATAAATGAAATTGAAGATAATACAAAGAAATAGAAAAATATCCCCTGCTACTGGATTGGAAAAATTAATATTGTTAAAATGGCCACACAACCCAAAGCAATCTACAGATTTAATGTGATCCTTATCAAATTACCCATGACATTTTTCACAGAACTAGAACAAATAATCCTAAAATTTATATGGAACCACAAAAGACCCAGAATTGCCAAAGCAATTCTGAGGGAAAAAACAAAGATGGAGGCATAACTCTCCCAGACTTTAGACAACACTACAAAGCTACAGTAATTAAAACAGCGTGATATTGGCACAAAAACAGACACATAACATCAATGGAACATAACAGAGAACCCAGAAATAAACCCACACACGTAGTCAATTAATCTTCAACAAAGGAGGCAAGACTATACAAGGGAGAAAAGACAGCCTCTTCAGCAAGTGGTGTTGGGAAAGCTGGACAGCCACATGTAAGTCAGTAAAGTTAGAACACACCCTTACACTACGCACAAAAATAAACTCGAAATGGCTTAAAGACTTAAATATAAGACATGACACCATAATGCTCCTAGAAGAGAACATAGGCAGAACATTCTCGGACATAAATTGCAGTAAAATTTTCTTAGGTCTCCCAAGGCAAAAGAAATTAAAAAAAAAAAAAAAAAAAGGGATCTAATCAAACTTATAAGCTTTTTTGCACAGCAAAGGAAACTATAAACAAAATGAAATGATAACCTACAGACTGGGAGAAAATATTTGCAAACAATGACTGACAAGGGCTTAATTTCCAAAATACACAGACAGCTCATGCAACTCAGTATCAAAAAAACAAACAACCCAATCAAAAATGGGCAGAAGACCTAAATAGACATTTTTCCAGAGACGACATACAGATGGCCAGCAGGTACAAGAAAAGATCCTCCATACTGCTAATAATTAGAGAAATGCAAATCAAAACTACAATGAGGGGACTTCCCTGGTGGCGCAGTGGTTAAGAATCTGCCTGCCAACATGGGTTCAAGCCCTGGTCCGGGAAGATCCCACATGCCGCGGAGCAACTAAGCCCATGTGCCACAACTACTGAGCCTGCGCACCACAACTACCGAAGCCCATGTACCTAGAGCCTGCGCTCTGCAACAAAGAGAAGCCACCGCAATAAGAAGCCCGTGCATCACAACCAAGAGTAGCCCCCTGCTTGCCGCAACTAGAGAAAGCCCGTGAGCAGCAATGAAGACCCAACACAGCCAAAAATAAATTAATTAATTTAAAAAACTACAATGAGGTGTCACCTCACACTGGTCAGAATGGCCATCATTAAAAAGTCTACAAATAATAAATGCTAGAGAGGGTGTGGAGAAAAGGGAACCGTCCTATGCTGCTGCTGGGAATGTAAACTGGTGCAGCCACTAGGGAAAACAATATGGAGGTTCCTTAAAAAACTAAAAACAGAAATGCCATATGATCCAGCAATCCCACTCCTGGGCATATATCTGGAGGAAACCGTAATTTGAAAAGACACATGCACCCCAATGTTCACAGCAGCACTATTCACAATAGCCAAGACATGGAAGCAACCTAAATGTCCATCGACAGATGAATGGATAAAGAAGATGTGGTACATATATATAATGGAATACTACTCAGCCATAAAAAAGAATGAAATAATGTCATTTGCAGCAACATGGATGGACCTGGAGATTATCATACTAAGTAAATCAGAATAGACATATACCATGTGATACCACTTATATGTAGAATCTAAAATATGACACAAATGAACTTATCTATGAAACAGAAACAGACTCACAGACATAGAGAACAGACTGGTGGTTGCCAAGGGAGAGGGAAGGACTGGGAGTGTGGGATTAGCAGATGTAAACTATTATATGTAGGATGGGTAAACAACAAGGTCTACTGTATAGCACAGGGAACTATATTCAATACCTTGTAATAACCTATACTGAAAAAAAGAATCTGAAGCTGTACACCTGAAACCAACACAATATTGTAAATCAACTGTAGTTTAATAAATAAAGTTTTTGAAACATCGCCTTTTGGGCCTGTGTTCTCCACATATTATTTGGGTTTCAGACTGAAATTTCCAACAGTTAAAGGCACTTTAAAAGAAAACTTCGCAGGTATTTTGAGAATGCAGATTACTTTCAGTTGAGAGTGAGGGGCCCTGCAGCAGCCAGAGGCTTGCTTCTCAACCACCCTCAGGTGTGCACTTGTGCTGACGCTGCTGGAGCAGGGAGGCTTGCGCATCTGATTTAGCTACAGCCAGTCAGGGCTGTTAAGATCATTACAGATCTGCCAATGCTACGGGCCACAAAGGTGCACAGGTGGCCGCAAGGCACTAACAAAAGATGACAAAGCAAAACTGAGGAGAGGCTGACCCACCTCCCTGGGTTTGGGAAACATTATTAGGAACAAAGAGCCCTCATCAGAGCTGCTCATCACCGCTGTCCTTTCATACTCTACCAGTGGGTGCTAATATTTTCTCCAAGTTATGGGCACCCTAACATGTGATCCTTCCCATTTATCCAAAATCCACATGAAATCACTAAGTGATAAGTCTAACAAAGCCCTCCTTGGGCTCCCCGGGCCTTAGCGTGGGGTGGACACACTCCCTACAGATTGTTTCCTGCAGGCTGTGGGGCTCAGGCAGTGTCCCCGAGTCCCTGTGCTTCATACACGTTCCTCTGTGCCAGCTTCATGGGAGTCTTGGTTACTGACCTCCCCCCTCCCCATTTCCTGCACTTCTAACCAAGCTCGTATGTCAAAACCTCTTTTTCCTCTTGCTTTGTTGATATAACTTTTAATGTCTGTTACATTCTATTACCTGCATGTAACTTAATTTACAGTGACCACCACTTACATTACATACTAGGCGCTGTTCTAAACTATACATATACTAACTCATTTGCTCCTTGTAACCGCCCGATGCGAGGCACACCATTATCAACAATTTAAAGATGAAACTGAGGCACAGGGAGGTTGAGAAACCTGTCCGAGGTCACACAGCTCAGAGGAGGTTTGAGCCCAGGCCATGTGGCTCCAGAGCCCAGGCTACTAACCTGCGGCTGCCTGGCTCTTGCCTGATGGTGCGTCCGGACTCTGTGCTGGTTTTGGACTATTATAACAGCACCCCGTTATCCACTGGGTTCACCTGTGCTGTGAGATTCGGATTTGGATGGACCACACTTCCATCCTGTGAAGGTCTGCCTGTATTTTGGAAATTCTTGGTGAGGCTGAAATCTTGTCCTGTCCCACCTGGCTCAGACTTTTTTCTGCTTCAGCTAAATCTCTAAACCGAGGGAATCTGGCTCTAGAACACACCATGTTTACCCTATTCTGACCTTTAAGCACAAATTTAAGCAAGATTTTAAAAGTTGCCTAAAATTCTGGAAAGGAAGTTTAAGAGTTAATTAAAAAAAAAAAACAAAACAGAAATCAGTGTGAGTATGTTTTAAAGAAAGGCTTCTAAAGAAAGGCAAAGAACAAGAAAGTGTGGAAAGTGTAGTGGGAAAGTTAGGTGGCAAAATCACAAGCACTTGAACAGCTAAAACATGGAAAAGAAAGCTAGTGATGGGTGAAGAGCTTAAGAGAGCAACTCCAACAGAGGGAAATGTAAAGAATGAGCAAACCTAAACCTGGCAACACAGTGCAATTTACTAAACACATAAAGAGGGAGTAGAAATGTTCAGGAATGATCCAGGAACAAGGAAGGTTACGATCAGCGACATCTCCTTTACTAGATGAGGAGAGAAAAGTGGTAACGGATGCTGCCTGAGAGGCAGCTGAGTTGAACGGATGTAATCTGGAAACATCCAGATACGAGAGTGGAGAATAAGAGTTGTGGGCTCTGGAGGGCCTTGAGGACATCCACAAAGGGGGACAATAGAGCAGTGGCTCGAGGCCAGGCTTCGGCTGACGGTGCCTTAACCCTGGCCACTCTGGGGCCCAGAGCAGTTGGTCCCACCGTGTAGGATCAGGTCAGAAGGCAGACGGAATTTGTATAAGAGAAGTGTAACTGGAAATAAAAAGAATCAGTGTCCCTAAGATCAAAAACAAGCTATGACTAATCATGAGGAAATAAAAATAATAAAAATAAATAAATAAATAAATAAATATATATATATATATACCACAATGAATACTTCTGGAACATCACATCATGTAATGTGCATTGTGACCACAAAAGAAGGTGACAAAGGCAAGAGCGACGTGACAGGGATGACCCGAGATGGCAGGACAGAAAAGACAGACAAAGGCGACACCAATTCTGTGGAAGAAAGGGAAAAGAGCATTTCGTATTTCATCAAGTATTCATGTAAAAATAGTACAGTGATCAGTTTACCCCCAAATCAGAGGACTGATGACTAAGTTTCTTTTAAAAATTGAGTTACTTTTTTAAAGGCATCACTCAGTATAGTAACTAGATCTCTAGGTGTGATGTTATTTTGCAAACTGAAATGCAGGAGGAAATCCTCCGTCCAGGTTCTGCTACAATATGGTCCTGGGCGACGGTCTATCAGAAGAGAGAGGTTGACAATCTGATATGTTACCATCAGCCCATAACACTGACACATTCATTGATGCTACCAGGACAATAACCCAGTTGTTGAGATCATCCAGATGACCAGTGGCATCTGTTCTGCAGGAAGTGCTTCCTTCACAGCATCACATGCTCAGGAACCAGCCTCCTCTTGATCTGAATGCAGGCAGAGGCCTGGGAGCAAGAGTGTGCTGGGCCTGCAAGATACCTCTCCCTTCCTGTCTGGAAGCCTGGGAGCCAAGGACGGGGGCAGTGTTCTCCTGCAGCACGAGTTTGTCGAGCTCTGGAAGCCCCATGCGTAGCACACAGGTCACCCGGGTTACTTGGGAGATGAGACCCAGAGGGGTCTGTAACCAGCCAAATCTGCGACAATGATCTCGGTCAGTCCTCATCCTTAATGTGTCCTAAGTTGATGGGCAAGAACACTCCAGGGCTCAGGGCTCAGGGCTCAGGCTGGGGGATGGGATGTGAACAGGCACCGACACAGAGGGATAACAGGCACCAACCCACAAGGGGAGGCTCCAAAGAACTCCCCTGCCGCACCACCCCCAAGGCTCCTTCAGTGAGTCCTGAGTCTCAGAGTATGAGGGGATGCAATTTCACTGTGGCATGAAAGATAAACCCAGAGTTTAGAAAAATAAAAGGCTGAGGTAAACAGTTCACTAAACGAAATGTAGGAAACAGTCCACTGCCCACACCAGGGTTTCAACCAAAACAATTTTTTTAATTTAAAGTAAACATTTTTCTTAATATCAAGGGGGAATAGCATCTAATCTAAGAAACACTGATGGTCACCACCAGGAAAAAGACAGCAGGAGAGTGTGAGTGGCTGCATCTGTGCCCACGGTGTCTGCACCCCTTTCTGGGCACCTGCCTGTGCAGGCACTTGGGCCCTTGCTCCCTGCAGAGGGGGCTCCCGCCTGCAGAGACGCCTCACCCATCACCCCTTGTAAAGTGCAGGCACGACTTCGGGCCGCAGAGAAAGCACTGGAGTTCCCCATCACCCTTGGGATCGTCCCCAGCAGTGCTGGGTTTTCTCCCCACCTAAACAGGGTGTGGCCCTTTGATAAACACAAACATCTATGTCCTCCATTCGTGTCATCTAATATCTCAAAGTCAACATTATGACAAAACCAAGCCAATAATCATAATATTGACTGTGATTTTATTGCCTCCATGCCCAAGAGATGAACATGTACCCTCCACCCCTGGGGCGGTGGGTCCTGTCCCGTGGCGGGTAGGAATGGCCACCTGGGTGCCCGTGGCTGCCGAGTGGCACTGCCTGGGTCAAGTTGGAGCCAGGAACAGCTGATGGTCATGCGTGATCTTTTTCTCCAAGAAAAACACCCTAAGTGCTAGGCAGGGACTCGAACCTTCATCCTCTTGATTTCCTTTTGCTCAGAACAGATAATTCCCACTGATTCCCACCTCTAAGCCTCATGAAGTAGGATTAGTTCCTGCTTCACCCCTACGTCTTTCATTCCACTTGAATTCCCCATCACCTGCATCCCTCCTGGGTGAGTGGCAGGCCCTGTGCCCAGTGCTGACAGCCACACAGGCTGATGGCACTGGCACGGCCCACTCCTCACTGCTCCATCACAGGGCCCTGCACACACCCGGGCAGCCAGTCAATTGTTTCTGACATCTAGACCTGAAGTGACACAATGCTGTCCCAGTTGGTGACAACAGCCCGTTGAAATCTGTCCGGAGTCCCCATAGCACCGAGCCACAGGGGAAATATCTGTGGGTTTCCCACTTCCCCTTTTATACTGACATCTGACACTGGATGCTAACGTTTCTTAGAGGAACAGGCCATAACGATGTGTGTGCACAACAGAAACACCTGCGTGAGGACAGCAGCACAGCTTCGTCTGTGAAGTAGAAATGAATTCTTTGCAGACGTGTACTCTAGGTCTTCGAGAGCAAAGAATCCAAGATCCCAGTGTGATCAGAGCCCAGAGCCTGCATGAAGAAATCGGAGCATTTGTGGCTGACACCCCCCACCCCAAGTACAGCCTACTCAAACCACAGTGGGCTTCTCCTGGGTGTGTGAGTGCTTTGGCGAGACTTGGCCTGTGGCGTGTGCGGTGTTAGATGGGCTGACACGGGATCTTCAGAATTGCAGTGATTACAGAATTTCGCTGAAACTAATTTTGGAATCAATCATGGGTTGACTGCCTAGTGCATTACACACGTGCCCCTCTTGGCCTTGAAGGGCAGTGCTCCCAGGATGCCCAGATGGGAGGGAAGTGGGTCAGAGCGAGGCGCTGCGAGACCACAATGCAGGTGCATGAGCTCGTCTCTGTTTCTGACCACAGTCCCAAGGATCTCTGCGGTTCTTTCCAAAATAATGGAAATACAGTAAAAGCAAATTTATTATTCTGGATGTAATATCACAGGGTCATACTTTGTTCACCCAATGGAAACAGAAAAGTTCTGATTTTTCTTAGGCCCAAAACACATGGGTGAATTTAGAAGATGTTCTTGGTTCGCTAGGTGAGGCCAGCATTACCAAAATTCAGGTGTGTTACTGAAAAGAAAATTGTGAATTCAGAAAGACAGTAAAAGCTAGGGCTAAAATACTGTAGCTCTATCTACAAGGCACATTCAGAAGAGTGTACTTAACAGGGGAAGCAGCAGTAAAACGCACTTCGTGAGGCTCCTAAATCACCTCAGAAAAGCTTCATTCCAATTCCACCTGCTTCTACTCGCCGCTTCTAAGTCTAAAACGTGCCTGTAGTTTATGCTTTGAGAGCAGCAATGGCTTCCTTCTCTGATTCCATGACACACTTTTCAGAGACTGGAAAGTTCTAGAAAGACAGCATCTAGCCCATGTGATCAGTGTTCCCTTTAGTCCAACCTTTGGAAAAACGGATCCCAGTCACCATTTAGGTTAAGCTGTCAGCCAGCACAATCCTGCTTGAGCCTCATACTTAGGTTCTGACAAAGGTTCTAACCAAAAGTCACACTATTTCGAGTTGGTCAGAACTCAACCTCCTTGCTCTGTTATTTAGAAACACAAGCTGATCCATCCAGTAGGTGTTGAATTAAACATGTCTTCAACTGTTCAGTTCTTCCTCTACCATTAATGCTGTTTTCTTGCGTGAAGCCAAGAAGAGCAGAAAGCGTAAGAGACAAGCTGTTTACTAACAGGGAATCCCTTGGTAAAAGTCATAAACTACAGATGATTTTTGCCTGTTACCCCGAACGACCTGCAAGTCATTTTGTTAAGAGGAGATGGGATAAATGTTTCAGGAGCACACGGCCAGGTTTGGGTGAAGTGATTCTGAGTCACCTAGCAAAGCCCACAGCTGATTCACAGTTAAGTTACACAGCTCTAGGAGGGGGAAACAAACCAGTGTTTCCGTAAGTTGTTTTGGACAAGTCAAACAAACAAGCTTGCACCAAATAAATAATCATGCAGTTGTTCCAGGTTGTGGGTATGTATATTTTTTTACCCTTTGAACCAAGCATTCCAGGTAAGTACATGGCAAGCCACACAGATAAATGCTGTTACTCATATAGGCTTAATTAAGAGGGCATGACAGCCATTGGAAGGGATGAGAATAACATCCATAGTGATTAATAAAATAAGCTCAGCGACAAAGCCCCACCGTTCCTATTTTCAAAAAGGAACTGGCACCGGTATCGAGGCTCCCTCGGGTGGGCTAGAAAAGCCAGCCACTCCCCAGGCACACACAGCCCAGCAGCCACGTGTCCTGGGCTGGGAGGGAGTAACCAGGACCGCAGAGGAAAACGTGCCCGAGGGAAATGGAACAACACAAACCAGCAGGGTGAGTCAGGGCCCAAAGGCCTCAACGCAATGAGATGACAGCTCTTTCCAAGCAAGGCCCTCCTCAGGTGCAAACTCAAGCTCACCCCACGGCGCTGGAGCTCCCGCCCTCCAGGGACTGCTGTCCGTCCCCCGGGAGGCAGAGCCCCACTGACCCCACCGGTGGCATCTACTACTGGGCTAAGCATGCTTCATGCTGTGAAGAGCTTGCGGCCCCCGGGAGAGAGTGGGAGACCCCTGGGCTTCCGGCCAGGTTGGCACACCGGACTGGCCCTTGAACCCACCTCGCGGGCCTCTTCTCCTGGTTCTCTAGTCCCCTCCCTACCGCCCTCAGCCCCGAGGGCAGGGCAGCAGGCCGCGCTTGGCACTCACTCCCAACCTCCGGGACCAGCACAGGGACCCGGCAGCAGGTGACTAGTCTCAGGGTCCCACGGCTTTACATGCACCTGTGAATTCCTGCTGCTCTTCAAAGCCACTCATGTGTCACACCTCCCACGAAGCCTCCCTGGCCTGCCACAGGAAGGCTGCCAGGCCCCACCCTGTGCTCCCCCTGGGCTGCCTGTGGCTTCCCTACCGGACGGTGGGCTCCCCAGGACAGGGTCGCTCACTAGATAAGCTCAGCCAGGGCCCCTGTACGGGGCTGATCAAGATGTGGCCCAGAATTGTGGGTGAGCCCGAGAGGCAGGCTGGGGCGGATGCACAGCTCTGTGCTGAGACCAACTGCATCTACCCTTCACAGCGACCACGAACACATCCCAGGGGGCTCCTTTCTTCCCTAGGCTTCAAAATTAGGGTCCCCTGTGCCATCGAAATCCCCGTCCCTCAGAGAGCCAATTCTACCGCTGAAGGAGAGCCAAGGGTGCTGGTGAGGGGATGAACACCAGCCCATGGACGACCTCCTCTACCAAAGAAGCAAAAGTCCACTTGGCGATTTCAGATGCTCTACGTAGCAGCTGTTTTTGGCTGCGTTGGGTCTTCGTTGCTGCGCGCAGGCTTTCTTTAGTTGCGGTCAGCGGGGGCTACTCTTCCTTGCGGTGCACAGACTTCTCATTGCGGTGGCTTGTTGCGGAGCACGGGCTCTAGGCACATGGGATTCAGTAGTTGCAGCACGTGGGCCCTAGAGCGCACAGGCCTTAGTAGTCGCGGTTCGCGGGCTAGAGCACAGCCTCAGTAGGTGTGGCGCATGGGCTTAGCTGTTCTGTGGCATGTGGGATCTTCCCAGACCAGGGATCGAACCTGTGTCCCCTGCACTGGCAGGCGATGCTTAACCACTGCGCCACCGGGGAAGTCCCTACGCAGCAGCTTTAAGAGCAGAGTGAGATGGGCTCTCAGGCAGTGAGGGCCAAAAACCTCGATGATCAGTAATCAGAATATATCTGAGGGTCTTTCATACGATGAGTTCCCACTTTTCATTTAGCAGGTCTGGGGAGGGGCCTGAGAATTCTTTTTCCAAACTTTAAAATTTGCTGTTATTTCAAACTGACAGAAAAATTGCAAGCATAGTGTAAGGATCCTAAATACGCTTACTCAGATTTACCAACTGCTTCCATTTTTCCCCGTTTATCATTCTCTTTATATTATTTTTTTCTTACTCATTTGAGAGTAAGTGGCAGACAACACACCCCTTTGCCCCTAGTTACATCAGTATATACTTCCTAAAAACAAGGCCTTTTTCTTACATAGTATAGGAAAATGTTCCCTAATGATTTTGAAGGGTGAAGTGATGGTCATTTCCTAGCCTGCAGCCCTGGCCGACTCCTTGATTACAGCCTCGAGAGGCACCCAGGAGCCACGTGCAGATATAGACACTGTGAGGGGGTGAATGTTTCTTCTGGGGTCGTTTGTTCTCCAGCAATAGATATAGGGGACGGTTAAGATGGAACGTCACCAAATCTCATTTGAAGTAAAAATATGCTTGATTTCATGAAGCTCTGGTCAATGGCATAATCAAGGGTCAAGGGGTCCTGGCCAGAGAGGTGAGAGGGGGTCACTTCTCTCTCTCCTTTCCTGATTACTCAACCTCTCTCTCAAATGAATCCTTCCGAACGACTTTAAAAGATATTTCTATTTTTAAAATGCACGTACCTAGTTGAAAAGAATCAAGCACTAAAAAAATATATTGTGAAAAAAATTCACCCTCACCTTTGTGCCCCCGTCCCTCCTCTTATTACGCTACCAATTTCGCGGTCATTCTTTCAAAAGTCTTTTTTCCCCAAATATCGGCGTAGGATATTTCTGAAATATCTACTTTCTTGTTTTTAATACAGAGGGTCGCATAATATGTCCTATTCTGCATCTTGCAAAATAAATCTTGGAGACGGCCCTATATCGGGAATTGTCGAAAGTTCTTTTCCTTTTGAATATCTGCAAGAATTCTACTGTATGGACAGGACAGCTCATTTAACTAGCCCCCCCCCCCCCGTAAGCCAGGATGTTTAGGTTACGGGTGTGTGTGCGTCCTTATGAACATGTGAGTGTATCTCGGGGATAAATTCCTAGAATTCTTCATAGGCTATTAAACATCCTGGTTTCTCTCATTAAACAAATAAACAAAACCCTCCCCTCCACCTCTTACCCACGTGCTCCCCTCCAGCTGACACTGTAGTTTTCGCCTCCCTTCCCAGACAAACTTGTTGATAGAGTTGTCTATCCTGATTGTTTTCTCACCTCTCGCTTCCCAACCACTCCAAATCGGCTCCCGGTCCTATTAACCTAAGATCACCCTGAGTGCCGTGTGGTTCAATCCAAGGGGCATGCCCCCGTCTTCATCTGATGCTTTCATAGCTGCAGCTGACATTTTGCAACCATCTCCTTCCTGACACTTCTGCCCTTGACTCTGTGACGTGATGGCCCACCTGGCCTTCCTGCCCTCCCACACCTCTCTATCTGGTCTTCTTCTGGCAGGCCCTCAACAGCTGGCATTCCTCCAAGATCAATTCTAGGCCCTCGCTTCATTTTAGATTAGCACTGTCCAACAGAACTTTCAGTGATGCTGGGAATGATTTATTAAGCACTCAAAATGTGGTCAGTGCAACTGAGGAGCTGAATTTTTCATCTGATTTAATTTGAACCAATTTAAATTTCAGTAGCCGCAGGTGGCTAATGGCAACCATAGACAGTGCAGCTTGACACGCTCTCCCTAAGAGAGATCACACACACCATGGCCTCGGCCACCGTCTACGGGCAGAGCACGCACACATCTCTATTGCCAGCCCGGATTTTCCTCTAAACTCACTGAACACTCACATAACCAATGCCTGCTTGCCATCTTCCCTTGGATGTTTCTCAACTGACAAAATTAAATTTAAGCTCATCTTCTGAAGCTAGGTTATCTTCCCAGTTAGTGAAATGCACAGCTAACGAGCCTCCGAAAACCAAGTGTGGTTGACTCCATCTCCTAATCATTTCTCAGCTTTGTCCACTTCTCCACATTTGACTACCTCCATGTGAACCCGTCATGGAAACTGGTGGCACAACCTCCTTACTGGTCCACTTGTATCCTCTCTGGCTACGCCTCCCAATCTGTCCTCTATGCTGTAACCTAATGTAAATGTGAAGATGCTCGAGCCCCTTCAGTGGCTTCCTGTGTTTCAGGGATAGAGGCACAGTCAAGTGTGCAAGGACTGATTTTGCCAACCACTGGCCAACTCTCCGTGGCCACCCCGCTTCCCTGCAGTCACCCTGGTCTTCTGTCTCCTGCAGTTACCATGTGGGGACGTTATCATTTCTTTCTGACTCCTTTCCTAGTTTTCAACATCACCTTCTCTAACTCTGGGAAGCAAACAAACAAAACCCTCCTGTTAGTCACAACATGAAGGTTCTGGAAGAGCTGCCTCCTGAGTGATGGACACCACGGGAGAAAAGCGCTGCTCGTTTGCTTCTTCCCTTATGTGTCTCTATAAACCCAGGTCCCTTCCATACCAAAGCAGAACTGGAAGGGACTGTGCTGATCGGCCCTTCGCCGGCCCTCCTGCCAAGCTGGGCAGCAAAGTCTACTTGAACATTCCCAGTCAGAGGGAGGGCACCCCTCACAAAGTAGACCCTTCCCCTCCTCATTCTGGTTCACTGTGATGATTAGGAAGGTCTTCTTTATGCTTTGCCACATCTATCCCAATGTTCCTTCTGGCCAGGTCCCAGGTCCCGCTTTTGGAGTCGTAACAAAAATGTCAACAGTGAGAGCAGCTACTGTTACTGTGTGCCTGTCACTCTGCCAGCCTCGTGCCAACCAGCCTCGTGCCAACCAGCCTCGTGCCAACTGGCCTCGCAGTAACTCCGCGAGCTGGCTGCTATTATTATCACTAGTTGGTAACACAAGAACCTAAAACATAGAGACAGAAAACAATCCTCCCCCAGTATCAGAGCATTCTGATCACTCCTGAATTCTTCAACGTCTTTACTGAAATGCAGTGCCTGGAATTTAACGATACTCTGGGCCTTGCCACACCAAGTGTGGTCCAAGGAGCAGCAACAGCTGCTTCCCCTGGGACCCCGTCCTGATGCAGAATCTGGGGCTCCGTCCCAGACCAGCTCAATCAGAATCTGCATTTTAACAAGAGCCCACGGGCACTTGAGAGTTTGAGAGACACTAGTCTTGGTGTGCTCAGAACACACTGGAACATTCACTTATTAATTCACTAGACCAGTGACCAGTCATAAACACCTACTATTCGTGCTCGGCGCTACACAGGCACCAGGTATCCTGAGTCCCTCACAGCTGAGCTTGTGCCCAGCCGCGAGATGGGTAGGGCTGAGGGGCTGGTAAGTGTTATAGGCAGGAGTGTGGTGGGGAAACATGGTGTCGGTGGTCGATTCTACTTAGGGCCTGGGGGCCACGGGTCAGGGAGGACTGGAGAAGCCAGCACCTGACCAAGTATTAAATGAGGGAAGGCACGTGCTGAGCTGTCACTGAGAGGAGCTTTCTGAGCAGTGAGAGGGTGACACCAAAGAATGAAGGTGGCAGAGAAATCCAGGGAAAGAGACAGGACTGGGCCCAGGAGGCCTTGGGGTTGTACCTCTTCTGGAAATTATTCTCTTCCTGCAGCCTCTGGTTATAAGCTCCTCTGGCAGCTTTGCCTCTAGCTATAAGCTTCTCTGGCAGCCTTTCCTCTAGCTCATTTGAACTTGCAGCTAAGGAGACAGGCCTGCTTTTTTCACATGTACTTGGTCTGGTCAGATGTTTTTTGCCTGTACTTTTGTGATTGATTTTTCTAAAAAGATAAGCAAGACCTTCAGTTGATCCTCATTAAATTTTAACTTGTCCTTTTGGACCGTCATCACTGAAGCCTACTATGATCTTTTTGGGCCCCTTCATCCAGCACATCCCCCCAACTTCCCCTCATCTTTCCTTTACATCTTCATTTCATGCAGCTCCCCTTAGCTGTGCATTTTCCTGACACTCAGAGCTTCTTGCAAACTTTAATCTACCAGAGGAAATTACAGGTCAATATCACTGATGAACACAGACACAAAAATCCTCAACAAAACACTAGCAAACCGAATGCAACAACACATTAAAAGGATCATACACCATGATCAAGTGGGATTTATCCCAGGGATTCAAGGATTCTTCAATGTACGCACGTCAATCAATGTGATATACCATAGTAACAAACTGAAGAATAAAAACCACATGATCATCTCAATAGATGCAGAAAAAGCTTTTGACAAAATTCAACACCCATTTATGATAAAGACTCTCCAGGAAGTGGGCACAGAGGGAATCTACCTCAACATAATAAAGGCCATATACGACAAACCCACAGCAAACATCATTCTCAATGGTGAAAAACTGAAAGCATTTCCTCTAAGATCAGGAACAAGACAAGGATGTCCACTCTCGCCACTTTTTTCAACATAGTTTTGGAAGTCCTAGCCATGGCAATCAGAGAAGAAAAAGAAATACAAGGAATCCAAATTGGAAAAGAAGTAAAATTGTCACTGTTACCAAAGGGGAAATGTCGGAGGGAGGGATAAATTAGGAGTTTGGAATTAACAAATACACACTACTATATATAAAATAGATAACCAACAAGGATACCAACAAGGGAACTCTACTCAGTATTCTGTAATGACCTATATGGGAAAGGAATCTGAAAAAGAATGGATATATTTATATGTATAAATGAATCACTCTGCTGGACAGCTGAAACTAACACAACACTGTAAATCAACTATATTCTAATAGCAAATAAAATGTTTAAAAAAACTGTATCAGAACAAGCTGTATTCCCTTCTATTGCTACTCAGTGCCTTCCCTTCCCAGCCCGTCTCTGCTCCTTCCTTCCTTTAAGAGCCCATCTTTCACTCTAGAAGCTGAAAATGCCAGGTGCCTTCAGTCTCCTCAGTAGTCAGGGCATGAACCAGAAACTAAATCCTGGCCAGTGGGGCTTCAGGGTAAGTCTTGTTGGTGGACTTTGGATAACGTTTTCTTCCTTAATATAAAGAGACTCTGAAGAGCAGCACTGTTTTTATCCCCTTGCCTTTGGACATGTGTGTGAAGATGTGATGCCTGGAGCTCTGGCATCCACCCTGTGACCATGATGAAAGCCAACACACTGAGGGTGCCTGGGTGGGAAGATAGAAAAGGCCTCCCTAGTTTCTTAATGACATCACCGGCTGTTCCCCTAACCCTGGGCCAGGCCCACATAGGGATTAACTGTTGTATTACACTTCGAGTTCATTTAATAACTTTTATTCTTTATATGGGAACAAAGCAGAAATATCCCAGGTTATGAAAGTTCCTAAATCTCATCATTCTTACATTCTCCTGTAAATTACTGGGTACCTTCTCAACTAAATGTGTCATATCTATTGTTTATAATTCCACCTAGTCTGAAGGCTTTGTCTGGGCATGTTTTTCTCCCTTAAATTATAAAGTTCTCTCGATTCCACCAGCCAGTTTTCTGCCAAGCTCGTTCTTTTGGTATACTCTGAGGTACTTTCTGTGGATTGCTAGTTATACTATGACATTTGAAGCCTTGTTCAGAAACCCAAATCATGTTCTTTGACGTTCCCAGCAGCTACTTATTTCTCTTTTTCATTACAAAGGCTTGACCTCTCTTGCACACAGGGAAGCAGCTCCAGGCCTCTCTCTGACACACATGGCTCCAACACAGTCCAGAAGCAACTTGAGGCACCTCCCGTGAGCTGGCCCCCTGTGGCCTGTCTCACTCAGCCCCACAATACGGCCCACCTCAGGCGACCCGTCTCTTTCCCCAAGTCCCCCTCAGTCCAGCGTCCCCAGGCTCTGGTCTCTGCTCCCTCCTCCATTTCCAGATCTCTTCCTCCCTCATCTGCCCTCATCTGCAAAGCAAGCTGGCCTGTCACCTCAGTACTCTGTCCACCCCAGAGTTCTGCTCTGCACACAAGCCTAGGGGCCGAGCTGGCAGGGGAAGGTGTGGATGTACAGGTTATGATAACTGTTTTTCTCGATCACACTTCATTTTCAAGAGAATCAGGGGGAGTTTAGGGTGACTGGCAGGGTTACAGGTGTTGGCAGATTTGCTTTCCCATCTCGGAAACACGTGCCGAAGAGACAACATCCTTTCCACTCGGCAGTACGAGCCTTATACTCGCGTCCTCTGGTTCCTTCCACCTGGGCGAGTAGCCCATGTGGTCAGTAGCAGGTGTCCTCCGACCTGGCTATGATGCTTCTTCTTGTTCTCAGGCCTGGTGTGCAGCTGCCTCTCAAGCAGGCCAGAGTCGCCCGCTACGGGGAAAGCATCTGTCATAAATACTCCAACAGTAGCTCTGCATTTTTCCCTTTCCCTCGTGTCAAATTCTTCCACCCTCACCTCTTGACTCTAAGCCTCCTCGGGATGTTTGTTTTCCTGGCTTCCTTCTTGAATTTTTTCCATCCTGCAGAGGAATGTTTAATCCCTTCTGAAATGTTAAAGCCTAGACCTTCTCTTCTAGCAAGGAGATCAGTGAGAATTTATAGGAAACAAAACAAACCATCTTACACTTGCATGCACTTTCCACATTTGACAGAACTGGCTCCCACACTGGCCTGGAACACCAAGAGGCGTCCCCGTCACTCAGCACACCTGAGTGAAGAGGGGCTCGCTGCGGGCCACCTGTGCTGGCATCGGGGTCACATGGTCTCCCCATCTCTAATTCTCATCGTGCTTCCCACAGATGTGGTAACTGTGCTGACGTCACACGCCTGTGGCTAATGAGCTTAGTGGGCTATAAATCCAGGGCTGCTTGGCACCAAACCACTGCTTTCCTAATCCCCTCCATTTCCATATTTTCTGGCATTCAAAGGAAGTATACTCCTCTGTGACTTTTCCTAAAAACAGTTGATTTCAGGAAACTACGATTTTCTGGACTTGTTTGCCACCCTGCTTCTGTTCCCACCCAGTGGAGCAGGGCACGGGCTAGGCAGGGGGCCAGGCAGCTCAACTCTGACACAGCACGTCTCCAGCCCAGAGAGAGTAACCATCAGTGTTCCAGAGGTCCCTCCTAGGACCGTTTTCTAGCAGATTCGTCTGCTTTTCTTCTAGCTTTCTCATTGTATAGATGAGATTTGGAAAAGCATGTTTTTAATTTTGATGAAGTGTCATTTATCCATTTGTTCTTTTATGGATCATGCTTTAGGTGCCTAAGAAATCTTAATGCCTAATGCCAGGTCACAAAGATTTTGTCCTATTTTTTCCCCCAGATTTATAGTTTGGGGCTTTACACTTAAGCCTGTGGGCCATGTTGAAGTGAAATGTGGTCCGTGTTCATTTTGTTGCACATGGATGTCCAATTGCTCCATCACCATTTGTTGAAAAGACTGAGCTTTTTCTCCTGCACTGCCTTTGTACCTTTGTCAAAAATTAGTACAGGCTGTCTGCCTCTCTCTCATACTATTGGTTTTCTTCAAATTTCTGATGCTCCCTGGTGGCTTCTTCACATTTTTGAAAGAAGGGACTAGGTGATCCTTGGTGGGCTACTCACATTTGGGAAAGGGACTAGGTGACAAGAATGGAAAGCCTCCGGGGGTGTCCTCTCTCCTGGTCCCACCTGTCTCCACCTGGCCCTCCCCTCTGAGTGGGGGGAGGGGTGTGGGCTCTGTGGAAGCAGACTGCATTACCCCCCAGCCTCTCTCTCTTTAGGGTGTGTGTGCAGGCGGCAGGAGGTGACCTGCAGCCCGCGAGGAGCCATAACAAGAGCCCCGGGTGCGCAGGTTTAGCATCTTCCAGCCCCGGGTACCATGGCCTTGCCTGCGGCCCCTCCCTGTGGGTCATGGAAGTCCAGAGTAACTTGGAGATCCCTCACAATTCCAAAGCTCCTTGCCTACCTAAGCCGCCCTAATTTTCTCTCTTTGGGGAAGTGGAGTTCCTGTGATGAGCCGCCCAATGCTGGCCTGCTCCCCGTGTCCCCATCCACCGTGGGGCCGCGCTCAGCCCCCAGCAGTCACCTGCAGCGTCTCTGCTCTAGTTCTCTGTCACCCTTTCCTAGTCTGCTTTCTCTTTTACAGAAACTTCTCAGCCTTTTTTGGTTAGCTGATGGTACTCTCTCTTGTCTTCCGAGATTTTTAATGCATTATGCTTTTCTTATTTTTCCTTTTGTTTGAAATGGTCTTTGGATGAGGCAGAAGTACATGGGATGTTTTGAGCTCGGCAGTCCTACTTGATGGTCATAAGTGCCAGGGACGTGCGAACTCGCTTTCCCATGGAACGTCCACTAAGTCATCCCTAGAGACAGACGGCAGAGCTGGCCAGGTCACCAGGCCGACTAGTCACACTGCATATAGAAAGCTGGCTGGCCGGGAAGCCTGGGAAAGTCCTGAGCTTGTGTGGTCTCATTCTCCATCTGGAAAACACTGCGTCTTTAAAAGAAGTCTTCTGGCTCTACAGCTCTGTGGAAGGGGAGCCAGCGAGCATGGGCACAGCTAGGGATGCTGGAAACCACAAGCCACGCATGACTGACTTTGCACGAGTCAAGCCCATAGGCTGTCATGTCAAGAACTTTTTTTTCTTTTCCTCAACCATCTTTCACGATGGACTTGAGTCTGCCTCTATCTACTTTCTGGAAGAAAAGTACACATGTGTAAATATTTGTAATATCGACCCAGTACTTAGTAGTACTAGGTTTTAAAAAACTACATCGAAAGGTTTTGTTTTGTCCTTAAATGTATCAATAATCTTGGTCCCACAGACTTTTTTTTTTTAAGTTTCTATAGTAATTTTTTCTGCACTAAGACAGGCTAGCCACAGCATTTATCAAGGAACTGCTGGGGTGAAGTAGCAGGGACCAGCATCTTCAAACATGCAGTTTCCATCATATTCACGATCCAAAGGAGTACACAGTTTCATTTCAAAAAACAAAATAAAAAACTCTAAAATGTCAGTTCCTATTTAGACTGAAGTTCTGTCATTAAGTCACTCTGCATAAAAATACATTAAATTTTTTGGGGCTTCCCTGGTGACGCAGTGGTTGGGAGTCCGCCTGCTGATGCAGGGGACACGGGTTCGTGCCCCAGCCCGGGAAGATCCCACATGCCGCGGAGCGGCTGGGCCCGTGAGCCATGGCCGCTGAGCCTGCGCGTCCGGAGCCTGTGCTCCGCAACGGGAGAGGCCAGAACAGTGAGAGGCCCGCGTACCGCAAAAAAAACAAAAAAACATTAAAGTTTTTAAAAGGGGGAAAAAGTAAACACAAAAATATACCACAAATAGCCTTCATGACTCACTCCTTTTGTTAATGGGCTCCTGCTTCTGCCGTTAGATTCTCTTGTTAGTTTTGATCAGGCTGTTTACACACATTTTTAATGCGTTCAATGATTTCACAGACCAGCAGTTGCAATTTGTTTCGGGCAAAGTGGACTGTTACAAAAGATCCCAGACTATTTTCAGGTTGGAAAAATAAATGAATTGAAATTGGCACTATTCTACATGACTGCTTTTTTGTTCTAATTACAGAGTGGAGTCCTTTCCATAAAAGTAAAAATGTTCGGTACTTCTATAATACATATGAGAAATAAGATCGATACAAATACCCTCCTGTATTTCCTAACCTTCCCCTTGCATTTTTTTTGGGGGGGGGCATGCCACGGGGCACGCAGGATCTTAGTTCCCCGACCAGGGATCAAACCCGCGCCCCCTGCAGTGGAAGTGCGGAGTCCTAACCACTGGACCGCCAGGGAAGTCCCTCCCTAGCATCCTTAGCAGCGTCCAAAAGCCATCACGTTTTGAGAGGCAGGTTTAACTGACGCTTACTCTGTGGTAAGCGCCAAGCGTGGGCACTGCTGTTTCTTCTTAATCTGCACCGTGGCTCTGAGAAGTTGGCATCACCACCCCTTCTTCCTCAAGAGGAAGTCCAGCTCTGAGGGGGGTGTCACTGTGCCCAGGGTGAGAGCGGCACTGGGGGCACAGAGCCTCCAGCACCCCCAGACCCAGCCTTCCCCTCACCTCGGCAGCTATACAACTCCGCAACCGTAGATGGGTGCCTGATATACCTGCTCCCTGGCTAGTTTCCCTTAAAGCAAACGAACACAAACAAAACAACCTAATTTTCATAAATCTGTGAAGTACTACTCTTTCTATTAAAAATTACAAAATATTTCACAAAGACACTGCATTGGAAAAAATGCTATATGATCCCCATGTCCCACCCCTGTCCCCATTTCTTTAAGAAATGAACATTGCTAATACAACTCATCCCGCCCCGGAGACCCCTCTGGGTCTCATCCTCCACCCCCGACCCCCAGAAGGGACCACTCTCCTGGATTTGGTGTTTATCATTCCCATGTAGTTGTCTTCCCCCTGATGTATTACGCCTAAGTGGTGCACAGAATTACTCTGTACATTTTAAAACTTTATGTCAGTGGTAGAATCACCCACATGGGCCTCCAGGGTGAACCGGTTACCAGCGTGCCAATTCCTCCACCCCCAGCA
This sequence comes from Monodon monoceros, assembly GCF_005190385.1. Classification (NCBI taxonomy): domain Eukaryota; kingdom Metazoa; phylum Chordata; class Mammalia; order Artiodactyla; family Monodontidae; genus Monodon; species Monodon monoceros. The sequence goes on along the minus strand of NW_021703780.1, from coordinate 57,101,658 downwards.
GCCCTCCCTATGTGTGCTGTAGAGACACCATCACCTTGCTGGAGGCTGAGGGAGTCCTGGTCCTTTCCAAAGCCCCCCATCCCACAACTGTCCCACATCCTGGCCCTGTTAGCACCGCACCCGGCAGCCAGCACCCCTGGGGACCCTTGGCCAGCCGGAGGGGGAGTGCTGCGGCGGGACACGTGACTAGCGTTCATGTTTCTCTTCAAGCCAATCTAAAAACACCTCGGTGTCCTCACTGAGGACAGTCAGACAGCTGACGTCTCTAGTGGGAAGAAATGCTCGACAACAAATCAGCAGATCACCAAGACCTCACCCACCATCTACTGAGGATTTCAGCTCTGCTCCAGGCAAATTAGAAGGACGTTTTTTCAGGAAGCATCCTGCCAGGGCTGACGCTTGTTTTGTCTTAAGGCAAACGGCCACTTTCCACACCAACCCAGGATTAAACATGCCTCCTCTGTCGTCTCCGGAGGGAGAGTGCGAAACCTCTAATCCATTCTACTCAGTGTTCAAGTCCTTGGTTGGCATATTTCTTCCTCCACTCGCCGTCCCAGCCCAAACATTCACCCTTGCAAACAGCGAGTGCTCAGCAGTGGGCAGTGGGGGGTGATGCGTCCCGCCAGGGTGGAGCCACAGCTCTCAGCTGTGCACGGGGCACCCAGAGCACCGCACGCAACTCACAGCAGCGCCACTGACACTTTAAATTTTCAAGGGAAACAGCAACACCCAGCATCAGCTATCAGAGAGGAGCCATGGAGGTTAGTCTTCCTCCACACCTGATGCTTTCAGGCGAATCCCGCTCAGTCTAATACCTGGTGAGGTGAGCCTTACTGAGGGGAATGGCTTTGACTGGGGGAGCAGGAGAAAGGTCACCTGGGCACAGAGGGGACTTGGGCTGGGCCAGGGGTGCGTGGGTGCAACAGGAAGATGCTTACAGCCGCACGAGAGGCTGGGCTGCTCCAGGTTTGTGGCAAAGGGGAAGCAGATGTGACCTATCACCCAACAGGACTGCAGTGGGCGTGGCGAGGCGCTGACGGGCAGGAGGTCCCTGAGCCTCAGAAGCACCTCTCCCATACTGCACATCCCGTGGTCTTATTCCAAACCCAAGGTAAATCGCGTTGTAATATTTTAGGCTAGCCACACTTTGTTTTAAATAGGCTTGGTCAGCTCACCTATAAACTTAACTACAAATGATCACTTTCTTCTTATTAGAACATGTGTTCTGCATCCCAAATAAATGGCTTATAATAGAATCAATTTAATAAACATTCACTGAGTGTCTGTGGTGTGCAAACCCTGGGGTATATACTAGGTCCCCCACCACACAGGGACTCCCATCTCCTGGTGTCCACGCCTTGGACAATCCCCTCCCCTGAGAGTGAGTGGAAGCTGGGACTTGCTTTTAATCAACACACTATGACAAAGGTGATGCGACGTCGCTCCCGCGATAGTTACATCACACGACAAAGGTGAAGGGATTGTGTAGATGTGAGTGACGTTCCTCGTCCGCTGATCTCAAGTTCACCAAAAAAGAGATTATCCTGCGCGGGCTGCACTCAACAAGCTGAGACCCCTTTAAAAGAGAGCTTAGGGATCCAAGGACGGGCGCCTCTGCGAGACCGTGACCTTGGCACTGGGAGCAGGCCCTGCAGACCATCTTGAGTGCACCTTGTGGAGACCCATGGCTGATGGGCTGGTGCCTCCCCCAGTGAGGGAGGCCAGGCCGGGGAGCCAGGCTGGAGACAAGATGGCGAAGTAGAAGGACCTGAGCTCACTTCCTCTCATGAAAACACCAAAATCACAACTAACTGCTGAACAACAACTGACGAAAAAGACTGAAACCTACCAAAAAGATGTTCTATATCCAAAGACAAAGAAGAAGCCAGAACGAGATGGGGTCAGACACCAGAAGCAAGAGGAGCTACAGTCCTGCAGCCTGCAGAACGGAGACCACAAACACAGAAAGACAGACAACGTGAGAGGGCAGAGGAATATGTTCCAGACGAAGGAACAAGATAAAACCCCAAAAGAACAACTAAGTGACGTGGAGACAGGCAGTCAACCTGAGAAAAGAGGGCTTAAGCTGCCCGTGAGGTCAGAGGCTCCAAGCACAGGGAGTCTTCTTTGCCAACTGTGAAGAAGTAACTGCCAAGTTGTGAGGGGCCTGTGGGGAGGGCAATGAAGGGAGGTGGCCTCCAGGAGCCAAGAGCAGCTCCCAGCAGACAGCCAGCGAGACAGGGACCTCACAGTCCTGCTGCCACAGAAGATAAGTTCTGTGAACCTTAGAAAGCTTGAACCAGATCTCTCTCCGCTTGAGCCTCTGATGAGCCCAAAGCCCTGGCCGCCATCTTGACTGCAGGCTGGTGAGACCCTGAGTAGGGGACCCAGTGAAGCTGTGTCCTGACCTGACCCAGAGAAACTGTAAGATGACAAAAGTGTATTGTTTTAAGCCACTAAGCTTGTGTTCATGGTTACAGAACAATAGAAAACCTAGCACCCAAGGTAGAAGCTATTTATGCTACATTCTCGATGACTGTTTCTTGATGAAACAGTCAAGCCGAAATTGTCTCCAAACTTTTTATGGTTTTAAATAAAGGAAGACTTAGAAAATGTCTCCAATGTGGGCCATAATTTTCATCTGCAGATTGACCTGACATGCTTTCAATCTCAGGCAAATTAAAACTCCTGTGTGTTGCCTGGCTCTTCTGGCAAACTTCTTGGTTTTGCAGGATTCTGGTGGCTTTAACTTTTAAGAACCTTTACCCTTTGGTGACCTCTAAACACTAGAGTTCCAAGCAATCCCACCTGGAGGAATCCTGGGGGTAAACAGGGTCCTGTAGCTTAATTAGAAGAAGGGCCCGTGGGTTCCTGAAGCAGTTTACAGGGAGGAGGCACACATATATGATGTGGTACTGGCCACCTTCACCCAGGAAGTCCCACTGCCCTTCTGTGACCCCGCTGTGTTACGACTTTATCAAGATTCAAAGCTTTCTGTTAATTTATCAGAGACTGACAAACTACTCCTTAACACTTTTTTACCTGTAGGTTTTCCCCAAAGAACCTAAAACGTATACTTATCATAGCTCATTTACCTGATATTGCTATACTTTCATCAGCTATTTTGTCAAAGGTAATTACCTACTTCTTTGGGTCTGAAGAGAAAAACAATTTTCCTCTAATTTAGTTCAAGTGGCACGGTAGCTAAGGTGAAATAATTTGAACCATTCTTGAAAGTGTACTGTGGAAAAGGAGAAAGAAAAGAAATCATGACAATGGAGCAGGCTAACCGCACACCGCGACTGTGATGACGCCACACCAGTCACAGCTGGAGAAACGCAGCCCTCGGGAAGCAGGAGCAACCCCACCTGCCATGGCAGCCACTCAGTGCCGCCTTCCAGCACCTTCTGAATGGGCCTCTAGACGGAGGTGGGCCGGGAGCAGGATGACGTAGGGCTCCTGGTCCCGTGCGGACACGGCTGCCATGTGGAGGGCAGGCTGCACTTGGTCCTCGCTGAGGGAGAGCTCGCACCCCCGGAAACAAGATGGAAACAGCAAAGGCACACGACGTGCAAATGCGTCCACTTACCACATTCAACTCACTTACAGATCAGTGGGATATTTAGTTAACACTATCGTGACCGCATTTCTAGCGGCCAGTTTTTAAATGCCGCAATACTGAAATCTTTAAGGTAAAAAAGGAGCCATCGTTACCTGTTTATTGCGAAGTTTGAAACAGTCACCATACTGTTGCGCTGATAAGGTACCAGTACTTGCAGAACTGTGTCTCACACACATATCATGGCTGATAGGAACACCAGTTATTTATCTATTTATTTTTACATCTTTATTGGAGTATAATTGCTTTACAATGGTGTGCTAGTTTCTGCTTCATAACAAAGTGAATCAGTCACACACACACACATATGTTCCCATATCCCTTCCCCCTCGTGTCTCCCTCCCTCCCGCCCTCCCCATCCCACCCCTCTAGGTGGTCACAAAGCACCGAGCTGATCTCCCTGTGCTATGCGGCTGCTTCCCACTAGCTATCTACCTTACGTTTGGTAGGGAACACCAGTTATTAATGACACTGAAGGGCTTACGTGACAAATCATGTGACACCCAATTCATGACAGTTAAAGTATGCAGAATGCACTCTAAAAAGACAGGGGTCCTGGACGTCTCTCCCAAAAGCAAACTGCTGCTTTATATCCCTCGTTACCCACAGAGCAAAAAAGACGAAGTGAACACTAAATTCCATGTACAACATCCCAATTCCCTCCCCATCTATGGGAACACAGGCATTTTTGGACAACGGTGCAGTTGACCATGTGACTATCGTTTGAACACCTAAGGGAGAAGGCTGGTGGGTCGCCCCACCCCACAGTGTGCAAGCTGAGTCTCCATGAGAGGATGTGCTCGGTAGCAACGGGGGCACCTGAGGGATCGCCTGGTCCAGCCATCAGTTTAGTGACGGGGACACAGAAGCCACAGTTGGGAGACTCACCAAAGCTTGCATGGCTTCTCCACCCAGCGCTCAGACCAGAATCCAGGCCTCAGCATCATAAACTCCTAGAAGGCTGGTTAAGGTCACTTGACCCAAGGGGCATGCCAAGCTGACTGCTGGGGTTCTAACTCCAAATAAAATGTTTCTCTCCCAACCCCACTCTTCTCTGACTCCCAGGGACAGGGCCTGTCCCTCAGGAGCTTTCACTAAGATAACGGCATCACCTTCTTTGGGAATAGATAACGCAAACACGGGATCACCAGGTCGCTCTCTAAGGCACACCCACGACAAGCTGGGTACTAAGCAAACACAGATGAGCCACGCTCTGGTTGTGGCCAATTCAGGACACAGGTATGTAAACCACAGAGCACACGGGGGCGGGACCCGTGCCCACGAAGGACAGCCTTCCCGTGGTGGCGACCCATGAGTCTTCAAAGAGGAGGAGGTGTTGCCAGGAAGACAAGGGGACGCAGGGAAGCAGTGGAGTAAAGAGAACGTGCGAAGGCAACAGGACAGGGGTGTGCTGGGATCACAGTGCAGTTCTGTGAGGCCAGACAGAGGGGCTTGAGCAGGGAGATCGGGCTGAAACACAGCCATGGCGAGGGGCCAGGATTCTCTTGAGGAATGTGAAGATGCTGAAGGATTCTGAGCAGAGCATGACGCAGAGTCACGCTTACATTTGGGACAGGAGCTGTGGCAGCAAAGGGGGAACTGGATTGGAGAGAGGAGAGAGGGAGGTAGAGACCAGTCAGAGGGCAGGGGAGCACCCCGGGGTGAGGGGGGAGCCCGTCAACAGTCCGGTTAAAAAGAAAGTCTCACTAAAAAAATACTGGCGAAGTCCAGATACCGTTTAAAATCACAAGTTAGGGATGTGAGTTCCTAACGCTAGCAGAGGAAACCCCCAAACACTGCTTGTTACCGTAATGAGCAGTTCTCGGTCAGAGAGAGCTCCCTATGGACGTAAAGGAATCATCTCAGTTCTTCTAAAAACTGACTTATAAACATAGCTTATCTACTAAGTATATCTTAGCGGTTTGGCTTATGTTATTATAATCCTTAGAATGATCATTTCTGTACTTTTTAAGCACTAAATGAAAAGAGAGACAAAAGGGAAACCAGAAATGTACATTGTGATTTTGAAAACGGTTTGATTTTCAACCTAAGTGCTTGCTCCTTTGAGGACTTCCGAGGTATAATTTAAGGGTCTGGCAAGTGAAGAATTATAACCAGCTCTCCCAATTTCAGCAACTATGTATGAGGTCCAAATCTGCTCCTCTCACACTGCCCCGTGTTTGACTCACAGCCCTGCTTAAGGCGCAAAGATGCACAAAGTACCTGCTGGGTGAGTGAGGCAAACCACAGTGCTCCCTGCTCACTCCCTGAACAGACCCACTTGGGCACCCTTCCCTGGGAGAAGGACTAGGTCTCCCTCCTGCCGGTTCTTCACTTTTACTTTCTGGCTGCGGATTCTAGATACAGGATCACAGGGTAAGAGCTCTGTAGCTCTAGATATTTCCTGACTGGTTACAGTATCTGTCCAACACCAGCCTTTTCTTGCTTTCAAGTTACCTCAACTATGAAGTATTCAACAGTATCTGGTGACGTTGATTTAAACACACACATCACCACCACTACTGCCCAAATATCCGGCATCCATGGAAGAGGGCTGGACATGAAGGACTCTGGGGCCACGGCCATCAGGAAGAAAGGAAGGGCTATTCTTACTTCCTCTGTACCTGAGCATCTATCTTTCAGAATCCTGTTTCCCCAGACATAAAATGTAGTTCATGTTACTTGCGACACGCGGGCCTCTCACTGTTGTGGCCTCTCCCGTTGCAGAGCACAGGCTCCAGACACGCAGGCTCAGCGGCCATGGCTCACGGACCCAGCCGCTCCGCGGCATGTGGGATCTTCCCGGACCGGGGCACGAACCCGTGTCCCCTGCATCGGCAGGCAGACTCTCAACCACTGCACCACCAGGGAAGCCCTTCATGTTACTTTTAATTAATTACTGCAGGGAGCTGGAATGGATTTTACTAGTTAATTTTAATATACAATAAAAAAAAACAATTACAAACAAACAGAAAACCATACACATGTGACATTACTAAACCATGAGTCAGATAAAAACCAACTAACCCACCTAATTCACATCTCACACTCAGGGTAAATGTCATGTTAACAAAATACTGGACTGAAAAAGCACTATCAAAGCTAAGTGTCTTTAAGGGGGGGTTGACTTTTTACAACTTTTTACATTACATTTGAATCTTATTCTTTCTTTTTTCAGCATTACAGCATTATTACTCATGAAGACCCATCCTTTAAGAAGAAAACTGGAAGGAGAAAGAGCGATTTGAGTCCTTCATTTGTGTTAGATGAGAAGTTGGGATACTACCACACTACTTGCTTTGGAAAATGAACAATCAAACGTATTACATTCTGTGAGATTATCTAACCTTGCCCTGCCTCACAAAATCTTCCATATTTAACATACGCTGAGAAAAAGGTAAAACAAAAAGAATGTTGTTCAAGTTCTGATTTTCAACTGTATTTTACTAAGAAGTTATTGCAAAAAGATTTTTCCTCTAAGGAATTTTAAATATATCCTATTACTGTCATTTTAAAATGTATTTTAAAACATTAACATTTTCTTGCTGGCCCCATATCTGATTCTGCAGGGCAATACTACTTGAATTTCATTACCTAGATTATAATGGAACCTTCTGTGACTGCAATATTCTGAGTCCTTCTGCATTTATATTCTCTTAAAAAAAAGTAGACATTCCAAGCCTGCAGCATAGTAAGCTATTTTTGATGTGCTCTTCAAAACCATAAGAAAACACACTGTACCTTTTCAATGAGGGTCCCGTTTATGTAACTAGCAAGATGGGGACGCTACCAAGCCCACTACGTCCTATTAGCCTCATCCAATACTGAACATGCAGAAAAGTCTACGCCAGCCCACTGCGTTTAGTTGCATGAGAAAAGGTACTTTGAGTACAACAGGGCTATACTTGTGAAAAAGATGTTTTCTGTGACTGTTTCCAGGTGGAGAATATGATTCCAAGGGGTCTGAAGAATAACTCTTCTCTGATATGATAAACAGAAGCTAACACCTTCCTTCCTGGTTTCCCTGTAAAAAAACGTTCTGTAACATCAGCATGACAAGGTTCTTCAGCAAATTGCCGGTATGTGTACACTTTTGTGGTGTGTGCACTGAAAACCAATTATTACCTCAACCATCACGTCTACAGCCTTCGGCAATAAGTGTTTTGATTTGCTGTTACACTTGCATGTAGTCATGCTGGAAGGCAGCTGGCTCCGGAAAGCCAGAAAGGCAGAAATGCAGTGTGACTAAGACGTTAATCCAGGATTTACTGGATGCTACATTAAGAATCAAAGGGTCGCACAGGCCACTCTGGGGCCATACTACCTTCTTGTCCGGTAATTTTCCTGTATGAGAAACTTGCCTCCCCATTTTACGTACAGCCGTTCAAAAGCAGATCACACTGATTCTGGCAAGTCTTCCAGCTGAGGACTAACTACTTTGAGTCTCCGAATGCAAATAGGTGCCCCACGAAGGCAGATTAAGTGAGAAGCCCAGGGCGCTGGCAAGAGTGGAGCTCTTTTCTTTGGCCGCACTGAGCAGCCTGTGGGATCTCAGTTCCCTGACCAGGGACTGAACCCGTGCCCTCGGCAGTGAGAGCGCAGAGTGCTAACCACTGGACCGCCAGGGAATTCCCATGTGCGTGTATTTTAAACTGACAAGTCCAAATAACAGGGCTATCTGGGCCGTCACAAGCTGATGACCGATGGCTTAAAGAAGATTCCTGAAGCCAGGGATGGAAAAGCAACCAGGTCACACAAGCAAACGTGAATGAAAATCAAACCCACTCTGCCTTCACACAGCAATACTAATTCATTACCGCGTATCCACCCTCCAACCAAGAACACATAGCTTGAACAGGAATCTGAGGGAGCCTAAGCAGTGGCGGGTAACGTGGCACATCAGAAATGCTGGAGCAGGGAGTTTTGAGAGAACGTGGAAAGGAGGCCACGAGAGACGGCAGCCCAGACTCCTGGTGGTTTTTCTGCCGCTTCAGGCGTGACTGCTGATCGCGGCTGGGAACAGTCAGGGGCCCAGGCGCCAGCCCACTTACCAGCCAGCCCTACGGGGCCCCCGGTTCCAGCTCTGGAGGGCGCTCAGCCCTTCTCAGTCAACCGCTTGTGTCTATGGCGAGGCCTTCTGGCATCACTTCTCAGTCACAGTGAGAGTACTCTCTTTTGATCAAATGAAAGAAACCATACACAAGGCAAACAATTGTCTTTATTCCCTGCCTTGTTTGAACAACGAAAATTATGTGCACTGTGATCTCAAACAAAATCTTTACTATGCTAGAGTCATAAAAAAGGCCTGTACTTGGGGTTACAACAGTCTAGACACGGCAGGAGGCAACTTCTGGTAGAGCTCTCAAATGCTCCACTTTTTGTTTCTCGTTCATCCTACTTTCTACTTTTCTGTGCCTATCTCTGTCTATAAAAGAGGTCACAGGGTAGGATGGGCAGAGAGTTTTCTCCCCCGTAGAATGCATGTACTTTTAGGTTCCAGTTCAATTAAAGACAAGCTCCTTGTTTGCCATCTAATGTGGCAACATTTAAAAGTGAATTCGTTTATGATCATTGACAGAGGCAGACCATTTTCTTCAGAGAACAGTGAGCTAAACTGGCTGTAGGGCTGCATCCCCGACCACAGGGTCTGAATCAGATCCATTTTTAACTCACCTGCTCTTACCAGGAAAGTAGCCTGTATGTCCCCCTGGCCCCCGCGGGGATCGGAGGCACTGGGAGGGCTTCACCGAGCACACCTGGCCAGCGTGGGCCACTGGCAGCTGAGATGGAGGGGCTCTGAAGCCCCCTAACCCCACGCCCCCCCACCATTCAGAGAGGCCGGGCTTTGTGAGGGACGTGATCCTCAACAGAGAACTTCCCCAGCGGGAAGGCCGGCTGACAGCACAGACCTCCAGGCCTGTGGCCATCCCGGGGAAGGGTGTGAGACCAAGTGCTTTGAAGGTTGGAAGATAGAGCCAGCAGAATAAAAAGGGATGCATGAGCACATGAGAAGATAAATGGAAGGAAAAGCAGGATAATTTGCTAAAAGGAAACGAAGCCAACAAGTGAGGATGCAAACAGTAACACAAGGACGAAGAACGAAGGTTAAAGGGAGGGTATTTGGACAACACCAAATTCAAAGAATGGCTACTCTGTGCACTACGCCCTTTTCCTTTCTTGGAAAACAGAAAGAAAAAAGAAGAGATGAAGATGGGGAGTGGGAGAGGAGGAGGCAAAAGAAAGGAAAATAGCGACTGACATGCACGCAAAGATTCTACAGAATACTGCACCTGGAGCTCTATCAACTTCTATCATATTGAACTAATATCATTATTCTTGTTACAAACTCTAGGCTCTAATTTATTTCACACCTACTACTCAGTGAATTCTGCCACGGAAAGAGCCAAGACTTATCCTTTCAAGCGTGAGCCCAAGAAGAACCATTCAAGGAGAGCCCCACAGTAATTTCTGAAGGAAGGCCACCGTCCAGTAACCTGCCAGCACTCTTCATTTCCAGAATTCACTCGAAATCCAAATTAGTTTTGGTTGATTAGCATTTCAGTATGACCTGCTTGGGGTTAGAATATAGCTGGATAGCAACTATTTTTAAGGAATCAGAAGGCTGGGAGGGATCTGAGACTGCTCATTGCCAGAAAGCAGGGAAATCTCCAAAGAAGGTAGTTACTTCTCTTATGCAAGATCTCCACGGATAGAATTTTAAAAAGGAGGATTTTATTTCCTAATGGTCAAGAACTTCTGCGTTGCACTCAATTAAGAATTCTGTTATTTATACCTATTTGCTCTATGGTGGAAAATGGTAGAAAAGCCACAGACTTAGAGGTGCTGGCCTGGGCCTCCCTCTACTTGCTCACCCCATGTGCTTGTTCCTGTCATTATGCCCATTTTACAGAGGATCAAACTGAGGCCCAGGGAGGTTTGGTAACTTGCCCAGGGTTACTCAGTAATGGTAAAGCTGGGATTCCTGAGACATGTATACCTGATTCCAAAAGCCGTTCTCTTAACACCCAAGGCATGCAAACCACCCGTCCTGCTCCTGGCACATTTTATGTCCTCAGAGGTCCTAAATGCTTCATTTAAGGTCAATGTTTTGGTACACACTGTGAATAAAAATGACAATTCCTTAGTGAATTGCTCTGATTGTAACTGTTTAATCATACATCATTTTCTCAGAACTGATTTGTTCACAGCTATCCTGAATAAAGTTTAAATAACCTAGATTGATGTTTCTGCAAATGGTTTTCTACAACATACCTTAAAAAAAGGTGAACCCATTAGTCCAAGAAGTCAAAGAAAGCAACCTGGGTTTATTCTGTCTCTAACCAAAACAATATTTATCACATGTGAAAGTAGACAGGGTTGGAGTTCTGCTTCCCAGACATCTGGCAGCTCATTTTCTCTAGTGCCTGTGACTAAAACCAGACTCGCAAATTAAAAATATGCCTATCATTTTTTTCCCAAGACAATTCAAACAAAAGAGCCTGCAAATCTATCCATGTGGACATTGCTTTAGGCAACTTGAACAAAGACCTGGAGAGAAACTTAAGATTCATTTATTTTCCAAATAACGAATAAAAGATCTTTTTCTCCAAATTGGAGGGGGGGCGGGGGGGATGAAGAATTAAAAGTTATAGCCCTGATAACAAAGTTACCTGGCAGATGGCAAGTGCTTGTAGACGCTATGTGAAAGGACTGTCGAAAGAAAGAAAAGGAAGGAAGGAAGGGAGGGAGGGAGGGAGGAAGGGAGGGAGGGAGGGAGGAAGAAAAGAAAGAAAGAAAGAAAAAAGAAAGAGAATGAAAGGAAGGAAGGAAGGAGGGAGAAAGGAAGAAAGAAAAGAAAAAGAAGGAATGAAAGAAAGAAAGAAAGAAAGAAAGGAAGGAAGGAAGGGGAGGAGGAAGGAAGAAAGAAAAGAAAAAGAAAGAAAGAATGAAAGAAAGAAAGAAAAAGAAAGAAAGAAAGGAAGGGAGGAAGGAAGGAAGAGGGAGGAAGGAGGGGAGACAGGGAGGGAGGAGGGGGAAGGAAGGAAATTAAAACTCAAACATTTATGGGGGGAAAATTCATTTCCTCCCAACCACGTGTTTAGGATAGGAAAACACAACATGAAAAAGATTTTTGAAAAGAAACAGGAAAGAGAAGATGATGTCCTGTTGAACTGAATTTCGTCATTCAGTTGCATTTTATCAGGTCTGGTATTCTGCTCTTTGCTCTCCTACCACTTTCTTCGCCTGTTCACAAAATTTTATCTCATTTGTAAATGTCATCACCAAGGACATCCGGTTAAATGTACAGAAAGCATGAGATGTTCGAAATCCAACACTAAATCTTATTTCATGGTTATCCTAGGGAACTGCAGGAACAGAATAATCCAGACCCATTCTCTTAATCCAACACATGAACCACTTTGGGGATCAATGCAATAAATCAAAAGACAAGTTATTTCAAATATCTATTTCATGTAGCTAACACATTAAGTTATTTATACTGCCAATTAAAACCCCGTCAGGGTGATTTCCAATTTCAAAGGGATTTTTTTTTTTTTTTTTTTTTTTTTTTGCGGTACGCAGCCCCTCTCACTGTTGTGGCCTCTCCCGTTGCGGAGCACAGGCTCCGGACGCGCAGGCTCAGCGGCCATGGCTCACGGGCCCAGCCGCTGCGCGGCACGTGGGATCTTCCCGGACCGGGGCACGAACCCGTGTTCCCTGCATAGGCAGTCGGGCTCTCAACCACTGCGCCACCAGGGAAGCCCTCAAAGGGATTTTAAAGGGAAGGTAAACTCACTGAGAACCTACTATGTGCCAAGCACTGTGCGGCGCACTTTCACACAGTGACTTGATTTTATTTGAAGTCAAATTCTACCTGTTTCTCCTTACGCACGGGAGAGGCAGGAAGAAAGAACACTGGGCTAGGAGCCAGATTGTGCACCCAGCTGAATTTTGTCTGATCACTTAAACTTGCTGACTCTCCGATTCCTCATCTATAAAATGCTAGAGTGAAACCTGCCAGGCCTACCCTCCCAGGCTGTGTTAGGATTCATTAAGAGAATGGATTTGCTAGTGCTCCGCTGACAGCCAAGCTCAATAAGAAGGTAAAATGTAAGTATTATTACATCCCAGGCCACACCGAGGCTGGACTCTGTAGATCTCTGAACAAGGCTCCCTCTCTAAGTAATGACTGATTTTAAAGTCTACAGTGGAAAGAGGGATAAAGAAGTGTAAAAGTGTAAAAGTCTCAAAGATGGCTCGACAACAGCAATGGTAACAAAATCCGAAGAACTATCTTGGATATTAAGTTGGAGGTACTAGGGCAGTAAACAACTGATGGAAAAATACAGGCAAACAGCTAAAGCTTTGCTGGTTGCTCTTTACGCAGGAAGAGGGGGCCAAGAGAACACAGGGTTCAGAGCCAGAGACCTGGGTGTGTAGCACAGGCTTCAGGATTTATTGCTGCTCTGATTTTAGATAATTACCTAACAGCTTTTCTTTTTCTGTATTTTTTTTCCCCCTTTAACCTTTTACTACACAAAAGTAGAGAGAACAATATAATGAAACTCCATGGATCTACCCACCACCTAGCTTCAACAATTATCAACTCACAAAGTTGGCTCATCTGTCAGTCAACCTTCTTTACTGGGTTAGTTACCTATTATTGCATTAGTTATCTACTACTGTGTAACAAATTACTCAAAAATTTAGTGGCTTAAAACAGTATTTATTCAGGAATTTGGAAGCAGCTGGGTGGCTCTGGCTCAAGGCCTCTCATGAAGCTGTAGTCAGAACACAGGCAGGGACTGCAGTCATCTGAAGGCTTGACTGAGGCTAGAGGAGGGGATGACAAGATACAGTCCATAGGCCAAATCTGGCCCACTGCCTGTTTTTGTAAATAAAGTTTTACTGGAACACAGCCTCTCCCTTTCATTTACATATTGTCCATGGCTGCTTTTGCACTACAATAGCAGGCCTGAGTAGTTGCAAAACAGACTCTATGGCCTACATGCCTAAAATATTTACTATCTGACTCTTTACAGAAAAAGTCTGCCGGCCCCTCGATTAGAGAATCTGCTTCCAAGATGGTTCATTCACGCGGCTGTTGGTGGTTGCTCATGTTGCTAGTCATGTGGGCCTCTCCACTGGTGGCCTGAGTGTTGGTTTGCAATCTCAGGAGTCCCTCAGGTGAAATTCGAAACGCACCCTCAAGTGGAGGGCAAGGAGAGACTGAAGAAAGAGACTCCAGACTGGTAGGGGGCAGTTTTAATAAACAAAGGGACTTACATAAAAGACTTGTCTCGGGCGACCACAACACAAGTAGATCTCTGCACCAGCCCACCAGAACCTTAAAAGTTTACATAGTGACCTTAACTGGGTTCAGTCCCATGCACAAGATGGTCTCAACAAGAAATCACTCCTTCAGGGCTACGTCCTTGAAAGAGCTCCTAGTGTGGGAATGGTGGGCAGAACGTACACCCCAAGGACAGGGGAGGGGGTAAGGAGCCTTGCTTGCCTATGTCCATCTCTGGGGCCGACCAGCAGTCATGACCTCTGGATGACCTCCTCTAACACTGAGTGTCCTCACGACATGGCAGCTAACTTCCCAAGAACAAGTGATCCAACAGGGAGAAGAAGGCAGAAGCCACAGTGTTTTTCTTATGACCTAGGCTCAGAAGAGACATGCCAACACTTCTACAGTTCTCTATTGATGACACAGACCAACCAAGATAGAGGGTGGGATGGGACTCCACAGGGTGTAAACACTAGGAGGCAGGGATCATTGGGGACCATGTTGGAAGACAACACCCACAGTTAACGACCCTTCCCTTAGTCTGTACAATCAGCGTTTGGGACAGGATCTTTTCTGTAAAGCTTTTCAACTCTACCATTTGACAGTTATATGAACGACAGGAATTGCTGATACTTCCGATTTTTGTGCTTTGATCATAGCACGTACTCAGTATCTGTTGCTGAATTTTAATATCTGTATTTTAATTTTGACTTATTATGAATTCAGTAGAATTTACTACTTATGTTCTTAGAGCCATTATCAATGGAAAACAGTATTTCAAAAAGTTCTTAAATCTAAACATTTCTTGCTTTCTGCATTCTGTTCTTAGGAGAAAGAAGCAAATCACTATATGTGCTGTTCTTAGGGATTTACTTTAAAGGCTAAATTTCCTAGTCTGTCAATCACTATATTTTCAGCCCAATCTCTTAGGTTTACATTCATTACATGATACAGTAATATTTAATCATATCCTTGAGGTTCTGTAGCATTGGAAATCCACAGAAATGAATATTATTTATTATACTTAAAAAGAGGTTTTCCATTTTAACAGTTTACTAGTAATTAAAAATGAAAGTAATTTTTTAAAAAGCCACACTACGAGTACTCAATGATGGTTTCCTCAATCTCAAATCTAACACACAGAGGACAACTTCAAAGCCAAAGGACTAGAATTTAATAACAGAAAAAGGCACAAAGGGATGGGGCTGTGACCCATCATCTAATTACCGACTCATTCATTTGACAAGTTCATTCATTCAACAAATATGAATTCTGTGTCTGGAGTAATCCTGTCTCTAAGATGCTTCTAGTCTGGTAGTCACAGACAAATATCTTTGATCTTGATGAAGCCAAAAATATAGTCTTTTAATATCTCAGAACATTTGGTATATATATTTAAAAAAAGTTAAATAGATGCATAACTAACAGCTCACGCACTTACCTGGAGAAGGAAGACCTGCTCTCACACACATCAGCCCTCAAGGCAATGTAATTACTAATCTAGTACAGAATCTGAGATTGGAACTCTTAGAACTTTGAATAACTTACCAGAATGTATCTTTCTTTTCTTCTTAAACATATAGCCTTAAGCATTCTGAAATCTCTAGAATAATTTATTATAGGGTGAATATTTTTCTTTACAAATACAGACGTATTTTAATGACATATGTATACATGGTCCAAAGCACAGGGCATCCCTTCCACCATACAGTGAACCTGAGGTCCTTCTCTGTGGAATAGATCTCTGCTCCCAGGCCCCTTCTGCCCACACTGTTTCTCATCTACTCCTATGGTGACTAGGAAAATGCTACATTTTATTCTGTTTCATGTCCTTTTCAGGAATTTCCACAAGTGAAAATGAATCTGGCTCTAATTTGGCCATGTCTTATACAAATTTTAAATTTTGCCTAGAAGGCCAGGGGAATGAGATAAGTAGCAATTTATACAGATTGTTTATTAGGGAGACAAAAATGATCAGAGGCTTTTCTAGAACTTTTAGTGAAGCATCTTACTTTAACGTCTGGATGCCTCCGTGAACCTTAAATCATTTTTTCTCTAGTGAAAACAAAAGATGCAGAGAAAAGAAAACCCTAACCAACAGTGGTAAGGACAGGATTGTTCCGGAGTCTGAATCTGTGCAAAGTACAAACTACTTTAGAATTCTATCTGGCTTGATTTGGGGTTATTTTATGGTCTTTTGGGAGCCACCCTTTTTTACTGATATCAATCACAGTCTTTAAAAAAAAAAAAAAAAGGATTCGTGCTTCATCAAGGCTACGTATAGAGTCCTTCTAAAGTGCTCATATGTAATTCCTCAGAATGCATTCTCTTCCCTAGTGATCTCAGAAAGGAATATGACCTAACTATTTCCATTTTTGCCCGAGTACCTATTTTAAGATTCCTCTTTTTTTGTCCAAGGACATCATTTGTCATTTACTTAATATATTAGCTTCTGAACTATGTATGAGTCAACAAACTCAGTTTGATTAAGTGGAGATTTAGTCAGAGTCGACTGGGCATCAGGCCCTGTGCTGGGTGAGGAGATGCAGGGGTGAGGAAGGCATCACCTGGCCAAGGGCAGAGGGGCGGATACACAGAAATGGGCACCAGGACCCTCTGTCACACAGCAGAGGGCCGCTCTCCCGAGGAGGGAGGGTCTATGCCACTGACGGTGGAGAAGAGGTGTCTGGGTGGTCAGGGTTACGCTACAGCAGGGGTGCTTGGGGGATCCATGAGCAGTGCAATCCTGCTAGACCCAAAAGTAAGGGAGACGTGACAGCAGACGGGGAGGGGTAAGGGTAAGCTGGGACGACGTAAGAGAGTGGCATGGACATATATACACTACCAAATGTAAAATAGATAGCTAGTGGGAAGCAGCCACATAGCACAGGGAGATCAGCTCGGTGCTTTGTGACCACCTAGAGGGGTGGGATAGGGAGGGAGACGCAAGAGGGAGGGGACACAGGGATATATGTACACATACAGCTGATTCACTCTTTTATACAGCAGAAACTAACACAATGCTGTAAAGCAATTATACTCCAATAAAGATATTAAAAAAAAAAAAAGAAGTGACAGCAGAAGGGACTCAGGAGGTGCACAGGAGCCAGTATTTGTTGGTGCATTAATCACTTTGAAGACAGTTATCATTTATGAATTAGAGAGAAATCTACTGTGTGAAAAATCAAGCGCAAATAAATGGCTAACAGACCCCACCTCCGAGAACTGCTGTTAGGAGTCACAGCCCACACAGAAGGCTTAGAATGGTGCCTGGCTCACGTGCCCTCCCACTGCGTGCCATCTGTTACCACCCCTGTCATCATTACTGCCCGGCTGTGTTCGGGTCATGAAAACAGGCAGGACTGCTGCAAAGGTGCAATTCTGATTTGCCATCCCATCTGGTTTTATGGTACCATTTTATCCCAGAATTCCCTCCTGGTTTGCCCAGTGATGCAGGGCACTCAAGCCTGAGGTGGTCCTCCTCCTCCAGCACCAAACTCATCTCCCCGCCGCTGCCCTGTTTCACACTGTGTGTCTTATGCCGTGTCACTGCAGCCTCACTCTGCCCATGTGCGCTAGGACTGTTTGGGGAGATTACGAAACAGGAGGGTCAAGCCACTTGCCCTGAAGCTGCACAGGGCTGTGAGACAAACTCCCGACACAGGAGAGAGGGAGACGCCAGCTTAGAGGGGCCACTTGAACTCTGGCAACACTGTGGACTTCCGTTTACCTTTACTTTGAGCTTACTAGGCGGGGGCTGACTGGAGGCCCTGGGAAATGAACCATCCCCTCCCCAAGGACCGAGGCTCCAGCACTGACTGCCACTGGCTTTCTCAGAAGCCAATTCTTTATCTGGATTCAAGATTTCATTCCGAACTACAAGTTGGCAGATCAACGTGTGATTACATATTGAAAGGTCAAATACTTTAGCATCCTCATTCTATGTTGTGAAACTCTTAACCTTCCATTAAAAATGCGTATCTAGCTCCCATAACTTGAGAGCACAAATAGGCAGGGAAAGAAAGCTTCAGAAGCTCTTGGGAAATGTTGGAAATAGTTTAAATATACTTAACCCTAGAAAACAAAGACATTACATAATGTAGGCTGGCCCAACGGGCTTGCTGGTCAAAGGTCTCACATTTGATTGGAAGCCCTTGAGGGCCATAATTCACATTGTGGTGTCTTCTTAGAGCCCTTATCTGTTCTTTCAACTGACTTCTGAGGCCGTTCTCTTTCTCAAAGGCTCCACCTGGACCAGCTCCCTGGCCTCTGTGGGTGCTTGGCTCCCGAGAGGGCTGGCTGCCCGGAGGTATGACTGTACCGAGGATGCTGTGTCCTTGTGCTCCAGGCCATCC
The DNA here is from genome assembly GCF_005190385.1 of Monodon monoceros. Classification (NCBI taxonomy): domain Eukaryota; kingdom Metazoa; phylum Chordata; class Mammalia; order Artiodactyla; family Monodontidae; genus Monodon; species Monodon monoceros. The sequence goes on along the minus strand of NW_021703780.1, from coordinate 57,083,390 downwards.
AGGGAGCAAATGGTACCTGGATAAGACTCCTTTCTATTTTTAACTGGATCTTAAAACCACTGAGAGCTGAATACATCAATTTGAAAAGAAATAAAAGGGCATCACTAGGATGATATTTACTGTCTAGAATTCTCTGTAAAGGTCTCACTAACTGAAGTCTAATCATTTGAAAATGCCCTTTGCAAAGCAAACAATTTTATTTTCCCCAGTTCGCCTCTCACCTTCAAGTATATCTCATTTGCTTATACATTTAGAAATGCCACAGTTTCCCATCTGACACTGAAAAAATTAACTGCCCTGGGTACCCTTCCTCTCCATGTTCGTTCCCACACTCACCACGGCCCCCTCCCTGCCACGAGCTGGAGGAATAGCCAGGACCACAGAGCACTTCCCCCAGTGGGCTCCACAGCTCCTGCATTGGAATCACTTGGGTGCTGGGTAAAACACGTACATTTCTGGCCCTTCCCACTGACCTTCATTTTATAAAACAAAAAAGCTGAGGTGCAAAGACACTACCCAACTCATTCCCTGTGGCAGGACTTGGCCCAGAACTTGCTCACCTGACGGCGCTTGGGATCCATCTCTGCTGGGAGGTAGGGGTTGAGGGAAGGGGTGTGGAGCAATAGGAGGAGCTTTGAAAATGTAGGTATCTGGGCTCCGCCTTAGTTTCAGGGGACCAGTCTTCATGGTGTGTGGCCCAGCCTCATGCATTTTTTGCAAGTTCTACTTTCAAGATACACAGCCTGATTTAAGAACTGTCCAATGACTTACACTTCCCAATCACATTTTGTCCATAAAATGGAAACTGAGTTGAAAGGTAGCAATTCAAATACAAATTAAACATAATACAGTAATTATTCATGAGTAATCATTTCTATTGACAAGCTTGTCGTCAATTTCTAGTCACCTAACAGTGAAAGAGTCTGGGGACAGGCTAGGCATTAATGGGATTTATTCTTAAATCCGTTTTCCGTGACTCCATTTTTGATCACGGTCCACAACTGACCAGAAGACATGGCAGAAGCTCTCTCTGCCTTTGGTCCATGGGAATAGCCCAGTGAGGTGAGGCTCCACTTGTTTACAAAGCAGACAGTTCAATGTCAGAGTTTAAAAAAAAGCAAAGAAAAGATTCTATATCCTAGAAATGACACTAGTTGAGCAAGTAAACTGAAGACACGCCAGTGAATTTGAGTTTTTGAAAAGCACAAAGTGGGTGACCTTCCATACCTAGGGCCTTTCAGACTTTTCAGGACCTCTGAACAGTGAGACTAAAGAGGAAATGTGAAGAAAACTTTGTCTCCGACTGGCAGCAGCATGAACTTGGGTGGCCCAGGCAGCAGTGTCAACCATGCAGCAAAGCCCTGGGCCCGCAGGAGAGAGAGAGTGAGCAAAAGAAGACCTTCTGTCCAGGTCTTACTCTGGAACTTTTATTCTCAGATTGTAATTTTAACAAAAACAAGCAGTGGCGGTAGGTGGGGAGAGGAAAGCTTTTCCTGGGTTTGCAGTCAAGGCCCTAGGAAACCACAAGTACTCATCATGGCCTCCTGCCTACTTGATGGATCCGAGACACTGGAGCTGCATGTGCACAAATTTAAGTCACCTATTAGCACAAGCCAGGAACACCCTTCTATGGAGGCATTTGATAAATATACTGAGCGGACACGTATTGGACATCTCTGTCCCACCAGAACCTTAACAGCAAAATCGGCACCAAAATCACGTTTTCTTAGAAGGGGATGTTAATCAGAGAATCACATCTATGTCCTCAGGAGAAAACACCCCAAAGAGACTTAAAATCACTCAGATTTTTTTTCTTTTTATATAATAGAAGATAGAATTTTGGTTAATGTTTCATTTCCCAGTGAAGATGACCATAAACAAAACTTGTCGTCGACCTTAGACTTTGCTTTACTGTCAGGTGGGGTGTATCTGAAGATATGGGAATCTAGGAGCTGAGGTGACTTATTTAGTCACATCCATAGTAAACACTAGTATCCACCAGTCCCTCCAAAGCAAACATGACAGCTCTGAAGTAGGACTTTCAGGTAAATGTGTTTAGTAACAAGAGACACGTTAGTCATATCCAATATCGAGAAAGACCCTTTGCTTTTTAGACAAATACATGGCAGGGTGAAATCCTGAGTGAGAGGAGAGGAAAGTCTTTCCTAACATGAAGCAAGATCTTGCCTTGACCTGGAGTGAAGGTGTGTACATGGCCAGCCTGCCCCAATCTCTAAAACCTCACTAGAAATGTAATCAGTGGAGAAACCTGATTTACCAAAACTCTTCCAGAGACAATGCTGTTCAATTAAAAAAAATTTTTTTGCTTACATAACACTTAAAATTTCTGGATGCCAAATGCCCTCCCACACAATTTTAAGTTGACATCTAAAATTTTCATCATAAATAAAATAGTTGCAAAAATATATATTCTAGCATACTGTAAACATTGACACTTAAAAATAAACTATGAGGTCACTCTTGTAAAGATATCCAAGAAATGCTAAACATTATAGTGACGTGATATCCACCATCACCCATTCAAAAGATACATGAGCATGCTCTTAATAGTAAAAATTGTGCTTTTCCTTCTTTTTCTTCCTTGAAGTAATATCTTCTTTCCACTTCTCCCAAAGAATCTTAACTTAATAAATTTTTGTTTTGCTTGAAAGTCTTCATCAATCTCTTTCTAATACTTTGCTGCAATCATTAGATGCTCAAAATTGAAACTTAAGAAGCCTTTAAAATTCCCTATGACCAGAAGTGTCACGATAGGTATTTAAAATCTTCTTCTGGACTGACTGATCATTACAATTATTACTGGTGCATAAATGATAAAAATTATATAAACAGAGTACACATTTTGATAAACATTGAACATAAATTTCTAGCTATATTTCGGAAATGCATTTCTTAAGGGGATGGAGGGCAGGAGATTGGGGTGCCTTTATCGAATGCAGCTTAGCCCGACACCTCCATTTTGAAAGGTTCTGTTACTTGGTTGGGGGGGTAACTCTGGGGACAAGGCACATGGTAGGGTTCCAAACGGTGAGAGGTGTGGCTTCCTTCTGCAATGTGGAAGAAGGATCCTTGTGAGAGGTGAGGAGGTGTGGCCATGGACAGCCAGGAGGGACCAGCAGGACGCCCGAGCGCGCTCAGGCGGTTATGTTCAGGAAAGAGGACTCATCTAAGCCGAGAATCTCAACTTTGAGGCCCTCATAACAGTCTGTGTTCCTCGCAGAGTCTAAGGAACGTTAGACTGTTCAGAACCTCCCCGTCCATCCTACCTCTCTGCCCTCTCCTCCAAGTGAGAGCTGAGCACATTATTTCCCCCGTTTGTCCAATTTATCTTTTCAATTTTCTTTTTTTTTCCTGTGGTACAGAAGTTTAAAATTTTCTTGTATCTTACTGTATCAATATTTTCCTTTATAAATTCGGGGATTTGTGCCCTGATTAGAAAGGCATTTCCCACTGGAAGAAGTACCCATGCTTTTTAATAGACCTTTTATGGTTTAAGTTTTCTACGTTTAAATTTCTCAACCATTTGAACTTTGTTGGGTGGAGGGGAGAGAGGTACATAAGAAATGAGGTAGAATCAAGTGTAATAATTTTCCCAAACAACTGTTTGTCATCATCAAACCATGTAACAAACAATCTTTCTTTTTTCCTACTGACATAAAACGTCACTTTTACCATAAAGTCCTATTTTTATTTGGGTCCATTTATGGAATCTCTGATCTATTCCACTGACCTGTCCATTTCTCCTCTCATTCAAAATGGATTTAATTACCATGACGATTGAATTATTCAAAATACACTTTAATATGGCAGAACTAGAGGCCTCATTTTCCTTCTTTTGCAGAAGTTTCCTTGCTATTCTCAAATGTTTATTTCTATATATTTGACTTGGCATTACATTTTCACAAGATTGAATCTTTTGATCCCAGTAGAGTTTAAAAAGTATTCTTCACATTGATTACCCACATAGTTTTCATAAACTACCACCTACAGATTTTATTTTGGTTTCTTCTGTAAATGGGACTTTTCTCTCAATAATATTCTCAAACTGGTTACTATTTTTTTGAAAGGAAACAAATGATTTTAGACAAACTTTACAACCTGCTTCTTTTCAAATTTTCCTGTTGTTATAAGAATTTATCTTGTGATTTTTAGACACATAATCTTATAATCTTCAAGTAATGATAACTTTGCCTCTTCCGGGTTCCTTGAACTTATCTCTTCCTCTTGTGTAACTACATTGATTACGCCTCCAGAACAATGCTAAACGTCAGTAGTGATAATGGGTCTCCTGACACTGTTGTGAATGTTGCTGGTGTTTCACTACTGAGCATGATGCTGCGTTTCCATCTAAGAGACAAACACACTGGTGAGCCCACAGGCCCAAAGTGAATTTGCCGTACAGTTAGGAAACAGCTAATTCAGTCTCCTCACCCACTGTGACAAACATCAGAACAGCAAACGCGGTGGACCCGGGGTTCTTCCTCTTCTCTGTACTCCGATCACAAGTCTTATTCTGCTGGGCTCACCCCACCTAATCAGGGTCAGGTTCTGCCCCAATGTGGGGTTCCCCTATCTGGAGCACCACCCTTGTAGCCCGGGCTTCTATCAGAAGGTTGGCTTGGGTGGGTCCTCTTCAAGTTTTTTTTCTCCCCATTCCCCGAATATAAAAGGAAATATTCCTGTAAAAGGTGGTTTGGAAGCATACAGGACTGCGTGGGTCAGAGAGGTCCTGGACCCAGAGCTTGTCCCCTCAGATGACTCTGTCTTATTGATTTTCTCATTCGTTAAATTCCTATGTATGACTGCAGATGACCAGCTCTAGGCATCTAGGGATCTTTTGTCTCCCGACTCTCATTCTGTTACAGGTAGAAAATCACCAAAATGGTGAACTCCAGCATGGCTTTTTAAATTCTCTCTTTCTTTTTGGGGCAGGGGTGGGGGGGATCCTTTGGTAGAATGTGGAAATCATCAGGAAGAGGATTCTACCTCCACGGCAGTTTTTTGCTGCTTCTGCCCACTCTTTCCCGTTCTCTCTCGTGCTCTATGAGATATTATTCAGGATTCCAATTCCTCACTTCTCCTCCCCTAATGTTTCTGTAGAAGGTAGACTTGGGGACTGTGGACCTGCCCCAGGGAGATTCTTGGAAATCTCTGTCTGGTTCTTTTGCTGAATGCCAGCTCTAGTCTTCATTTAACATTGCTTGAATATTTTTGTTTTGCTTAGTTTACTTCTTTAAACCTATTTGTTGCTCATATTATTAGGAACTTGGTTTTGTTATGGCATCCTAAACTGGAATCTTCTCTAAAAAGACAAACAACCCAATCAAAAAATGGGCAGAAGACCTAAATAGACATTTCTCCAAAGAAGACATACAGATGGCCAAGAGACACATGAAAAGATGCTCAACATCGCTAATTATTAGAGAAATGCAAATCAAAACTACAACGAGATATCACCTCATACCGGTCAGAATGGCCATCAGCAAAAAGCCTACAAACAGGGGCTTCCCTGGTGGCGCAGTGGTTAAGAATCCGCCTGCCAATGCAGGGGGCACAGGTTCAAGCCCTGGTCCGGGAAGATCCCACATGCTGCAGAGCAACTAAGCCTGTGTGCCACAACTACTGAGCCCGCGCGCCTAGAGCCCGTGCTCCGCAACAAGAGCAGCCACCGCAATGAGAAGCCTGTGCACCACAACGAAGAGTAGCACCCGCTCGCCGCAACTAAAGAAAGCCCACGCGCAGCAACAAAGACCCGATGCAGCCAAAAATTAATTAATTAATTTAAAAAAAAGATACACACACCCCTGTGTTCATAGCAGCACTATTTGCAATAGCCAAAACATGGAAACAACCAAAATGTCCACTGAAAGATGAATGGATAAAGAAGATGTGGTCCATATATACAATGGAATATCACTCAGCAATTAAAAGAATGAAATAACGCCATTTGCAGCAACATGCATGGACCTGGAGATTATCATACTAAGTCAAGTAAGTCAGAGAAAGACAAAGATATGATCTCACTTATATGCAGAATCCAAAAAAAAAATGATACAAATGAACTTATTTACATAACAGAAACAGACTCACAGACTTAGAAAGCAAATTTATGGTTACCAAAGGGGAAAGGTAGGGGGAGGGATAAATTGGGAGTTTGGGGATTGACATATACACACTACTATATTTAAAATACATAACCAACAAGGACCTACTGGATAGCACAAGGAACTCTGCTCAATATTCTGTAATAACCTAAATGGGAAAAGAATCTGAAAAAGAATATATATATATGGATATGTGTAACTGAATCAGGTACACCTAAAACAAACAACACTGTAAATCAACTATACTCCAATATGAAATAAAAATTAAAAAAAATAAACACAACTGAGGGACTTCCCTGGTGGCACAGTGGTTAAGAATCTGCCTGCCAATGCAGGGGACACAGGTCCGAGCCCCGGTGTGGGAAGATCCCACATGCTGCGGAGCAACTAAGCCTGTAAGCCACAACTACTGAGCCCGTGCTCTAGAGCCCATGAGCCACAACTACTGAGCCCATGTGCCACAACTACTGAAGCATGCGCACCTAGAACCTGTGCTCCACAACAAGAGAAGCCACCGCAATGAGAAGCCCGCGCACCGCAACGAAGAGTAGGCCCCGCTCGCCGCAATTAGAGAAAGCCCGCGTACAGCAACGAAGACCCAACGCAGCCAAAAATAAGATAAATAAACAAAAATTAAAAACTGGAATCTTCTATACTTATTTAAACTGGTAACTTCAAGGCTGAAGTAAAAGCTGAGAGTGAGCTCTCTGACTTATGTTTCCTGGCATTTGCTAAAGAAATACATTTTTATTTTCAGGACAGTTGCCCTTACCTGCTGCTTGAGTGCCTCCAAAGATTCAAATTCCAATCTGGCCAGTTTCATCTGGATATGCCGTGGCTTATCAGGTATGGCAAACGCAAGGATGAACTTCAAAGCCAGGAGTGCGTGCTGAAAACAAGAAAGAGCACACGTTACAGGGACACATTAGACCATGTGGGCGAGGAGACAAATTAGCACCTCAACACCGTGATCCTTCTCGTTAATCTTGGGTCACTTCTAATTACTGGCCTGGGATGTATCACAGATCAACCAGGTCCATGAGTTATATTTAATCCATCCCACTGTGGCCCATTCAAGAATTATGGACTTACTTTGCTTTATTCTTTTAAAATCAGTTATTCCCTTAAAATGATACCATATGCTACTCTCAGTGAAAAATAAAGTTTATTCTGAGAAGTCTCCCACCAAATGCTTTTTTTAATGCATGTCTTAATCCCCAATGTATTTAGTGTGCAACGTGTGCAGAGCCAAACGTTGCTCTTTGTGTAACAACATCCTCCCCTGTGCTGTACTTCAGGCTGAGTTACGTGGAACGTGCATGTGCCTTTTGGTGCCTTGTATCCTCTGCATCCCCAGTAGTGTCTGGTGCAGTTTCTTTCATGAAATGACAATCAATAAATATTGATGAGTTGATCGACTGTAAAGTGCTACCTTGTGTTGCGGACTCCACATATTGTGAGGCAGAAATGTACACAGAAATGTAGAGTGTATCCTTTATATTATGTAAAACGTATCCTTTATAGCATGGGAAGCTTAGAACCTGGCTATTTTATTTCCCTTCTACACCAACACCACACAGAGGTTTTCTAACATAATAATATGAGGTTTATAATTATGCTTCTTTCTCTGCAGAAATAAGCCAACAGGACTGCTTCCCCTGGTAAGCCTGCTCCTCAGATGCACAGCCTCGACTCGATGTTTCTCTAATTCTGCCTCCATCCTGTGACCCAGGATCAAGACCCACAGGAAGCTGAATGATCCTTAAAGTTGCCTCTTTGATGACAGCATGAATTACTAAATATTAAAGGCTGGATAATACATTTTAAAGGTAGGAAATAATTAAAAGGCATTAAGAAAATCAGTGAAGGAGATGGAACAGGCTGTAAGAAATGTTGCATTGAATTATTGACAGAAAAGGAAGACAGCTGAAAAAAAACAAGTGAATTCCTTACTGTGATATTTTCAAAAGGGGGATGAAGGATAAATAACATGTGGACATCTCCTGGGAGAAGCATGAAATAATGAAGGAAATCAGCATCGTGCCGGAACAAGCAATAATTCAATACAAAAACTTGAAAACCGGCAGAACCCCAGGGAAGGCCAGGCACTGCCTGGTATTAGCAGGAGATCTGGAGCGGACCAGGGATGGGCAGTCTTAACTGAAATGTGACTACCAGGACCAAAGAAGGCACTGGAAGATACTGATTCGGTGTCTATAGTGTGAAAACAAGAAGAGAAAACAGATGACATCATGTGTTATAATTCTGAACTAAGTGAACTGAATTAACAGGAACCTGGAGATAATAAAGAACAAATGAATAACTTAGAAAGAGCTATACTGTGTCATTATATCATTCCACTGGAGCACTGAGATATAACTTTATATAAGACTTCAACTCTTCAGTGGAACTGTTAGACAAGAAATAAACAAATTAGTGAATGGAAAGAAATACGTATTTTTCAGAAACTGTGTGTCCTCAAGTTGCCAGAGCCCCACCATGACCCGGTCACTGGCCCCATCCCATCTCTCCTAGCAAATCTGTCCCCATTTTCTCTTCTCTGGAGTCTCAGGAGGAATTATTGAGAAAGGAGACCCCGTCAAGCACTTCCCTTACAGGGGACCTGTAAGATGTGTCAACTCTTGTTTGGGAACCAGGACTGGCTACTGGGTGACTGGGCAAGGCTGCCACAGGCCTCGGTGCTCATAGTTTCCATAGGAAATGTTCATAAAGCTCTCTTGAATTGAAAAAACGTTGGTATTCATTAGACAGTATTAGTTAAAACAGGAAGTCATTTTAACAGGGTTAAAACACTTATGCAGCAACGAGCTCTTATGAGTGGTTCTCTACGGTTTACTTCCCCCCAAATATTCTATAATAAATGCTTTTAAAAGCCCATATGGAGAGAAATCATTTTCTTTGGAACTACATTTGCAAAAAAGTTCCTAGCAGACCTGCTTATTTCAAGCTTTTCACATCCCACGTAACAACCCCAGGGTCACGCTCCTTGAAGAGCCCCGCAAGCTGCAGAGCCGGCACTCTTCACTGGTTCCCACACCACCAGAAGCCAGCAGGGCAGTAGCCCTGTGTCCATCGCTCCATTCATGACTGCTGTGCTGGCCACTGCAGCGAAAGGGCTGATGTCCTGGCGCACAGTCTAGGTGGGGAGATGGGTAAGGACAGGCCATCACAACGCCACGCGGGAGTATTACTGGCAGGGTACACACGTGAGACCACGAGCGCTTGGACCAGCAGGTCAGAGAGGGCTTCCTGAAGAAATAAGTTTGAACAGAGACATGATGGATGAGAAGGAGTTAGCCAGGCAAGGAGAGGGGGCTGAAGTGCTTCCAGAGAGAGGGCAAACGGACAAAGGGATGGGGGCTGAAAAGAGAGGGGCTGCAGAGGCAACCAGGAGCCCGGGGACACAGGCAGCAGAGGAGGCACTGAAAGCATGAACACAGGAATGACTCAATCAGATTTCTCTGTCTGTGGCAAGGGGCGTGGACGAGTGTGGAAGTGCGGGCAAGGGAGCAGGGTGACCTGAGTGTGCGTTAGAGCAGTGGGGCTGAAGCTCCAGGAGTGCTGGAGGGCTCATTAGCATCAGGCTCGCCAGACCGCCACGCCTCATGCACTGAACTGCTGAGCACAGGACGGGGGGCAGGCCAGAGGGGAGAAGGGGTCTGCGCGGGCTGTGGATTTTCAGACGTCTACGGAGTGTCTGAGTGGACACGTCCAGCACGCAGTACGGTAGCGGAGTCAAGGAGGCAGAGATTTGGGTCACTGCTGTATGTGTGTAAGTGGCAGATAAAGCCATGGGAGTGGACGAGATTTGCAAGGCTGTGTGGTGAGAGAGAGGAAAGACGAGATGGCAAGACGATGGCAGAGGATGGAAGTGGGGGAACCGAAACATGCATGACGAGCGAGGGAGAGGGGCCAGCAAGAAGCCTGATAAGCAGCAGGCGGCAACTGGCAGAAATCTAGGAGGTTCTGGAGTTTCAGAAGCAAAGGGGAGAGAAAGAAGCCAGTCAAGGAGGGTGTCGGAGGGTCAAGTACATGAAGCCTGAGGGGGAACATATAGGTTTATCCACCCGGAGGCCTCTGGTGACCCTGGTGGGAGTGGCTTCGGCTGAGTGGTCGCAGAAGCAGGACTCAGTGGGCTGGGAAGGGACTGGCAGGCAAGGCTGGAGGAGGGAGGTGCCGACCACAGGGTTCAGAGAGTCTTCCTGCAAAGGAGGGGTGAGGGACGAGGGGGCACCTGGACAGAGACCTGTGCTGGCCAGGTGTTTGTTCTTTAAAGGTATAAGTCCTAAACATGTTGAGATGTTTTGGGGATGGAACCAAGAGAATGGCCAAAGGTGAAGCTCCTGGAAGAAGTTCCAAGGCACAGAGCCAGGCTGCCGGGCCAGGCAGGGGCTTAGCCATAAACCATCAGGGGGTCTGATGTGGTCCCTGTCCAGGAGAGAGAGCTGACCACGAGGGGCAGAAGCAGTTAAGGGCACTAATTTGAGACTTAAGAATTTTAAAACACATTTATTGCTTAGAATATGCAATTCAATACTTAAAGTGAGGAAGGAGAGGTGGGAATTACACATCGCGTTCTCACTTTTCTTTCGCAGAGCTAATCGCAAATCATCATTAAATATCCTTTCCTCAAAACAGGTAATCATAATCTTCAGTAGAAAGAAAAAAGTGTCTCAGAGAACAAAATACAAATGCCAACTTCATTAACCAGATTGGAAGGAATATCAACATCTTCACATGAAATTTTGTCTGGATGGTGGCACTCTGGGCAACCTCTGTATCTTTAGTCTTTAACAGACATGCGTTACTTTTGTACGGGGTAAAAAACACTTATGTGAAAAAGAACGCAGGGATTCCACTCATTTAAAAATCGAACTACACGTGCCCTGCCAGGCTCCTAACCCACCTGGCCACCACTGCCCACATGCCCAGTAAACAGACCCAGACCAAACAACCTGCAGCTCAGAGAGTCTGCCTTTTAATCGGGAGTCCAAGAAGCTGGCAAAAGGAATCACACATTCTGCAAATGACGGAGCACAATGATGCAGGGCCAGACTGCTTCAGTGGTGGCCTTCTCCCGCCTTACCTATCAAAACCTTGTCACACTGATTTTTTCCCCCCACTTTGCTACACTCTCAGAAGTTTCACCAATTTTAGGTTTATGTGGCGTAACACACACCATCTTTAAAAAGGGAAAATATTCTGGCAGGGTTAAGAAGCATCACCATTCACAGATTCCTGTTAATTAATTAGCTGGGGTTAGCAAACACTCTCTCTCTGTACTCCCCCTCCCCAATAACCTGGAGACCTTGGGAGTGGGGCGGGGAAGGCAACACAGGGTATCAGCTTCAAGGAAGAGGGGTAAAGAGAAGCAGAGAGGAGCCAACATTGTCTGAATGATCAGGAAAGGATACATTACCCCCCTCTTTCTTCTTAGTGGGTTCTTGTACCCAGGATCCGGAATTCAAGTTGAGCATCATGATGGATTTAAATAAGCTTTTGTAGTCTAGCCTAGAAACCTAAATAACATTTATAGCACTGTGCTTCAAAAGATTAATGTTTAAAATCTCGTTTATATTTTTCATACAGAAAATCTGTTTCAAGGCTGGGAACTACTTTACACTAACTGAACAGAGGAAAAAAATTGTGAAAAGAATTTTAGCTATTTTTACTTGTTTTCATAAATAAGAGAAAGCCTAAGATAAAATACAAATCTGCTCAGATTTGAAGAAAAACACACTCAAAATGAATAGCTGGATTGGCTTTTCATAGCCTCTTTATGAAAAGAGAAGACATTTTATGGGCCATGATTGTGATTCTTCACCAACAATCTTCCTTTAGAGTGAAACTCACAAAATTTATCCTAAACAAAGTAAAGGAGAAGAGAAACAGTGAGGGGTGGGGTGGGGAGATGGGCAGAATTTTTAAACTAATAAATACAAAGAAGTTGGCTACCCATGACAATATAGTTCAGGTAATGATTACAGGGCGTCTTGGTTGGGAAAGGGAAAAAGAACGGGACCCGAGGAAATTGACACTCAGAAGCTACATGTTTTCTGGTGCCAGCGGTAAAGTACTGCCCACTCCACCATCACTGTGTCGCTCACCTGTGGTCACTGCAGGGCTGTCAGACTCTTGGGAGTCTCGTGCCAGGTGCACAGAGAGTGAGAGGAACCATTTTATTTTAAAAAACTAGAAAATTCATGATATGATCAACAGTAGCAGCTGTGTTTGTAGCAGTGTGTCCCCAACCCTGTCTCTTCTGAAATAGAATATGCAAATTAGAGTTGAATTCATGGAATTCTGAAAAGTTAATTTGATTTCTACAGTGGTAGGTCTGCCACATTACCTCTTTCCATTCAGAGCTCACTGAATAAAAGAAAAGTCCTTCAGAAAAGCATCCTCTGCTGATTATCGGACAAACTAAATGTGAAGGTGAAGTACCAATTAATAAGAAATGATTAACGAAGCTGAGACTGAAAAAAATTATGGAATTAGGCTCTTAAGGAAAAAAAAAATCAGGGATTTTCATTTTAAGATGGTAGATCAAGCATGCACATGTACTTCTTCTACCTCCCCAGGGTCCCCTGAAATGACAGAAATATAGTCTAAAAAGAACAAGACTGGAAAACAAGAGAATTTTCCAGAACTTCTGAATATAGAACTTATGGAGTGGAAAGTGCTGCTCAAGTCTCCTGAGACAAAGGCAGGTCCTCCCAAAGGAGCCTCAGAAGAAGATGTCAGATTCAACCCCACAAAAGGAAAGGATTGGGGCAGGGAGTCAGCACCAAAGTGAATGCATTAAAGAACTACCTTCAGAAAAGCTGGGGCCATAGGAAGCCCTTTCTCATGCCACCTTATAACAGACTGACTGCAAGTTCTACTTGCACTAAAGCCAAAAACCTGCCCTTTAAAGAGAGCATGTGATCTTCTGGGAGAGTTCCTTGTGTGGGGTTGCCAGGCCCAAGAGAGAAGCTGAGCCTAAGGTCATACCAGACTCTTATTTAAAGAATTGGAGACCAGAGTGATGTCAGCTGTATGACAGGATAGGAAGTCCCAAACCTTGTTCCCCCACAGAGACACTGACTTAAGAACAACATACAGTCCAAAAAGCCTTCGTGAGAACTTCAGAAAACAGCTAAGAAGCTACAGTACTCTAGGGAAGCACAAAGCTAAAAACAGCTGCTTTAGAATGAGTAAGTGAGTAAGAAAAGCTGTTGGATTTCACCTATGATAACCTTTCCTCCAAGCTGGCACAGCTCAGCACAATTGGGAGAAAACACCCAACTTGTGAATAGAGACGTGTAACGTACATTCAATGTACGTTCCATCTTTTCAAGGGACTTCCCTAGGAACTGGTTTCTGTCTCATTAGACTCAGGGCACTGGAGAGGATCCTGCATACTTTGGATGCCTGGGGGGGGGGGGCCAATAAAAACAAAGGAGAGATTGCTGAAATACCAGAGAACCTGCAGTACTGAAGACAGAGACCAGAGGGAGGAAGAGATTACAAACTCCTAAAAAAGAAACCAGCAGACTTCCCTAATTGGGAAAATACATGGCACAAGCCTAGAAAAGACACATCTCCAGAATGTTTGAGACATTCCCAGAATCTCTAGCTGGGCTGACTGATGGAGGTCTTTGCCTGTATGAAGCTAGTTTGTGAAGACTGGGAGAGATGGCTGTTTTTTCAAATGCCCAAATCTCAGCAAAAAAATAACAAGGAACGCTAACAAACAGAAATATGACACAATAAAGGAAAATAATAAATCTCAAAAAAAGACCCTAAAGAAACAGAAATCTATGAAGTACATGACAAAGAATGCAAAACAATCATCTTAAAGAAGCTCAATGAATTATAAGAGAACACAGACAAGTAACCAAAATCAGGAAAATGATGTGTGAACAAAATGAAAATACCAACAACAACAAAAAAAGAACTAAACAAATTCTGGAACCGAAGAATGCAATAACTGAATTGAGAAGTTCACTATATGGGTTCAACATCAAACTTGTTCAAGCAAAAGAAAGAATCCATGAACTCTAAGACAGGTCACCTGAAATTACTGAGTCAGAAGAGCAAAAAGAAAAACGAATCAAGAAAGATGAAGAAAGCTCAAGATACTTAATGACATCAGCAAGTATTACCAATATATGCATTATGGGAATCTCAGAAAGAGAAGAGAGAGAAAGAGGGAGAGAGCTTATTTGAAGAAATAACGGTCAAAACCTTCCCAAATGGGAGGAATGAATTGGACATCCAAATTCAAGCAACTCAAAAGACTCCAACTCAGATGAACCCAAAGAACCCCATACTGAGATACACTGTAATCAAACCATCAAAGGACAAAGAGAGAATCCTGAAAGTAGCAAGACTGTGTCACGTCATGTACAAGGGAGCTACCGTAAGATTATTAGAAGAGTTCTTAGCAGAAAAAAATATAGGCCAGAAGGGAGTAAGATGATACATTCAAAGGGCTAAAAGAAAAAACCTGCCAATCAAGAATACTATATCCAGCAAAACTGCCCTTCAAAAATGAAGGAGAAATAAAGACCTTTCCAGATAAACAAAAGCTAAGGGAATTCATCACCACCACATCTGCCTTGCAAGAAATATTAAAGGGAGTCCATTAAGCTGAAAGGAAAGAATGCTGGACAACAACACAAAAGCATATAAAAATATAAAGCTTTCTGGTGAAGGTAAATAAATAGACAAATACAGTACACAGTAATGGTGGTGTGTATATCACTTTTCATTCTGGTATAGAATTTAAAGGATAAATTCATAAAAATAACTATAACTATAAAATTGTGTAATTTGTGACATCAATAACAAATTGAAGGGGAGATGTAAAAGAGCAGACATTTTGTACATGACTGAAGTTTCTATTATTTTAAAATAGATTACTATATATACTATAAGATGTTTTATGTACTCTCCATGGTAACCACAAAGAAATACCTATAGAAAACACATAAAAGAAAAATGAGACAGAAATCAAAAACAAGTCACTACGAAAAAAATCAACAAAACACAAAGGAGTGCATCAAGAGAGGCAAAGGACAAAATAACTATAAGATATACAGAAAAAATGAATAAAATTGCAATAATAATTTTGTTACTACCAGTAGTTACTTTAAATGTAAATAGATTATATTCCCTGATCAAAAGACATGATAAGCTGAGTGGATTAAAAAAACAAGATCCAGGGCTTCCCTGGTACAGTGGTTGAGAGTCTGCCTGCCAACGCAGGGGACACGGGTTCGTGACCCGGTCCGGGAAGATCCCACATGCCGCGGGGCGGCTGGGCCCGTGAGCCATGGCCGCTGAGCCTGCGCGTCTAGAGCCTGTGCTCCGCAACGGGAGAGGCCACAACAGTGAGAGGCCCGCGTACCACAAAAAAAAAAAACAACCCCCAAAAAACAAGATCCAACTAAATGCTATCTATAAGAGACTCACTTTAGATGTAAGAACACATGCAGGATAAAAGTGAAAGGACAGAAAAAGATATTACATGCAAATGGTAACCAAAAAATAAAAAGAAAGGAAGCAGAAGTGGCGATCTTGTATCAGACAAAATAGACTTTAAAAGACTGAGATAAGAGACAGGAGCATTATACAATGATAAAGGGTCAATTCACCACCAATAATTATATATTGTTAACATTGGAGTACCCACATATATGAAGCAAAAGTGGACAGAATTGAAGGAAAAAGTAGACAATAATGCAATAACAGTAGGAGATTTAAGTACTCCACTCTCAATAATGGATAGAGCAGCCAGACAGAAGATCAGCAAGGAAACAGAGGACTTGAAGAACACTATAGATCAACTGTACCTAACAGACATGGACAGAATTCTCCACTCAACAAGAGCAGAATACACATTCTTCTAAAGCACACATGAAATATTCTCTAGGATAGATCCCCTATTAGGCTACAAAACACATCTTAACAAATTTAAGAACATTGCAATCATATCAATTATCTTTCTAGACAACAATGGAATGAGACTAGAAATCAACAGCAAAATGAAAACTGAAAAATTAAATAAGTGAAAATTAAACAACAAACTCTTCAACAACCAATGGGCCAAAGAAGAAATCAAAAGGGAAATTAGAAAATATTTTGACATAAAAGAAAATGAAAACACAATATACCGACACTTATGGGATTCAGCAAAAGCAGAACTAAGAGTGAAAGTTATTGTCTTAAACGCCTTCATTAAAAAAGAAGAAATATCTCAAATCAGCAACCCACTTTATATCTCAAGGGACTAGAAAAAGAAGAACAAACTAAACCCAAAGTTATCAGAAGGAAGGAAATAATAAAGAGTAGAGGGACTTCCCTGGTGGTGCAGTGGTTAATAATCCACCTGTCAATGCAGGGGACATCCCTGGTCTGGGCAGATCCCACATGCTGCAGAGCAACTAAGCCAGTGTGCCACAACCACTGAGCCCACACTCTAGAGCCCGCAAGCCACAATTTCTGAGCCGCGTGCCACAACTACTGAAGCCTGTGTGCCTAGAGCCCATGCTCTGCAACAAGAGAAGCCACTGCAATGAGAAGCCCGCGCACCACAACGAAGAGCAGCCCCCGCTCGCCGCAACTAGAGAAAGGCTGCATGCAGCAATGAAGACCCACTGCAGCCAAAAATAAATAAATAAAATAAATAAATTGATAAAAAAAGATTAGAGCAGAAATAAATGAATTAGAAAACAAAAAGCAATAGAAAAAAAATCAATGAAACTAAGAGTTGGTTTTTTTGAAGACCAACAAATCAACAAACTCTTAGCTTGACTAACAAAGAAAAAAAAGGCTCAAATAACAAAAATCAGAAATGAAAGGGTAGACATTATAACTGATGCCAGAAATAATAAGGATTGTAAGAGACTACTATGAACAATTATATGCCAACAAGTTGGATAACCTAGAAAAAAAAATGGATAAACTTCTAAAAACATACGAACTACAAAGACTGAATCATGAACAAATAAAAAGTCTGAATAGATACAGAACTAGTAAGGAGATTAATCGGTAATAAAAAATCTCCTAGCAGAAAGCCCAGAACCAGATGTCCTCACTTGAGAATTCTACCAAATATATAAAGAGAAATTAACACCAATCCTTCTCAAACTCTCCCCACAAAAAATTGAAGATAAGGGAGCACTTCCAAATTCATTTCATTCTCTGAAGTCAGCACTACTTTAATACCCAAACCAGACAAACTTACTACAAGAGAAGAAAACTACAGACCAATATCCCTGATGAATAGTGATGCCAAAATCCTCAACAAAATGCTAGCAAAGTGAATTCAGCAGCACACTGAAAGGATTATGCACCATAGCCAAGTAGTTTTTATTTCTGGAATGCAAGGATGGTACAACATATGAAAAGGAATCAATGTTATATAACACATTAACAGAATGAAGAAAAAAACATGATCATTTCAATCGACGAAGAAAAAGCATTTGACAAAATTCAACTTCCTTTCATGATAAATACAATCAACAAGAAGAAAATAAGGAAAGTACCTCAACATAATAAAGCCCATATATGAAAAGCCCGTAGCTAACAACACACTCAATGGTGAAAAGCTCAAAGCTTTTCCTCTAAGATCATGAACAGACAAGGATGACCTCTCTCACTGGAAATCCTAGCCGAAGTAATTAGGCAGCTGCTACAGAAAACAGTATGGAAGCTAAAAACAGAATTACAATATGATACAGCAATCCCACTTCTGAGTATATATTCCAAAAAAAAAAAGGAAAGAAAGAAAAGAAAATAGGATGTTGAAGAGATATTTGCATAGCCATGTTCACTGCAGCACTAATCACAATAGCCAAGAAGTAGAAGCAACCTAGTCCATGAGTGGATGAATGGATAAAGAAATTGTGGTATATACATATGGGGGAATATTATTCAGCCATTTAAAAAGAAGGTAGAGAGTCTCAGTTTTGCAAGATAAGAAAGCTCTAGAGATCTGTTGAACAACAATGAGCATATTGTTAACACTACTGTACTGTACACTTGAAAATGGTTAAGATGGTAAATTGTATGTTATGTGCTTTTTCCACAATTAACAGACTCACAGGTCAAAAACCCCAACAATCCCCCCTACCAAAAAAGAAAGCCAAACAAGGAGGGGTACTGCTGCCCAGGACGGCAGATGCTCAAGTTCTTCAGACTCAGAGTGAGGTCAGTCAAATCCCTGGGTGGCCAGTCTGTTCCCAGCTCATGAACCTCCCAGGGACTCTCCTCATGTATTGATAGAATCTCCTAGCACAGGGAGCCCTTCCGAGGAACAGATCTGCACACCCAGGCTGGCAGAGGGAAGCCGCAGCAGCTCTTCGTCTCACCATCCCAACCACCAGACAGTGTCACAAAGCTGAGGACCACAAATGCCATGGCCAAGATGAACAAACAGAGCTAACCTCGAGGACAAAAGCAGACATTTGGAGAGCACATAAGAACTCAAAGTTTACTGCCCACATGTGCTATATGAAAAAGAAAATTACTCGAGGAGTTACTCCAGGAAAATGTAAATGGAATCTAAGACAATGACAGGGAAAATAAGAAACACAAGCAGCGGACCATGACTTATAAGAGGCTAAAAGAAAACAAACCCTTTGGATTTGAATGCTTACAAGGTTCTCCTTTAAGAAGCAAAGTGTTAATCCTAGGATTATATTTCCTTCTCTTCAGGTTCAATCATGCTAATGGTTAAATAGTATCTAATATTCATAATATTATAAATGTTCATTCTTCTGTTTTTATCACCAACTGGGAGACAAATCATAGCCAATTATAATTTGCAGTGTAAACGTAATAAAAGAGCCAGCAAAAATGGGGAGAGGAGAGGGCAGTGGAAGACAAAGGAAGATTAACTACGTTAACAGCCTCATCTTCAATGAGAGGAGTTGACAAATCAAGAGACACATGTTTTAAGTGAAGTTTTTAAAGCTATAATGCCACTTGCAGCAACACAGATGGACCTAGAGATGATCATACTAAATGAAGTAAGTCAGATAAAGACAAACACCATATGACATCACTTATATGTGGAATCTAAAAAAAAAATGATACAAATGAACTTATTTATAAAACAGAAACAGACTCACAGACATAGAAAACAAACTTGTGGTTACCAAAGGGGGAAGTGGGGGGAAGGGATAAATTAGGAGTTTGGGATTAGCAGAAACAAACTGCTATATATAAAATAGATAAACAACAAGGACCTACTGTACAGCATAGGGAATTATATTTAATATCTTGTAATAAACTATAATGGAAAAGAAACTGAAAAAGTATATGTGTGTGTGTGCGTATACACGCACACACACACACACACACAGAGCACCAAATCACTTTGCTGTACACCTGAAACTAACACTACATTGTAAATCAACTATATTTCAACTTTAAAGAATGGTACGGGGGAGACTGTTTTTACTTTATTATACTATTTGGACTTTGTGATATTGCCCTCCATCCCCATATGTATCCATTACTTCCCTAAAGAAAACAAAATGATAGATTCTCTTAGTCTGGTGCAGGGTCAGCAAACTTCTTAGAGGCCCACAAAGTCAGTATTTTAGGTTTTCTTGCCGTATGTCTCCGTCACAACTATTCAACCCTGCCGTTCCATACAGTGTGAAAAGCAGCCACAGTTGATACATAAAGAAATGGGTGTGGCTGTGCGCCAACATCACGCTGTTAAGAAGCAGCCAGAGCTCTGGTCCTTTGGCCAGAGTTTGCTGTCCTTTGGTACAGGGTGCGTAGAAAGACTGAAAACTCTAGTTATTTAACCAATTAATTCATATGAATGTTTGTCAAAAGATGAGAAAGCCTCACAAAATCTGCCTTTGTCTCGATAACACAAATGAATAGGAGCCTTCTCTGGAGTTTCAAAGAAGGCTTCTCGCAGCATCTTCAGGCCCTAACCCTGACGAGTCACTGCCAGACCCTGAGAGACGCAGCATCTGTGACACCAGCACACTGTGCTCCTGATCAGGCTCTGCGCCAGGTGCGTGGAGGATGCACACACACGGCAGGACTGGGAGACGCCGTCATCACAGACAGCCTGGGCCTCTGCTCTTATCCACATGGCTATTTCCCAAGATCAGTCAAGTGAATAAGGAGTTGGGCTTAAAAGGTTAATGGAAAGTTGAATCTAAAGGAAGTGTACAGGGTAAAAAAGCAATAGGAAAATGTTAGGAGAGCCAATTAAAACAGAGAGCTAAGAGTAACTGATTACTATAAAAACACGAAAAAATTTTTACCTCCTCTTCTTCTATCTCACCACATAATGAAACAGTGGTTTGAAAAAAATGTCAATTAAACTAGAAGAACACAAGGAAATAATTTTAAGGGTTACAAATAAATTAAGCTGAATGCCTCACCAGCTCTTCCCTTTAAAAATATAATCTCCAGGACTTCTCTGGAGGCACAGTGGTTAAGAATCCACCTGCCAATGCAGGGGACACGGGTTCGAGCCCTGGTCCAGGAAGATCCCACGTGCCACGGAGCAACTAAGCCCTTGCACCACAACTACTGAGCCTGTGCTCTAGAGCCCGCGAGCCACAGCTACTGAGCCCACATGCCACAACTACTGAAGCCGCGCACCTGGAGCCCGTGCTCCGCAACAAGAGGAGCCAGAGCAATGACAAGCCCACGCACCACAACGAAGAGTAGCCCCCTCTCGCTGCAACTAGAGAAAAGCCCGTGCACAGCAACGAAGACCCAACGCAGCCAAAAATAAATAAATAAATTTATTTTTAAAAATATATATAATCTCCATTGTAGGCATTTGCTAACAGAAGAGGCCCCTCACTGGTGAAGGACACTGAGTGATGAGACTGTCATTTGTCACTGGGATGATGAGAAAGCTAGCTTTCAAGGCTTTGGCAACCTCTGTGTCACCAAAGAAAACATCTTATCCAGCCTTAAGGCTTGTTGCCCTTGAAGTGATTAACTTGAATTTAAAGGCTCTTTCAGCTTCCCTCATCTCTAAAATCTGTGCATTCCTGATATGGCAGCAGGCGTCACTACCCACCATAAAGCTTGTAAGCTTGTTCTCCTCCCGATCGGAGGCACATTTCAAGCCATTTCTAGGATAGATTTGATGATTGTGAAAGGAAGTGCAACCTGTAGGAGGGTTATGTTTTACTTGGAGTTTGTTTTGTTTTTTTCAACAATTATTTTGATCACTTGACAAACAAAAAATCAAGCCACACTTAACAACTGTGTGCCTGGGAATGTTCTCTAACTGAGGCCTGTGAAGCAAAGTGATACCCTGAGATTGCGGTTTCACTTACTTACTGTACACTTACTTTCACTGTACACTTACTTCATTTACATTAAGTGGACCATCAAGTGAGAATTTAAATCACGCTGGAGAAACACACATTTGTAACCTCTAAATCATAAGCCACAGAGGCCAGCCACGGTGCATGCCAGGGATCATAATAAGGGTGGTGGCTCTCCCGCAGTGCAAGGACACAAAATCAGCCTCCTGGGGTCACCTGCCTAATGCTTGGCTGGTCAGTGACACAGCTGATCCAGGAGCCCTGCCTCCTCACCTGACCCCACCAGGCAAGGAGGGCAGGCTCAGGAGACCAGATGGTGAAGTCTTGCAGCAAACGAGTGCAGTCTGGGGCCAACTGAGCTGTCCCTTCCTCCCTGGTCTCCCCAACCACTGTTTATATTCAGACATATATAGGTACAGTGGACACTGGAAGAATCTCTGAAATTGAAAAAAAAAAGTCTTCAAGGCTCAATGGCAATGGGGATCTCAAGCCACACGTACAAGAGGGGAGGAAAGTTCTTCCCCTTCACCCTGGTGGTGGCAGGATGTGTTCATGGCTACAGTACATATGTGACATGAGCCTGTGACCCCTGAGATGGTTCTTCATTCACAGACTGTCTGCTTCCTTCCAAGTCTTTGTTTTCTTTATAGTTTTTTTTTTCCCCCTTCTAATGTAGATGCTGTGGCCATGGGAACAACTTGTCCAGTACAGAACTAAATGAGTTAATAACTAGTTATATTTAATCACACTTCCTTGAGTCCCAACTGTAAAGTAAAGATAGGCATTTCTGGGTTTCCCTGGTGGCGCAGTGGTTGGGAGTCTGCCTGCCGATGCAGGGGACACGGGTTCGTGCCCCGGTCCGGGAGGATCCCACGTGCCGCGGAGTGGCTAGGCCCGTGAGCCACAGCCGCTGAGCCTGCGCGTCCGGAGCCTGTGCTCCGCAATGGGAGAGGCCACAACAGTGAGAGGCCCTCGTACCGCAAAAAAAAAAAAAAAAAAAGACAGGCATTTCTTTGACACTACTGGGCTTAAGTTCTATCCCATCTCGTTTTGCTTTGAACCAGCCTGAATTTGCCAATGCCCTGTCTGGACTTGGCCTCTGAAATGTGTCCCCTTCAGGGGCTGCTGCTTCTATCCCCTCTCCGCCGGGGTCCCTGGAAGGTTCATGCCTCTTCCATGTCCCCCAGAACATCGTTTTTCTTTATTCCTACCATGCTCCAGTCCTTATGAAGCTCAACTGGGTATGTACAGGACACAGGCGCTACAGCTTCCATGTAAGGACTCCCTGGTGGACAGTGATGCCTGTTGCCATGTCTGCTATGCAGAGATTTTAGAGCTGAAACAATCTGAGAGAGTCTTTAAATTAAAGTCAATCACTTCAAGGGCAAGAAACTGACCTTCAGGGACTACATGTCAGGGCTGAGAGCCAAGTTCTAGATTCTTCATTTTACACGATGCTCTCCCCACGTGACCCTGCTGGTGGTGCTCTGTGAACACACACGGTGGCCATGGGAAAGCACACGCTCGGAGGTCAGGCGGACCTACGTGCAGACACCTCCTGCAGGATGCTGTGCACGTCATTGAGCCATGGGAGCCTCACTTTCCTCGTGTGACACAGCACTGTCACACCCAGTATGTGGTGAGTAGTCAACACATAGAAATGCTAATTCTTTCACTGAGGTATAATTGACATATAACATTATATTACTTTCAGGTGTACAACAAATGATTCGATATTTGTATACACTGCAAAATGATCACCACAGTAAGTCTAGTTACCATCGTCATCATACATAGTAATGAAGTGTTTTTCTTATGCTGAGAACTTTCAAGGTTTACTCTCTATGCAGTAAAGTATTATTAACTATTGTCACCATGCTGTACCTCAATCACATCCCCATGACTTACTTATCTTATACCTGGAAGTTTGTGCCTTTTGACCCCCTTTAACCTGCCTCTCTGGCAACTGCCAATCTGTTCTCCGTACCTATGAGCTTGGTTTTGTTTGATTCCACATATAAGTGAAATCATATGGTATTTCTCTTTCTCTGACTTATTTCACTTAGCATAACGCCGTCAAGGTCCATCCATGTTGTCACAAATGGCAAGATTCCATTCTTTTTTATGGCTAAGAGTATTCCATTTGTGTGTGTGTATACACCACATCTTCTTTATCCATGCACCTGTCGATGGACACAGGTTGTTTCCATATCTTGGCAATTGTAAATAATGCTACAATGAGCACAGGAATGCATGTGTCGTTTCGAATTAGTGTTTCCGTTTTCTTTGGAGAAGTACACAGAAGTGGAATGGCTGGATCACACAACAGTTCTATTTAAAAGTTTTTGAGGAAACTCCATATTATTTTCCATAGTAGCGGCACCAATTTACATTCCCGCCAACAGTGTAGGAGGGCTCCCTTTCCCCCATGTCCTCTCCAGCATTTACTGTTTGTAGACTTTTTGATGATGGCCGTTCTGACCGGTGTGAGGTGACACCTCACCGTGGTTTTGATTTGCATTTCTCTAATGATTAGTGATGTTGAGAACCTTTAATGTTCCTGTTGGCTGTCTGTATGTCTTCTCTGGAAAACACGTCTATTTAGATCTTCTGCCCATTTTTTAACTGGATTGTTTTTTGCTATTGAGTTGTATGAGGTCTTTATATTTTGGATATTAACCTCTTACCCGATATATGATTTGCAAATATTTTCTCCTATTCAGTAAGCTGCCCTTTCATTTTGCTGATGGGTTTCCTTTGCTGTGCAGAAACTTTTTAGTTTGAAGTAGTCCAATCTGTTAATTTTTGCTTTTGTTGCCATTGCTTTTGGTGACGAATCCAAATAATCATTACCAAGACTGATGTCAAGAAGCTCACCACCTGTGGTTTCTTCTAGGAGGATGCCACTCTCTTTTACAGTTTCAGGTCCTAGATTCAAGTCTTTAATCCATTTTGAGTTAACTTTTGTGTATGGTATAAGACAGTCTGGTTTTATTCTTTTAAATGTGGCTGTCTAGCTTTTCCAAAACCATTTATTGAAGAGACTGCCTTTTCTCCACTGTATATCCTTGCCTCTTTGTCATAAGTTAATTAACCACATGTGAATGGGTTTATTTCTAGGCTATCTGTTCTGTTCCACTGATGTGTCTGTTTTTATGCCAATACCATATTATTTGATTACTAGAGCCCTGTAATATAGTTTATAAGCAGGGGCTGTAATGCCTCCAGCTTTGCTCTTCTTTCTCAAGATCGCTTTGGCTATTTAGTCTGTGAGATAATAGAAAATATATATTTGGTCTCTGTCTCTGGTTCCTGGCACAGAGCTACTTAAACCCTTATAATTTCCTAAGTGATAAGAACACTAGGAACATCTCTTTTTCAAATATTGGTCTTTGACCTCTGTTTTTGACACAGAGCTCCTAAAGCCCTTGTAGTTTCCTAGGTGACAGGAGTGTCTTTTCCTCTATTGAGGTAACTCTGGGTGGGCTCCTGGATGTGGGCTGGTCACCAGAAAGGCCAAGCTAATCTTATAAGATTGAAATTTTCAACCCCACCTCCCATGCTCTTGAGAAGACAGAAGGGCTGAAAATGGAGTTAATGATCTTTCATGCTGACGTGATAAAGCCTTCCTAGAAGTACAGTGTTTGGACAGCTTCCAGGTTGGTGAACACATGGAGATGCTGTGAGAGTGGGTACCCAGGGAGGGCATGGAAGCTCCACACCCCTTCCCACATACCTTGCCCTATGCATCCTTTCCACCTGGATGGTCATCTATATCCTTTACTATAGCCTTTCATAAGAAACCAGTAAATGTAAGTAAACTTTTCCTGAGTTCTGTGAACCACTCTAGCAAATTAATCAAACCTGTAGGGGGGTCGTGGGCACCTCTGATTTATAGCAAGTAAGTCAGAGGTACAGGTAACAAGCTGGACTCGAGAATGGCATCTGAAGTCCAACCTGGGCTTGCGACTGGTGTCTGAAGTGTGTATGGTGGGACATCCTGTGTGACTGAGTCTTAACCAATGAGATCTGATACTACCTCTGGGTAGACAGTGTCATAACTGAGTAAAATTGCTTGGTGAGTGGAAAAACCTCCACGTATTTGGTGTCCAAAAGTGTCTGAAGTGAAGTGTTTTCTGTGAAGGTAAAGGAGACACACAAGAAAGAAAGTAGGGAAGAGCTGGCTTTTTCCCTATACATAAAGTAGAAGACTGAGGGTTTTCCATTACAGGGTCTTTTGTGGTTCCATATGAATTTTAAGATTTTGTTCTATTTCTGTGAAAATGTCATTGGTATTTTGATAGGGGTTGCACTGAATCTGTAAATTGCTTTGGGTAGTATTGGGACAGGCTGGGACCTGGGACCCTTTGCTGCAGTGCTGCAGTGCTTGCACCTGGACAAACATCTTCTCGAGCAACAAAATAAAGAGATTATAAGGGACTAAAAACAACTGCGTACATGCGCAGTTGGGGCAAATTATGGACAAAAAGATTAGAAAAAAAAGACCAAAAATCCCAACTGCCACTTCTGAAGAGCACTGAGCAAAAACAGGGTGTCAGGAACAAAGGCAGGGTACTGCGCACACCCCTTGTACACAACACCACCGAAGGGTGGGCAAAACACCTAAGCCCACCCTCTGGCCCGACCCCTGAATACAGCCCCACCCTCACCCATGTAAGGAATCAGCTCACCCGCCCTCAGGGAGCAAGCAAGGGAACCTGTCACTTGTTTTCGCTCCCTCCTGCGGTTGCAGGAGCCCCAGTAAAGCCTTGCCTGAATTTCTTGTCTGGCCTCTAGTCCATTTCTATTGATTGGGGAAGGCCAAGAACCCTGGTCTGCATCAGTATGGACATTTTAACAATATTAATTCTTCCAATCCAGAAGCATGGAATATCTTTCCATTTATGTGTGTCTTCTTCGACTTCTTTCATCAATGTCTTATAGTTTTCAGCGTACAGCTCTTTCACCTCTTTGGTTAAATTTATTCCTAAGCATTTTGTTTTTCTTGATGTGATTGTACATGGGATTGTTTTCTTAATTTCTCTTTCTCATAGTTCATTATTAGCGTGTAGAAATGCAACAGATTTTTGTATATTGATTCTGTATTTTGCAACTGAATTCGTTGATCAGTTCTAATAGTTTTTTGCTGGAGTCTTTAAGGTTTTCTATATATAAAGTCATGTCATCTGCAAACAGTGACAGTTTTACTTCCTCCTTTCCAATTTGGATGCCTTTTATTTCTTTTTCTTGCCTAATTGTTCGAGCTATGACTTTCAATACTAAATTGAATAAAAGTGGTGACAGTGGGTTTCCTTGACTGTTCTTCATCTTAGAGGAAAAGCTTTCAGCTCTTCACCATTCAATATGATGTTGGCTGCAGGCTTGTCATATATGCCCTTTATTATGTCGAGGCATGTTCCTTTTATCTACTTTGTTGAGAGTTTCTATCACAGATGGATGCTGAATTTTGTCCAATGCTTTTTCTGCATCCACTGAGATGATCACATGCTTTTTATCCTTCATTTTGTTTATGTGTTGACTGATATGAACCAACCTTGTATCCTGAAATAAATCCCACTTCAGCATGGTGCATGATCTTTTTAATGTACTGTTGAATTTGGTTTGCTACAAGGATTTCTGCATCTATGTTCATTGGGGGAAATGGCCTGTAATTTTCTTTTCTTGTGGTGTCCTTGTCTGGTTTTGGTATCATGGTAAAGCTGGTCTTGTAAAATGAATTTGAAGCATTCCCTCCTCCTCTTCAATATTTGGAAGAGTTTGAGGAATGGTATTAATTCTTCTCTGAATACTTGGTAGAATTCACCAGGGAAGCTGTCTGGTCCTGGACTTTTGTTTGTTGGGAGGTATTTCATTACTGATTCGATATCCTTACTAGTAATTGGTCTCTTCAGATTTTCTATTTCCTCATGATTCAGTCTTGGAAGGTTGTATGTTTCTAAGAATTTATCCGCCTCTTCAAGGTTGTCTGATTCGTTGGCACATAATTGTTCATAGCAGTCTCTTATGATCCTTTGTATTTCTATGGTATCAGTCTTCTCTTTCATTTCTGATTTTATTTATTTGAGCACTCTTTTTCGCTTCATGAGTTAAGCTAAGATCAAAAAACCAGCTCTTAGTTTCACTAATCTTTTCTAATGTCTTTTAGTCTCCATTTCATTTATTTCTCCTCTGATTTTTGTTATTTCCTTCCTTCTACTAATTTTGGGCTTCAAATTTTCTTCTCCTCCTAGTTCCTTTAGGTTTAAGGTTAAATTGTTTATTTGAGATCTTTCTTGTTTCTTGAGGTTGGCCTGTATTACTATGAACTTCCCTCTTAAAACTGCTGTTGATAATAGCCCATAAATTTGGGTATGTTGCATTTCCACTTTCATTTGTCTCAAGGTGTTATTTGATTTCTCCTTTGATTTCTCTGTTGACCCATTGGTTGTTCCATAGCATGTTGTTTAATCTCCATATATTTGTGATTTTTCCAGTTTTCGTTTTGTAATTGATTTCTAGTTTCATACCACTGTGGTCAGAAATGATGCCTCATATGATTTCAAACTCCCTAAATTTATTAAGAGTTGTTTTGTGGCCTAATGTATGATCTATCCAAGAGAATGTTCCATGTACACTTAAGAATGTCTATCCCCCTGCGTTTGGATGCAATGTTCTTTATATATCTATTAAGTCAATCTGATCTAATGTGTCATTTAAGACTGAAGTTTCCTTATTGATTTTCCGTCTGTTTGATCTATCCATTGATGTATTAAAGTCCCCTACTATTATTGTGTTACTGTCAATTTCTCCCTTTATGTCTGTTAATATTTGCTTTATATATTTTAGGTACTCCTTTGTTAGGTGCATACATTTTTATAAACGTTATATTCTCTAGTTGGATTGGCCCCTTTATCATTATGTAATACCCTTCTTTGTCTTTTATTACAGTCTTTGTTTTAAACTCTATTTTGTCTGATACAAGTATAGCTACTCCAGCTTCCTTCTGGTTTCCATTTGTATGGAACATCTTTTTCCATCCCTTCACTTTCCGTTTATGTGACCTTACACCTGAAGTACCTTGTAGGCAGCATAATGATGGGTCTTAATTTTCATCCATTCAGCCATTCTTTGTCTTTTGATTGGATAATTTAGTCCATTTACATTGAAAGTAATTACTGATAAGTATGTACTTATTGCTAGACTGTTATTTGTTTTCCTCTCTGTTCCTTCCTTCTTCTCTTGCTCTCTTCCTTTGAGGTTTGCTGGTAGTGTTATGCTTAGATTCCTTTCTCATTATCTTTTGTGTATCTACTGTAAGTTTTTGCTTCGTGGTTACCATGAAGCTTGCTAGAACAACCTGTACTTACAATAATCTATCTTATGTCGATAACAACTTAAGGAGGGGGTTGTTGGAACCTCTAATCTATAGCTCAACAGTCAAAAGCAAAGGTGATAAACTGAGCCTGTGACTGGCATCTGAAGTGTGTGAGATCCATCTTGATTGTGGGTCACAGTGCTGGGGGTGGGGTTTTTGGCGAGACTGTGTCTCACCCTTTCCTACCCACCTCAGTGTGGTCCTTTTCTTGTTTGATGTGAAGGAGATACTCAGCGGTTTTTCAGGTCTTTTCCAGAGGGAGTTGTTCCATATGCAGCTGTAGATTTGGTGTGTCCATGAGAGGAGGTGAGTTCAGGATTTTCCTACTTGCCCTCTTGAACCACCCTCTAGAAATGCTAATTCCTAAAGTTAGTATGTTACTACTTTGTCAGATTGGACTCTCTGACCTTCTTCAACTTAGTTTAGGACTCTAGACTTTAGTGGCAGCAATTTAACCAATCAGCTATGTTTTTGAAGAAAGAAATTACTGCAAAGAATGTGGCGCAGTGGTTGAGAGTCCGCCTGCCGATGCAGGGGACACGGGTTCGTGCCCCGGTCCGGGAAGGTCCCACATGCCGCGGAGCGGCTAGGCCCGTGAGCCATGGTCACTGAGCCTGCGCGTCCGGAGCCTGTGCTCCGCAACGGGAGAGGCCACAACAGTGAGAGGCCCGCGTACCGCAAACAATAAAGTAAAATAAAAATAAAAAAAATAAAAATCAGATCGTATCTGTTTATAAATGAAAAATGGTAACTCTTAATTCTGCTCTTCATAAGTCTTCATTCCAATTCAGTTAATACTGCTTATATGCATATACAAATGTTCTGTGGAAGGCCACAATGTCACTGTCTGCAGTTTTCACTCTGAACAAATGTTTCGAACAAAAATATACTTCTAAATCGAGAACTTGTGCCAGGATATAATGGGCTTCACGTTTCAAGCACCAAACCATCCCAGTGGCATCAGCAAATTAACTGGGTGATGGATGACAGAAAGGTCCTAAACTGCATCTCAGAATCTGCAAAGAAGAAAAGCCTAAAAGACTGGGCAGGAGAAGGTGGGGGGTTAGATTTCTGCCTATCCCACTGTGGACTTTACACTGCCACTGTCATTGAGCAAATAATTGGTTTGCTTAATTATTTAAACATTCTGCTTTATATGTTTCCCTGAAGCAAGATTTGTCATATTTACTACTGAACATATGCTTCAACTTACTATTTCTGTAACTGGCAAATTTATACAAAACCTAATAAAGTTCCTCAAAAGAGACTTACAAGCACTTCTGGTTTCAGCTCCAACATGTAAAGAGTTTGGAAGACATCACTCCTGTCAATACAACAAGAAAAAGCTGGACAAACTGAAAATTAATGACTTCTTTGACCTGTCTGAGAAGTGAGGACAAACCACCACCCCAAAAAGTCTGGAGAGACAGGTGCATCCAGAGAGATAAAGCAACAGAAGCTGGAACAGAAGCTGCTGGAGGCGTAAACTAGCAGGAACACTTAACTGGTAATTTTGACGAATTGCTAGTGGTTGAGTGAGACTAGCATGAGTCAGAAACCCCTAAGGGTTGCTGTCTTAGGGGGGTCCCCACACTTCCACAGGCTTTCCCTCCAGGAACTCTTATCAGGTTCCCAGGGTGAGGATACAAGAAGGATCCCCACATGGGTCTTGCAGGAGAAGAAGAACAGGCATGAGGAAATACTGTTCAGAACCTTCTCCATAACAATGGCTTACCCTCCAGGGGTAAGGACTTAGCCAGTGAAAATTCTGAAACTTGATTTCAACTGGGATAGGGAAATTCCTCCCTGCTCCAGCCCCCTCCAGCCATCCTGTCTCACCTAGGGAGAAATAAAGACAAAAACATAACATAGTCAACAGAGGTCAGGGTTTCAAGGAAATAGACCGGGAACTCTGCAGACAGGGAAGGGGAAGGGGAAGGGGATGGGGATGGGTGGAAAAGCTATACCGGGGATGAACACTTGTCCTGAAACAGTGTCCCCCCTAAAAGACTGAGATTTAATTGGAAGATTACAGAGTGTGTCCCCTCCCCAACATGTTCTCACACACCAACAGGGCTCAAGTATAACAACAGTGGGTTATAGTTACGTGGGCTGTAAGACACAGACTCTCCCTAAGGAGGAAAACATAGGGAAGCCCATAGTAAAGAGGAGAAACGAAAACAAGGATATTAGAGGAACTTAAAGCCTCTGGTACCTATAGCCAGAATAAACACTGAAAACAGCCCAACTCCTAGACAGATTAATGTAAATTCTCAAACTAAAGGTCTATTTACCTCATCTGCTGCCCCACAGAGCATGTCTGACTTTCAACACCAAATTGCAAGGCATGCCAAAAGGCAAGGAAAACACTCTGAAGAAACCATCAGAACCAGACTTGGATATAAGAGATTTGGAAATTATCAGGAAGAGAATTTAAAATAACTATGATGAATATGTTAAGGGCGTTAATGGTATAAGGAGGCAAAATGCAAGAACAGATGAATAATGTAAGCAACGAAATGGAAAATCTAAGAAACAATCAAATTGAAATGCTAAAAATCAAAAAGACTAACAAAAATTAAGAATGCCTTTGATAGGCTCATCAGGTGACAGGAGACAGCTGAGGAAAACCCAGCACTCTCGAAGATAGGTCAAAAGAAACTTCCCAATTACTAGACCAATTACTAGTAAGGATATCGAATCAGTAACGAAATACCTCCCAACAAACAAAAGTCCAGGACCAGACAGCTTCCCTGGTGAATTCTACCAAGTATTCAGAGAAGAATTAATACCATTCCTCAAACTCTTCCAAATACTGAAGAGGAGGGAATGCTTCAAATTCATTTTACAAGACCAGCTTTACCATGATACCAAAACCAGACAAGGACACCACAAGAAAAGAAAATTACAGGCCATTTCCCCCAATGAACATAGATGCAGAAATCCTTGTAGCAAACCAAATTCAACAATACATTAAAAAGATCATGCACCATGCTGAAGTGGGATTTATTTCAGGATACAAGGTTGGTTCAAATCAGTCAACACATAAACAAAATGAAGGATAAAAAGCATGTGATCATCTCAGTGGATGCAGAAAAAGCATTGGACAAAATTCAGCATCCATCTGTGATAGAAACTCTCAACAAAGTAGATAAAAGGAACATGCCTCGACATAATAAAGGGCATATATGACAAGCCTGCAGCCAACATCATAAGAGAAAAAGAATGGACAAAAAAGAAATTAGCCATTAACTGTGGGACAATATTAAAAATGTGTATCACGTGCATAACTGTGACACTAGAAAGAGAATAAAGAGAGAACGGAGCAGAAGAAATAATGGCTGAGAACTTTCCAAAATTAACGACAGACACCAAATCAAAGATCCAGGAAGCTCACAAAACATGAAGCTGGTAAATACTAAGATATCTATACCTAGTCATATTATATTCAAACTGCAGAAGACCAAAGACAAAGAGAAAATCTTGAGAGAAGACGGGAGAAAAACACCTTTCCTACAAAGGAACAAGAATAAAATAGAGCAGACTTCTCATCAGAAACCATGCAAGCAAGAAGAGAATAAAATGAAATATTCAAAGTGTGGAAAGAAATCCCCAGTGAGCTAGAGATATAAACTCTAGCTGAAATTACCTTTCAAAAGTGAAAGAGAAGTAAAAACCTTCTATTATTTCATAAGTTATTATTCTAGAAGTCTGAGAGAAAGAGAGAGCGAGAATGAATATGAATGACAACCCACTGCCACCAGACGTGCCCTGCAGGAAATGTTAAAGGAAGTTCTTCAGGCAGAAGGAAAATGATGTAGGTCAGAAACCTGGATCTACAGAAATAAAGAGTGTCAGAGAAGGAACAAATGAAGGTAAAATAAAACATTTTATTTTTCTTATTCTTAATTGATCTAAAAGATAACTGCTTGTTTAAAGCAATAACTGTTATTAGGTGATTATAGCATATGGAAAAGTGAAATGCATGATAGCTATGTTTTAAGGGACAAGAGGGAGGAATTGGGAATATTTTATTATAAGGTATACATGTACCACACTACATATGAGGTAGTATAGTACTATTTGAAGGTGGATTAGATTAGCTTAAAATGTATATTTTAAACTTTATGGCAACCAGTACAATGTTTTTAAAAAGAAGTATAGTTGGGCTTCCCTGGTGGCGCAGTGGTTCAGAGTCTGCCTGCCGATGCAGGGGACACGGGTTCGTGCCCCGGTCCGGGAAGATCCCACACGCCACGGAGCGGCTGGGCCCATGAGCCATGGCCGCTGGGCCTGCGCATCCGGAGCCTGTGCTCCGCAACGGGAGAGGCCACAACAGTGAGAGGCCTGCATACCGCAAAAAAAAAAAAAAAGAAGTATAGTTGATAGGCTAAGAGAGGAGATGAAAAGGAATCATACAAAATGCTTAAGTAAAACCAGAGAAAGCAGGAAAAAAAAAAGGGAAAAAAGAAATAAAGAACAAATGTAGCAAACAGAAAACTGAAAAACATGGTAGACATTAATCCAACTACATCAATAATCATTTAAAAAATGCACGGTCTAAATACACCAATTAAAAGACAGAGAATATCAGAGAGGATAAAAAGCAAGGCTCAACTATATGCTGTCTGCAAGGAACACATCTTAAATATAGGGACTCAAGATAGGTTAAAAATAAAGAGATGCATGCAGTTCTTGGTTTCTAATACCATTCTCCAATTTAGAAAAAACCCGAGCTCCTTGGAGAACTGGGTGATTCTAGGACTGGGGCAGGAAATATATAAAATGAGTCTGGAACATCTTACAGTGACAGAAAATAAGGGAGTGCTCAAAATGAAAATACATACACACACACACACAAATGGGGGTATGTCAAAGAGACTCAAAAGCCAACCAAAAGAGCCCCCAATGGCCAAAGCTGAAACAATTTGAGCAACAAAATAAAGTAGTATTGCATGATATCCCAAAATATAAAATAAACATCCATGAGCCTATACTGATACAAACAAATGATCGAATAAATAAATGGGGAGAAGAGAGTAACCTCCCTTGTGGAAGAATTCCAAATAATTTATATAGATAGCCCTCAAGATCATTATACACTAGGGCTCAAGAGCCCATGTAGTTCAGCAAGGAATGCTTCCTACCTTTCATTTTCCAGGGCTCATTAAGATACAGCATCCATGCCTACTCCTTGTAGAACTTAGCAGCAATATCCTGTTTGACAGGTATTGCCTTAGTGTAACAATTTACATCTTTGCCAGAGCAAGGGAAATAGAAAAGTAGTTGCATAGAAGCAGTGGATGTAGAAGAAAGAGGAGAGAAAAAAAAAAAGCCAACTGGAAAGTCTGCTCTAAAAGAGAATAACTTAATACAACTGAATAGGGAGTTGGTGTCAAAGAAGAAAAGGGCTAGAACTTTTTACAGCTACACATTTAAAAAACAGATCGAAGATAAAATTTTACATTTTCCACTGACATACTTTCTGAAAGGAAATACTATCTTGCTACTTTTTCTCTTCTTAAGTCGACTAGATATGCTTAATGAACATTGCTGTTAGAAAAGTAAAAAAAAAAAAATCTGAACTACTTTTGTGGCAAAGTCAGGTTTTCACTGGGAACATTAAACGACCCTCACAGTTAAAAAATAACTTTAACAACTCACCATACTGCAAACACCCAAGGGAAGGATTTTCATACACAGATAAAAATAATTTCTAAGGTGTGACAATAGCAAAAAGCAGTTTTTCCTAGGTATTCTAAGTTTATAGTAAATATTCACATTTTATAATTCTTTGTTTTTTGAAATGCATGTTTGAAGGTAGTATAGTCACGTGGTTAGGGGGAAAAAAGCATATAGTGAAAAATTTCCTGCTTGCCCTTGCATCTATCTGCCCAGTGCCCTGCTGTGCCCAGTGCCCAATGTACAAGCGCCAACTAAAGAAGGTCACTCACCATCCTGTTCTATGAGAATTATTGATAAGTCATTTGCTACCGCAGTCACTGACCTTCAACACACCCTGAAAGGAATGGCACAGATCAGGAATGAGGCGCTTAGTGCTCTGGGAAAACTGGCAGAATAGGCCTGCAAATGGACATTTTCAGGAGAAGTCTTTTATGAACCTCGATTCTCACATCTTCCCACACTTAGACCAGCGTTAAAACCACTAAGATACCTGTTCGCTGTGACTAGCAGCAACCTTGTAACGAGATGTGTGCTTGATTACACATATCCTTAGCCAAGATCACCTATATGCTCGAGACAGGCTAGGACCTGGGACCTGAGATCCTTTGTTGCAGTGCTTGCACCTGGACAAATGTCTCCAAGTAACAAAATACAAAGAAACTATAAGGGACGAAAAATAACTGCATGCAGGCTTCCCTGGTGGCGCAGTGGTTGAGAGTCCGCCTGCCGATGCAGGGGACACGGGTTCATGCCCCGATCCGGGAAGATCCCACATGCCGCGGAGCGGCTGGGCCCGTGAGCCATGGCCGCTGAGCCTGCGCGTCCGGAGCCTGTGCTCCGCAACGGGGGAGGCCACAACAGTGAGAGGCCCGCGTACCAAAAAAATAAAAAATAAAAAAAAATAACTGCATGCATGTGCAGTTGGGGCAAATTATGGACAACAAGATACAAAAAGACCAAAAAAACCCATCTGACACTCCTGAAGAGCCCTGAGCAAAAACAGGGTGTCGAGAGCAAAAGCAGGGTACTGTGCAAGCCCCTTGTACACAACAGCACCAAAAGGGTGGGCAAAACACCTAAGCCAACCCTCTGGCCCGACCTTTGGACACACCCCTACCCTTATCCCATGGAAGGAACCAGCTCGCCCCCCTTCAGGGAGTGAGCAAGGGAGCCTGTTACTTGTTTTTGCTCCCTGCAGGAGCCCCAATAAAGCCTTGCTTGAATTTCTTGTCTGGCCCTTTATCAATTTCTATTGATTAGGGAAGGCCAAGAACTCTGGTCGGTATCGTGCATGACCTCCCCCATTACTTCTTCACAACAGTTTCTCAGAGCTATCTGAGAGGCTACCCCTGGGCCATAATCCTCAGTAAAACACTGGATAATCTCAGTTTACAGCTCTTATGTTGTGTGTGGTTTTTTCAAGTCAACACAAGTAAATTGGACTATATTATTGTTATTCTCCATTTTTACACAAAAGGAACCATACAGCGATAGTGTTCTGCATTTTGATTTTTGTACTTATTAATATTAGAGTGCTTTCATATTTGTACACAGAAAGCATCCATAATTTACTTAACCAGTGATGGACATTTATGTTATTTCCAATATTTTGTCATTATTAAGGACGCTGCAATGACTATCCCCACACATTTATCATTTTGCACACACGCAATTATATTTGTGGGATAAATTCCCAAATGTAGAATTGTTGGGTCAAAGGATATACGCTGTTGTAATTTAAGTAGATTCTGCCAAACTGTCTCATCTGTGGTGCTGAGCCAGTGTGCACTTCTAGCCGCTGTGTATGAGGGTTCCTGCTTCCCCACAGCCTGTTGACTCAGGGTAATATCCCTCTTGCGGATTTGCAACAGTGATAGGTGACAACTAATATTTCAGTTTAGTTTCACTTTGCATTTCTTACTCAGTGGTGTTAAGTATCTATTTCTATGCTTAACAGCCATTTGCCTTTTATTTATTTGTGAACTTTCTGTTCATAATGAAAAGCATCGGAGAAGACTGAGGGATTGGAGGAAAAGGAAGGAGAGGAAGAAGAAAGTACGCTAAGTTCTGTACAAGTACAAAGAACTTGACTTCTGGCCTAAATTTAATGTAATTTATACTAGAACATGTTAAACTATAATGATTTTTTACTATTACTTTTTATTAAGAGATTTTATTTTTAGAGAAATTTTAGTTTTGCAAAGTAACTGCATAGAAAGTACAGAGAGTTCCCATATACCCTTCACTCCTCCAGTTTCCTCTATTATTAACATTTTGTGTTAGTGTGGTACATGTGTTACAACTGAAGAACCAATATTGATACACTATTATTAACTAAGGTCTATAGTTCAGGTTCATTGCATGGGCTTTTACAAACGCATAATGTCATGTATCCACCACTGCAGTATTATACAGAATAGTTTTACCACCCTAAACATCTGTGGGCCACCTCTTCATCCCATCCTTCTTCCCTCCCTAACAAACTCCTGGCAACCACTGATCTTTTTACTGTCTCTATAGTTTCGCCTTTTCTAGAATGTCATATAGTTGGACTCGTAGAGCATGAAGCCTTTCCAGACGGGAGACTTTCACTTAGTAATACGCATTTAGGGGTCCTCTATATCTTTTCATGGCTTGATAGCTCATTTCTTCTTAACAGTGAAAGCACTCCATTGTATACATGTACCATAGTTTGTTTATCCAGTCATTTACTGAAGGATGTCTTGGTTGCTTCAAATTTTTGACAATTATGAATAAAGCTGACATAAACATTCATGTGTAGCTTTCTGTGTAGACATAAGTTTTCAACTTACTTGGGTAAATATCTAGGAGGGCAATTGCTGGAATGTATGGTAAACCTATATTTAGCTCTGTAAGAAACGGCCAAACTCTTTTCCAAGTGGCTGAACCATTCTGCATTCCCACCAGCCACGAATAAACTGTTGGGTTGTTTATTTATGGGCTGTTATGTTAAGTTTTAGGAATTCTTTGTATGTTTTGTATACAAGTCCTTTAGGAGGTATGTCTTTTGCAAATATTTTCTCCTAGTCTGTGGCTTATCTTTTCAGTCTCTCAAAATTATTCTTTGCAGAGAAATTTTGTAATTTTTAAAAAGTTCATCTTATCAATTATTTCTTTCACGCTTTTGGAACTGTATCTAAAAAGTCGTTGCCAAATCCTAGGTCACCTAGATTTTCTATATTATCTTCTAGAAGTTTTATAGCTTTGTGTTTTACATTTAGGTCTCTGATCCATTTTCAGTTAATTTTTGTGAAAGGTGTAAGGTCTGTTTATATATTCTTTTTTTTTTTTTTTGGCATGTAAATGTTCAGTTGTTTCAGCACCCTTGCACCCTCTGTTGAAAAGACTATCCTTTCCGCATCGAATTGCCTTTGCTCCTTTATCAAAGATCAGTTCACTATATTTATGTGAGTCTATTTTTGGTCTCCCTATTCTGTTCAACTGATATATTTCTCTCTTCTTTCACCAATACCACACTGTCCTGATTTCTGTAGCTTCATGGTAAGTCTTGAAATCAGGAAGTGTCAGTCTTCTTCTGACTTTGTTCTTCCTTCTTCATTATTGTGTTGACTATTCTGGGTCTTTTGCCATTCCACAAAATCTTTAGAATCTTTGTTGAAATCCAGAAAATAACTTGCTGGGATTTCGATTGGGATTGCACTGAATATATAGATCAAGTTGGGGAAAAACTGACATGTTAACAATATTGAGTCTTTTCATCCATGAACATGGAGTATCCAGACAGGTAGATTTTCTTAGATTTCTTTCATCAGTTTTATAGTTTTCCTTATCAAGATCTTGTACATATTTTGTTAAATTTATACTCAAGTAATTCAACTTTGGGGGGGGGTCCTAGTGTAAGTGGTGTTATGTTTTTTATTTCAAATTCCAATTTTTATTTCTGGTATATAGGTAAGCAATTGACTTTTGATCTGCTAGTTTTTACCACTGTTTTTTGAGTCAAATAGAAAAACAGTTGTCTATATGTCTGTGAATGTAAAATAAAAATATAGAAAATCTGATCCCTGAGTTGGTGAAAAATTACATATCCGGCTTTTTACCCATACCAGAATCAGACATCTTAGAGAGTTCCCTGGTTATGATAAAGAAATTTTATATTAATAACTTTGCCACTTTTGAAATGTTTTTAAAAATCAAGTGACAAACTTGAAATAAGATTCCTGAACAAAATACTCAAGCCACCTGAGCTAAAGTCATAATACTGTACATTAGAAAATGTGAATGAGAACATTTATGTAGTCTCTTGTGATGCAACAGAGCAACAGGTTAAA
This sequence comes from Monodon monoceros, assembly GCF_005190385.1. Taxonomy (NCBI): domain Eukaryota; kingdom Metazoa; phylum Chordata; class Mammalia; order Artiodactyla; family Monodontidae; genus Monodon; species Monodon monoceros. Next base: position 57,044,563 of record NW_021703780.1, on the reverse strand, counting down.
AAGCACTTCTATTAAACTGTGGAATAGTTCTGAAAAACTTCTGTGGATGGATTATATGTTTGACAAGTCCAGTATTCTTTTCTATTGCTTAGGCTTTATAATACACAGTACTAACAGTAGATATACTATGTAGTCTTAAAATTAAGACCAATATAATAAGAAGAAACTTTCCTTATTTTCAAAGTATATCACAGCACAAATTTGAAGTCTGCAATGTCAACATTACTCTGGGTTACGTCCCCTAAGTCCATTCTCACAGAAATAGGCGCTTACGGAGTTGACTTTTGAGAGGAGCAACACTCAGAATGTAAGGGAATTGAACAGGATGCTGGGACACTCCACCCACATGCCCCATCAGGACTGAAGGACTTATTCCCCCAGCTGCTGGAAGCACACCTCAACTGAAGAGACCCACCTTGCTGATGGTCACCCCCTGCACCTGAGGCAGCCTGCACCCAATGACTAGTTCATGAGGAGTGGTGACCAAAAGCTTGGCCACCTCGTCCCAACTTGGGACGACTGTGCAGGGCCAGCCCAGCTTCAGAGCTCCCTGTGGGATCAGCAGAGGTCTTTGTTGAGACTGCACTGCTGCCCACCTTCTCCCTCTGCTCATTCCTGCTTCTTTCTCCTCTTTTCATGTGTTGATTCTCAAGAGCTTTCCCTAATGAATGTCCTGCACACTAGGCTCCTCTCAGAGTTTGCTTCCCAAGGAAACTGGTAGCAAGGCATCTGGGAGGCTCCATCCTTACTCCACGGAGCTGGAATTGCAAAATCACGAAAGGGTTTTGGAACTCTTAGATGTACAGCCAGAGCAAGTGAATGAAAGTGGCTTTCTGTTGCCAGTGGTTTTCTACTCCCAATGGTGTAAGGCAGTTTGGCGATGTGGTAAACCCCTAAGGTTTGATACTAAATTATTTTTCCTGTTTAAAAATCCACCCTCAAGTGTGGAGAAAAGGGAACCCTCTTGCACTGTTGGTGGGAATGTAAATTGATACAGCCACTATGGAGAACAGTATGGAGGTTCCTTAAAAAACTAAAAATAGAACTACCATACGACCCAGCAGTCCTACTACTGGGCATATACCCTGAGAAAACCATAATTCAAAAAGAGTCATGTACCACAGTGTTCATTGCAGCTCTACTTACAATAACCAGGACATGGAAGCAACCCAAGTGTCCATTGACAGATGAATGCATAAAGAAGATGTGGCACATATATACAATGGAATATTACTCAGCCATAAAAAGAAACAAAATTGAGTTATTTGTAGTGAGGTGGATGGACCTAGAGACTGTCATACAGAGTAAAGTAAGTCAGAAGGAGAAAAACGAATACCGTATGCTAACACATATATATGGAATCTAAAAAGAAAAAAATGGTTCTGAAGAACCTAGGGGCAGGACAGGAATAAAGATGCAGATGTAGAGAATGGACTTGAGGACATGGGGAGGGGGAAGGGTAAGCTGGGACGAAGTGAAAGAGTGGCATGGACACATATACACTACCAAATGTAAAACAGATAGCTAGTGGGAAGCAGCCACATAGCACAGGGAGATCAGCTTGGTGCTTTGTGTCCACCTACAGGGGTGTGATAGGCAGGGTGGGAGGGTGACACAAGAGGGAAGAAATATGGGGATATATGTATATGTATAGCTGATTCACTTTGTTATACAGCAGAAACTAACACACCACTGTAAAGCAATTATACTCCAATAAAGATGCTAAAAAATAAAAATTTTTTAATTTAAAAATTAAAAAAAAAAATCCACCCTCAAAGGCTAAAAATTCATTACTAATAAAACAGGCTGAAGCGCAATTCTAAAACAAACTTACCTAACACTCTAGGCTTGTAAATTGGTTCTCCTTTGTTAAAAAACCGCTTTAGTAATATATCATTATCCCATTTAAAGTGTACAATTCAATGGCCTTTAGTATAGTCACAGAAGTGTGCAACCATCACCACAATCAATTTTAGAACATTTTCCTTACACCTCCATAAACACCCATTCTCTTCAGCCATCATCCCTTAAATATCCCCTATCCCTTTGAGCCCTAAGCAATCACTAGTCTGCTTTCTGTATCTATAGATTTGTCTATTCTGGACATTTTATATAAATGGAATCATACAATATGCAGTCCTTTGTGACTGGCTTTTCACTTAGCGTAATGTTTTCGAGTTTCAACCATATTGTACAGCATGTGTTAGTAGTTCATTTCTTTTTACTGTCTAATAATGCTCAATTATATGGATTAACCACATTTACTTATCCATTCATCAGCTGATGGACATTTGGGTTGTTTCCATTTTGGCGCTATTATAAAAAATACTACATTTCTACTGCGCATACACCTAGGAGCGGAACTGCCAAGCTAAAGAAGAGTGGCAGGAAGAAAAGCAGGTGATAATAGGGTCCTGGAAGCCAAATGAAAAAAGTGTTTCCAGGAGAGGGGAGTCAAGTCAGATGAGAAATAAATGGTTAAAAAAAAATAGAGAGAGGGCCTTCCCTGGTGGCGCAGTGGTTGAGAGACCGCCTGCCGGTGCAGGGGACGCGGGTTCGTGCCCCGGTCTCGGGGGATCCCACATGCCGCGGAGCGGTTGGGCCCATGAGCCATGGCCGCTGGGCCTGTGCGTCTGGAGCCTGTGCTCCGCAGCGGGAGAGGCCACAGCAGTGAGAGACCTGCGTACCGCAAAAAAAAAAAAAAAAAAAAAAAAAAAAAGAGAGAGAGATGACTGTGTATTAACAGCCTGCTGGTCTCTAGTGACCTTGGGAAGTGGCATTTAGGTGGAGTGATGGTTCAAGAGAAAATGAAGAAGAATAATTGGAGACAGTGATCATGGACAACTTTTTTTTTTTTTTTTCTGCAGTACGCGGGCCTCTCACTGTTGCGGCCTCTCCCCTTGCGGAGCACAGGCTCCAGACACGCAGGCTCAGCAGCCATGGCTCACGGGCCCAGCCGCTCCGCGGCATGTGGGATCTTCCCGGACCAGGGCGCGAACCCGTGTCCCCTGCATCGGCAGGCGGACTCCCAACCACTGCGCCACCAGGGAAGCCCATGGACAACTTTTTAAAAGGAGTTTTGTTTAAAGAAAAATGGGGCAAAAATTGGAGGGAGATGTGAGGTCAAAATGGGAGAAACACTGGCATGTGCATGCACCGATGGGAATGATCCCACAGAGGGGGAACGAGATGATGTACGCGAGAGTGGGGTGACTGCTGGCACACTGCTGGAGGGACGTGAGAATGGGACCCAGTTCACGAGCAGGGAGGTGTCCTTAGACTTGGTTCCCTCGCAGTTACCGGAGAGGTGGCCAAACACATGGGGACAAATGCAAGTAATACAGATGGTGGGAGTTTTCATCTGATGCTTCTGTTTTCTCAGTAAGGTGAGAAGCATGGTCATCAGCCAAGAGTGAGGAAGGGGAAGGAGGTGCTGGAGGTCTGAGAGAGGAGAAGACATGAAACTGTCATCTCGGTGAGCAGGAAAGATAATGCACCAGGAAGATATGCACAACTGCCAGGCAGCATGGAGGGCCATTGAGGTCAGCGAGACTGGGAATTTAAACTGAAGCTAGTCACATGGCTATATGGAGGGAACAAGGTCAAGGGTGGCTGGAGGTGAGGGGCTGAGGTCAGGGGGTAGACAGGTCAGGAAAGGGGTTAAAGAAGTTGGCTGCTATGGTAGTGCAGGATGGAGAGGGATATATATTAGAGAGAGGGGTCTGCAGCCAGGCCCTTAAGTGCCCAAAGAAGGGCGGGAGTGACCTGGGGGAGAAAGGATGCATACTGGAAATCGGCTGGTTGGTGGAATAACAGGGCCATCTCCCTGGGCATCTTCCGTCCCACTGATCCCTCTTAGGGTCAGCTGAATTTAACTGATCTGACTGGCTGGTTATTCTTTTTCCCCTTTTACCATCTGAGGGCTCCTCCCAGAACTGCATGGGCGCTGCCTGTTTGATCTTCTCTGAGTAAGCTGTGTGTGCAAAATTTCCAAGCATAACATCATAATCAATCAAACATTGGTTCCAAACGTTTTTTCCATTTTTGGCACCAGACTCTGACTCTAGGTCTTAGGGCACAAAGATGAAAAAAACATATATAAAGCAAATTATAATGTCCTGTGGTCCACGAGGCAGCATTTACTCTGTAGAGCAATGTGCTCCAGCACAGCCATTCCACAGGAAGGTCCAAGTGCAACAGGAACAAAGAATTGTGTTCATTATAATTTCTGTTGCATGGAGATGAAGAAAAGCAAAGAGAATTTTTAACATTAAAAATAAAACACTCAAGTCCCTGCTACATAATGAAATAATTAATTTCTTTAAATAGAATTCAAGGTCCTACTTTACCCACTCCTCAGATAACTCAGGTTGGCTCCCTCCCTGGGAAGCAGGTGCCCAGCAAGGAGTGACAGTCACCAACACCTGCAGAGCCACTAGGAGAAAAGAAAAAGGCCGCTACGAAAATAGAATCTTCAGACAGTGCAGTTTATAATGAACAGGAATCTCAACTGAACTTCTGAATGTCATCTTTTATACAAAATGGATATATTTGAAAGCTCCAAAAGTTCTGTATTACACTGGTGGCACTAAGTTTTACCTTCAGAATGCTAAACATCTCCTAGACCTGGACATTCTCTCCACCTGTGCTTCAGTGCAAGCTCGTGTACACATCCACGAGGGAGCACAGACCAGGCTGTGCAGTCTCATGTAGCAATGGCTTTAGGAGCAAAGGGCCGGAGGCAGGTGTCCATCACTAGGAGAATGGATAAATTCTGGTACATTCAAACGATGGACATTTATGCAGCAGTAGAATGCAATGAACCAGATTTATATATGACAACATAGATGAGTATCATAAACATAACACTGAGCAAAAAATAATTATGTAGAGATTCAGAGCCCAGATCCATGCACATAAACTAACAAACACACACGGACAACACAATTTAATCAAACAAGTGGCGGGGAGGGACATACACTAAACATGCCAGTATGGGTGCCTATCCCAGGGAAGGGCCACAGAAGTGGGAGTAAATAAAATAAAAGCAAAGATGCCTGTGCTGTGAATTAAAGAGTAGCATCAACTTGATTTTGTGTGTCTGAGGTGGTGGTGGTCATAGGGGAAGGGAACAGCAGTTAGTAAGTATGGATTTTTTGTACTTGAAGCTTTCCAGTATTTCCAGTACTTGTAAATCATGCTCCACAGACATCTATGATGCACCGTGACAATGTACCCAACAGTCTATCACCATTCTGTAAACTTGCCATGTTTTGGTACAATCGTTATCTCAGTGTAGGGATGGTATCTAACAGGAACTAGAAAGCTAAATTAGCTCATGCTCAATCTAATGGACAGTAAAGCTTTGAAATAAATTCAGAGAGAAAAGTAGAATAAAAGACTCCTATAGAATTGAACTTGCCACTGTGGTGAGTAGCTTAGCACAGGAAATACCACACAGCCGACACTGCTATCCACATGTGTCCGAGCTCACCCCGACAGGCAGAGCTGACTGCAAAAATGTGCTCGTGTTTCGCTGTAGAATAAATATGTTTCCTACAGGCTCCTAGTTCCTAACACGCTTTTTGCTCTCCATCTCTAAACTACAAATTACATCCTAAAATAAAAACCTGCTGCGAGGAGGAGATCAGCACAGGTGGCAATCAAATGAACTTGTGTGTTGTGAGAAGCTGCCACTCACGAGGCCTGCTGCTCCGGGGAGACTATGCGATGGGAGACCTGGGGCCAGAGCGGCTCTCGATCTGATCAATCATTCCTACTCCTGTGGGAGTTTTGTGTGATCTTGGAACAATCGCTCAAGTTTCTCTGCCTCCTTTTCTCTGAGTGACACTGAGTTCCTGGCCACAAAGACAGTGGATGAATGAGTGCTGGAAGAAGGGTCAGGAGCTCTCATTTCATTCCCAGCTTATTACCTATAAAAGGGGCGATTACAACAAATCCACACTGGGCTACATATGACCTCTGTTACTTGGAAAATAGAAATATGAAAACCCTGGAGACCTGTTATAAATGCTGATCCTGAAGTCCTTGTCAAGAAAGCCCTTACAATGGCAACTATTGTTCAACAAGATCTGTACAGCAGCCAAATCTCCTTTAAGGGCTAAGACAGACACACTTTAGAAAAAAATCTGTTCTAAGAAGAAGTTTAACAAAGACTCCACTAAACGTGCTTTCCTGTTCTTAGAAGGAACAATGAAGCCCTGAAAAGTTTTTGAATTTAAGTTGAAATAAGTTGATATGCTCCACAAAATTCCTCCACACCCTCCTTTCACTTACTGTAACAAGGAAATATTCTGAAAATATTTCTACATAGAAAATATTTCTACATGAATTCTCTCATGAATTATGAATTCTCATTAACAACAAATGAAAAAGTAGACAGGAAACACAGAGCATTAAATCTCCCATGAGTCTTGAACCAATCTCTTGTATGCCATGAGCTTCTGAATCCATGTTTCCACAGGCATGAGACAAAGTCTCTAAGCATCTGAGTTGCATGGAACGAGGCAGAACCGAAGAACACACGAGCGGAGTGGCAGCACCATTCAGTGCAAGGTGGGCGAACTCCACCTGAAGGCCATCTGGTGGCTCCAAGAGCGATGGCTGTCTGGCCCTGTCATTCTCCACCTAGTGTGCCGCTTCTCTTTTTCTTTCCCTGGCCCACTCCTGCTGCCGCGTTGCTTCATCTTTGTTCTATCCTGCTGGAAGCCACGACTCCCACCCCTTCAGGAGTCAGTGTGGTTGAGTGAAAAGCACTGGGCGTGCACTCGGATCCCAGCTCTACCCCATGCACTTCCCAGTAAAGGGAGAGCAACAAACCTGAGCACCACCCGTTCGGTGGGTGACAGACAAGGTGGTGTTACCAGGGAGGGGCAAGGTTCACACAGAGTCGTCCATGAAGAGGCCGAGGGCTGGGAGAGGCGTGTTGGTGATGGAATATAGTCCCAGAGGGCCTGTGGAAATACCCGTGTGGGGGCTGAAGTGGAAGAAGGCTTTGTGGGCGAAGCTCGCAGCAGGGAGTGGTGAGTGTGGGCAAAGAGGTGACCTGGCTGAGAAGTGTGCCTGAACCACTGGGTTCCGCCTGGGACCCTCCTGAGAAAGGTGTTTCTGAGCTGGCACCAGAGGCTGGTGAGTGCTTCCCGTCCGTGCCTGTCAGAAGCTTCTACTCAGCCTTCCAACCGTTATAAGTGAAAGGCTACCTTCTGGGCCTTGGAAAAGCTCAGCCCTGGACGGTGGGTGTTGCTGGGGGCTTAGCCAGGACAGGAGGGACTGAATTCCAGGCTGGTGGACTAGTTCTAACTCTGCCACCATCACGGTTTGCTACACGAGCACACTCTATGTGAACCCTTGCTCCACACCTCGAGACTATTAGGAATTCTAAATACAATTTTTTTTGGCTGCGTCACGTGGCTTGCAGGACCTTAGTTCCCCGACCAGGGATTGAACTCAGGCCCACAGCGGTGAAAGCACCGAGTCCTAACCACTGGACCACCAGGGAACTCCCATTACAAATTTAATTTGTTTAATTTATTTAGTTATTACTGTATATACTATAAACAGATAGCCAAGAATCACCAGACACTTGAGAAAAGCCTTCATAAAAACAGAGAAACAGACAGACACACACCCCAGGGTGAAAGAAAGAAAGAAAATGAGCCTCAGAGAAAACATAATTCAGGTAATTCAGGGAACAGAAGATACAGTTTAAAAAAAAGAAAACAGCCTCAAGGAGAACTAAGAAAATTTTGTGTTCATGCAGTGAGAGCAGGCTCTCATGAAAAAGGAAAAACTGCAAAACCAGAAAGAATTCTTGGAAATTACCAACTGTTTGTCAAAATGGAAACTTCAGTAGAAGAGCTAGGGAATCTAGGGTAAGAAATTCATAAAACAGAATTAAGAGCAGCTAGAAAAAGAACTAAACCAAATTAAGCAGAATGAAGAAAATATTAACAGAAAATGCAGGAATCAGTAAAATAGAAAACAAGCAATAGAGAAAAATCAATAAAACCAAAAGTTGGTTCTTTGAAAGATCAATGAAATTGATAAAAACTCTAGCTAAACAGATTAACAATAAAAAAGAAGACACAAATTACAATATCAGGAAGAAACAGAAGCTCTGAACAGCTTTCTACATCTATTAAAGACATTGAATTTATAATTTAAGAACTTCTCAGGCCCAGATGGTTTTATTGGGAAATTATATCAAACGTTTAAGGAATAAATAATACCAACCCTATACAACCTCTCTCAGAAAAAAAGAGGAGGACAATACACTTAGGAGGACAGTGTTACTCTGATACCAAAACTTGACAAAGATATCGCAAGAAAAGTATAGACCAATATCCTCCACTAGCATAAAAATAAAAATCCCTAGCATAATATTAGGAAATCAAATCTATAAATACAAATTAATTAATTTTCTAATGTAAAACCAACCTTGCATTACTGAAATATACCCTACTTGGTCATATTTTATTATAGATTGCTAGATTGGTGCCTAATAATGTTGAGCATCTTTTCATGTGATTATTAGCACTTTATATATCTTTTGTCAATGTTCTATCCAATTATCATGCTCACTTTTTTTACTGCATTTCTTTTCATATTGAGTTGTAAGTGCTTAACATCATTAGTCAGCAGGAAAATGCAAGTTAAAGCCACAATGTGATATCACTATCCACTAGAATGGCTAAAACAAAGAAAGAAAAAACCTGACAAATGCAAATACTGGCAAGGATTTGGGGCAACTGGAACTGTCAACCATTGCTGGTGGAAGTGTGAAATGTTAAAATCACTTTGGAAAACAGTTTGACAATTTCTTATACAGTGACACATATACTTAACAATACGACTCGGCAACTCCATTCTGAGGTTTTCACCCACGAGAACGAAGACATATATACATGAAAAAGTGTGTACAAGAATGTTCATGAAGACGCAAGCGCGGTCGGAGAATATGGCGGAGGAGTAAGACACGGAGATCACCTTCCTCCCCACAGATACATCAGAAATACATCTACACGTGGAATTGCTCCCATAGAACACCCACTGAACGCTGGCAGAAGACCTCAGACCTCCCAAAAGGCAATAAACTCCCCCACGTACCTGGGTAGGGCAAAAGAAAAAAGAGTAAACAGAGACAAAAGGATAGGGACGGGACCTGCACCAGTGGGAGGGAGCTGTGAAGGAGGAAAGGTTTCCACACACCAGGAAGCCCCTTCGCGGGGAGACTGCGGGTGGCGGAGGGGGGAAGCTTCGGAGCCGCGGAGGAGAGCACAGCAACAGGGGTGCAGAGGGCAAAGCGGAGAGATTCCCGCACAGGTGCCGAGCGGCACTCACCAGCCCGAGAGGCTTGTCTGCTCACCCGCTGGGGCGGGCGGGGGGCCGGGAGCTGAGGCTCTGGCTTCGGTCGGATCGCAGAGAGAGGACTAGGCTTGGCGGTGTGAACACAGCCTGAAAGGGGATAGTGTGCCACAGCTAGCCGGCGGGGAGTCTGGGAAAAGTCTGGACCTGCCGAAGAGGCAAGAGACTTTTTCTTTCCTCTTTGTTTCCTGGTGCGCGAGGAGAGGGGATTAAGAGCGCTGCTTAAAGGAGCTCCAGAGACGGGCTAGAGCCGCAGCTATCAGCGCAGACCCCAGAGACCGGCATGAGACGCTAAGGCTGCTGCTGCCGCCACCAAGAAGCCTGTGCGCGACCACAGGTCACTATCCACATCCCCCTTCCGGGGAGCCTGTGCAGCCCGCCACTGCCAGGGTCCCGTGATCCAGGGACAACTTCCCCGGGAGAACGCACGGCGCGCCTCAGGCTGGTGCAACGTCACGCCAGCCTCTGCAGCCGCAGTCTCGCCCTGCATCCGTGCCCCTCCCTCCCCCCTGTCCTGAGTGAGCCAGAGCCCCCAAATCAGCTGCTCCTTTAACCCCGTCCTGTCTGAGCGAAGAACAGACGCCCTCCGGCGACCTACACGCAGAGGCGGGGCCAAATCCAAAGCTGAACCCCGGGAGCTGTGCGAACAAAGAAGAGAAAGGGAAATCCCTCCCAACAGCCTCAGGAGCAGCGGATTAAATTTCCACAATCAACTTGATGTACCCTGCATCTGTGGAATACCTGAATAGACAACGAATCATCCCAAATTGAGGAGGTGGACTTTGGGCGCAAGACATAGTATTTTCCTCCCTTTTCCTCGTTTTCTGAGTGGCCGTGTGGGTGAAAGGCTCTTGGTGCTCCAGCCAGGAGTCAGTGCTGTGCCTCTGAGGTGGGAGAGACAACTTCAGGACACTGGTCCACAAGAGACCTCCCAGCTCCATGTAATATCAAATGGCGAAAATCTCCCAGAGATCTCCATCTCAACACCAAGACCCAGCTTCACTCAACAACCAGCAAGCTACAGTGCTGGACACCTTAGGCCAAACAACTAGCAAGACAGGAACACAACCCCACCCGTTAGCCGAGAGGCTGCCTAAAATCATAATAAGGCCACAGACACCCCAAAACACACCACCAGACGTGGACCTGCCCACCAGGAAGACAAGATCAGGCCTCATCCACCAGAACACAGGCGCTAGTCCCCTCCACCAGGAAACCTACACAACCCACTGAACCAACCTTAGCCACTGGGGACAGACACCAAAAACAACGGGAACTATGAACCTGCAGCCTACAAAAAAGAGACCCCAAACACAGTAAGATAAGCAAAATGAGAAGACAGAAAAACACACAGTAGATGAAGGAGCAAGGTAAAAACCCACCAGACCTAACAAATGAAGAGGAAATAGGCAGTCTACCTGAAAAAGAGTTCAGAATAATGATAGTAAAGATGATCCAAAATCTTGGAAATAGAGAAAATGCAAGAAACATTTAACAAGGACCTAGAAGAACTAAAGGGGAAACAAGCAACAACAACAACACAATAAATGAAATTAAAAATACTCTAGATGAGATCAATAGCAGAATAACTGAGGCAGAAGAATGGATAAGTGACCTGGAAGATAAAATAGTGGAAATAACTACTGCAGAGCAGAATAAAGAAAAAAGAATGAAAAGAACTGAGGACAGTCTCAGAGACCTTTGGGACAACATTAAATGCACCAACCTTCGAATTATAGGGGTCCCAGAAGAAGAAGAGAAAAAGAAAGGGACTGAGAAAACATGTGAAGAGATTATAGTTGAAAACTTCCCTAATATGGGAAGAAAACCCTCAGAATGGGAGAAAATATTTGCAAATGAAGCAACAGGACAAAGGATTAATCTCCAAGATTTACAAGCAGCTCATGCAGCTCAATAACAGAAAAACAAACAACCCAATCCAAAAATGGGCAGAAGACCTAAATAGACATTTCTCCAAAGAAGATATACAGATTTCCAAGAAACACATGAAAGAATACTCAACATCATTAATCATTAGAGAAATGCAAATCAAAACTACAATGAGATATCATCTCACACCGGTCAGAATGGCCATCATCAAAAAATCTAGAAACAATAAATGCTGGAGAGGGTGTGGAGAAAAGGGAACCCTCTTGCACTGTTGGTGGGAATGTAAATTGGTACAGCCACTATGGAGAACAGTATGGAGGTTCCTTAAAAAACTACAAATAGAACTACCATACGACCCAGCAATCCCACTACTGGGCATATACCCTGAGAAAACCATAATTCAAAAAGAGTCATGTACCAAAATGTTCATTGCAGCTCTATTTACAATAGCCAGGACATGGAAGCAACCTAAGTGTCCATCATCGGATGAATGGATAAAGAAGGTGTAGCACATATATACAATGGAATATTACTCAGCCATAAAAAGAAACAAAATTGAGATATTTGTAGTGAGGTGGATGGACCTAGAGTCTGTCATACAGAGTGAAGTAAGTCAGAAAGAGAAAAAAAAATACCGTATGCTAACATATATATATGGAATCTAAGAAGAAAAAAAAAAAGTCCTGAAGAACCTAGGGGTAAGACAGGAATAAAGACACAGACCTACTAGAGAATGGACTTGAGGATATGGGGAGGGGGAAGGGTAAGCTGTGACAAAGAGAGTGGCACGGACATATATACACTACCAAACGTAAAATAGATAGTTAGTGGGAAGCAGCCGCATAGCACAGGGAGATCAGCTCGGTGCTTTGTGACCACATAGAGGGGTGGGATAGGGAGAGTGGGAGGGAGGGAGATGCAAGAGGGAAGAGATTGGGAACATATGTATATGTATAACTGAATCACTTTGTTATAAAGCAGAAACTAACACACCATTGTAAAGCAATTATACTCCAATAAAGATGTTAAAAAAAAAAGAATGTTTATTTCAGTTTCATTCATAATAGTAAAAATATGGAAATGACCAAAATGTTCATCAACTGATGAGTGGATAAGAAAATCGTGGTATATTCATACCATGAAACACTATTCAGCACAGAAAGACACTATACACAACGACATGGAAGAATCTCAAAAGCATTATGCTGAATTTAAAAAGCCAGACACAAAGAGTATTCACTGTTTTATTCCATTTATATGAATAGAGAAGACAATTCAATTTATAGTGAGAGAAAGCACTTCAGTGATAATCTTTGATAGGGAGTACAAGGGACTAAATGCAGAGGGAAAGGAAGGAACTTTCTGGAGTGATGGAAATAGTCTAAATCTTTTTGTGGTGGTACTTACACGGGTGTATACAATTGTCAAGACCCAAACAAACTGAACATTTAAAATGGGTGCATTTTATTGTACGCAAATTGTACCTCAATAAAATTAATTTAAAATACTACATAACAAAATGATGCAGAGAATCCTTAACTCTTCGAATTTTATCTGCAATATTAGTAATTAATAATTAACGTCAGATTGAGATATGCACAAACAAAACTGTAAAGGTACAGAGGAATTTAGAGTCTTCCATCAATATACAGCTATGAAACTACATGGGAAGACACTGACACTTTAATTAACTTTCATCATAGTGATGGACTTCTTAGCATTAAACACAGGTATTCTTTTGAATTGCCTGAGGAAGTGTAATGTAAGTATTCTGGGTCATATTTTAAGTTTTAATTATAAATCTTTTCACTCCACAAGCTGTTTACTTCAGAGCAAAATTAATTACTTTCCTGCCTTGGCTATGATGTCTTATAATTTTTAGCAGCACCTTCTCATATACATTTTGTAATATCACTGCTTAAAGAATTAGCTGTGGGCACTATGCTGGATGGGCAGATAATTCTAAAGGATTCCACACTGGTCTATTCTACTGTACAAGTTAATTTCATAATTCCCACAACTGTTTCAGTCACCGCTGTATGCCCAGCGTGCAGCACAGCGTGGGCACACGGGCCCCTGGGAAACGCTGAAAGGATGGATGAAGGAACCGTTTCTAACCCAAAGACTTTCCTCCAACAGGAAATGCCCTGGAGGAATGGCAGGTTCTTCTGCAGGACCCAGAGTGACTGAGCACAGGGAGCAGCAAAGACCAGGGAGAGATCAGCCCCAGAGCACCTGGCATGTCTGCACATGGTTCACCATGCAACTTGTTATAATGATTTCCACTCTTACATAACACTGCTGTAATGGCCCAGAAAATGTTCAGAAAACACGTTCCCACAGTTGGAAACCTATTTAAAGTACCATAAAACATTCAATCCCAGGTTTAACTAACAGAAAAAGCATATCCAATTTAAAAAGCAATATTAAGGGAAAAAAAATCAATTATAAATAAAACCCTTATTTTTTCCTTTACTTACCATAAAATGTCTATTTCGGGAGTACTAAGTTTCAAAATTTCAAAATTCTACGCTTAGGAAATGGAATATTCCTTGCAAGTCTAGATTTCTAGATTTTCTGCTCTTGATCTGAAACCTCTTAATGCCCGTCTCCTGCAGAGGATGGGTGTTCAGGCCACCTGCCTGAACATCAAGGATGTCAAAATTCTACACTGTAACCAGTTTTACTGATACACTCCATGGGTACTCCCACATTTTGATAAAATCGCCAAAAGTGAAAGCCCACGATTAACTGGAACGGCTCTAATTATTAACATGCTTACAACAATGGCTGGAGGAAGAAACACAACTTCACAACTTCAACTGACCCTGCTTCAAACTCATGCTCTCAAGAGGGCTCTTAGGGCCTGGTGTTTGTATTTTTCCCTGGCCCATTCAATCTCCCACTCTCCTATTTGATTCTACACTTTCTCCTCTCTCTTCGATTCTACACTTTCTCCTCTCTCTTCAAACATCTAACACCTCTCTCTACTTCCTCATTTTCAACACTGACCTTGCAATTTCATGGAGAGAACGGAAGCTTTCAGAAGAGAACGTGTGTGAGCTCCCATCACCACTTCTTCCCACTACCTGCCTGGACCCATACCCTCCACTGCTCCCTCTGGATTGACATCCAAACTTTCCACTTGTGTTTGATCTCCTTTGTGCCTCTTACGTAGTCAAGGACATCATTCTAGCTCTTCTCACCCTTAGGGAAGCTGCTGCAATGCAGTGAGTGAGAGCATCAAGGGGTGGCTTTGAATCTGCTCCAATTCATTTTTTAAAATCCTTCACATATACATCATTCATGAAATATTCTCAGCAAAATTGTTTAAACTTAATCTAATCAAGTCTCTAGATCTAATTTCCAATATAAGAACAGAGGAACCAGTTTTTAGGAAAGGAAGGAAGGGAGAGAGGGAGGGAAGGAGGAAAGAAGAAAGAGAAAAATATGTACCTTAAGGAACAGATCCACATTGTGGAATGGTCTATAGGAAAACTGACCTAGATGCTTCATAAGTCAATGTCATGGTCACTTCATCAAAGAAAATATGTGATCACAAACACCTGAAAACATGTTTGACATCATTAGTCACTAGAGAAACACAAGGGCAGACACCACAACACACTTATTAGAATGGATAAGAGAAAAAAAACTGGCAATACCAAGTGCTGACAAGGATGTGGAACAACTGGAACTCACACAATCCTGGTGAGAATGCAAAATGTTACAGCCATTGTGGAAAACAACTGACAATTTGACAACAATTTCAAACATTTCAACAAATTCAAACATTCCCTTAACATATCACACAGCATTCCCATTCCGAAGTCAAATGAAAACCTATTTCATACAAAACACTCTGGTCAAATGCTTATAGTAGCTCTATCCAAAACAGCAAAGACTGAAAACAATCAAAATCTCCCTCTTCTACCAAAGAAACAAACCAACTGTGGTACACCTACACAATGGTATACTAGTCAGCAACACGAAGGAACTATTAGTAAGTGCAATAACATGGATGAATCTCAAATGCATTATGCTAAGAGAAAGAAAACAGACTCAAAAGGCTATATACTATATGACTCCCGTCATAAGGTATTCTGGAAAAGGCAAAACTGTAGAGAAGAACAGATCAGTGGTTACCAGGGATTAAAGGGTAGGGGGAGGTTTCAGTACAGAGAAAATTTGCGCTCTCTTTTTTCTAATCTCTTCCTTTTTCTTAATGGAAGATTGTCAACACAATGGCTCAAGAGAGAAAGCTGGTGGGCTCAAAAGAATCTACCAGACTCAATTATCCAAAAACAATACTGTTCCTCCAAGTCAATAAACTATTGGAGGACTCAAAGCAGAAGGGGCAACATTTCTCCAGAAATGAGGGGTTTTCTTGTTGGCAGCTGAAAGCTTCTTGGTAGACTATGAGCTAAAACAATCTCTCCTTGATTACCGTTTTGACTTAAAAACATTTTAAGTTGCCTACACCAAAGCTTTCATTCAGAGGCACATTCACTAATTTTGGTGCACTATAATACCTCTGTATGTTAATACAGCTCTTTGCTTCTTAATTCAGAGAAACTAAACAAAACAAAGACTGGTTAAAGGGAATGAATGTACATATAAATCAAGTATCAACTATAAGAGAAATCACCATTTAAAAATACAATCTTTTAGAGTTATTTTAGAAGCAATATATACATTTGGCTTTTATGCTTAAACAAATTTGCATTTACTTATTTATTTATAGATTCAAGTTGCCATATAATGCAATGCAGTTATTATGCAATAAAACAGATGATACCCAAAATCCTTCTAAGAAATCTATCTAGTCTAGTCAAGAGGGTAGTTTATATCTCCATTTTTCTCTCCAATTTTATTATCACCAATTATTTTGTAAAACTTTTTTGTCCTCTGGTTTTAAACTAAATTAATTAAACATATAATCACAGCTTTAAAAAAAGGAAAGAAGACACAGAAAATTCAAAGGGAAAGAAATACCCAGATCTTAATAGCCAAAGAAAAAATATTGCTACTAACATTTGGATTAGAACCATCCAGGCCTTTTCCTATAGAAATGCATACATGTAAATATACACATTTATAAGTTTTTCACTTAGCATTATATCATGGCCCTCTTCCCAATAATAAAGCTTTATATACAGTTTTATTTTCATAGAGGCAAGGTATACCATAGGAGAGGCCAACATTTAATCAACTGTCTAATGTTGGACAAATAGCTCCTTTTCGGTCTTGAACCTTACATTCAACATTGTGAAGGACTTGTGAGTCTTTTATAGTTTCTTCCTTTGGTGTCATTCTTATAGTAAAAGGGTTCCCCATTCAAAGATCAGCTAAATATTCACCTATAATTCTTTCTAGTACTTTAATTGGTTTCACTTTTATATTTATATCCTTAATTTTACTGAATTTACATCTAATATATAATTAAAAGAGGGGATTTAACTTTAACTATACCCCCTAAATGGCTAGCTAGTTGTCCCACCACCATTCAATAACCAGTTCATCTTTTTCTTCTGACAAGAAATACCTACCGTAACATATACCAAATTTGTGTATATCTACACTTTGACAGCTCCTGGACTTTCTATTCTGTCCCACTTATTTGTCTATTTACTCTGGTGTCAGTACCATGATTTTTTAGTGACTGTAGCTTTATAACGTATGATAGGAAAAACCCCTTCCACTGCATTATTTTCTCCAAAAATGTTCATGACCATTATTTCACCATTTATTCTACCTGACTTACCTTAAAATCAGATGTTTTGATACACTGTTTATTCACTGTTATTTTATTTTGTTAACTGGTCTTCTCTGGTATTAGATTTGAGTGATGTATTTTTCTTTTAGCTTATCTACTTTTTCCCTGAAATTGTCATGTACTTAATCACATTTAATTAAGAACCAAAAGGAGGGAATTCCCTGGCAGTCCAGTGGTTAGGACTTCGCACTTCCATTGCAGGGGGACACAGGTTCGATCCCTGGTCGGGGAACTAAGAACCTGAATGCCGCGCGGCATGGATGAAAAGAAAAGGGGGTGGGGACAAAAGAAAGCTTCATAAAATAACTAAATAACTGTTGGTAGACCTGATGGCTGTCCCTAAGCTTTGGTTTATCATGGCAGTATCCTTGTGCCAAGTCTCTGAATGTTAATTGAATCCTGGGGTAGAAATGGCCCCTGCTTCTCCTAGGCCAGCTCTTGTCTCTCCAGTTACTAGGGTTTGTAGTGGTCTGCTAGAATTTGTGAAAGTTAATTCTCATGACAGTGCACCAACTTTCTCAGGAAGGGAAGTCACAGATTGGTTCTTGGTGTCTTCCTGTAGCTGATCTGTCCTTCCTTCCTTCATGTGTTATGGCAGGTGAGAACTCATCAGTGCTTGTGGGATGCAGTGGGCACCACTTCCCTACTAGCTCACTGTTTCTGTACCAGTGGAGTTTTCCCCTAACTTTTCTTTTTCTCTGTAATCTTCTCTCCTTACCTCACCATCTTATCAGGAAACCCTGAGTTAGATCACTTTGTGGAAATGTGTATAAGCAAACTGTACCACTAATAAACACTAAAATGATAAGATAACCTAAGATTAACTGTTAAAAAAAGTCTAGCTCTGAATACATGGATGACGACACTATGGGTTTTGGAAGAAGAAATAAAAGATGGCAACCCGCTTTCTGATTGGTAAGTAGTTTCCCTGATCTACTCAACAGAGGCAGATCTCCTGAGTGGGCAGATCTTGGGGTCTTTCCCAGAGAAAAGCCAAGAGTTTCACTGTGTTATAATAACCAACTGACCGAACAATCTATAAAAAAAAGTCTCCTTGATAAACCTTCCAGTCCCCAGAACAACTGGGTATGCTCTGAAAGGCGAGCGACACAGTTGTTGCCCAACTATTTATGTAATTAGCAGGGTAAGTACATTCTCCTCAGCTTAGGCACAAATAATAGCACTCTTTTTCTTTTAGCATGGGTCAGATTTTTTTTCATTTGAGAAAGTAATGTGTACACATGATTTTAAAAATAGACAGGGTACACTGAGAAGGAGATCTTCCATCCATTCCTGACCTGTCTCCTACCCCCATCCTACACTGCTCTCCCTAGAGACAAGTCATGTATTCATCTGTTCTGGAAATAGAGAAATCCTTCATTATCCCTCAAATTAAAATTGGTGACTCAATCTATTACATGCCATTGAGAAGAGAGAGTATTACAAACTGTTAAAAGCATATCAAAAAGCATTGCACTGGCTAAGATTTATCCAGATATGCAGAAAAGATGTAGTACGTTTTCCTCTATATTTATGAATATGGAAAAAACTTATAAATTATTTATTCAACAAACATTTATTAAGCATCTACCATACACCAGGCACTTTCCTAGGAGGTAGGGATAGAAAATGAAACAGGACATGATCCACCCACTAGGACCCTCCAGTTCATCTTACTAAGAACAAAGTTAAGACCAGCTGATGGTTATTTTTTGTGTTAGAGCACCATATCATCACATACAAGTTACTCATGAATCAAATGAAACAATCTCAACACAGATCCAAGGCTCAAATGCTTCCTCCAGATGCTGGACCACAACACTGTATTTGTGGTAAGCTCAGAGCAGGCCGGCATGGTCTGATGGCAAAGCACCCCTTATCGGTAATGTCCTTACAGCTCCCTGACTGTCAGACGAACTTGGGGTGTGATCATGTGCAAAGCACCCAGGAAGATGGGCTGACGTGGCCTCAGTGTTTGGACAAAGTATAATCTCAACACAGACGGTGCCTGCTGCTGGTTACGAGCACAAAAAGGAGAAGAATCACTTCCACTTGGACAGAAGCCTTTGACTTTGGCAGGTGACAGCCAACCTGCACAGCACAGGCACAGGTGGGTGAGGGTGGGAACGTCCTGAAGCTACTTCACCACAGCCAGTCTCTGGGGAAGCAGTAACTGCTTTTTAAGTTAACGCTTCAAAACAGTGCTTACCGTGCATTACCATCTTTGAGTTTAATTTTTTAAAAAATTGTCTCAAGAATTTCTACGCTTTCTTTTGCTTAATAACAAAAAAAGATGTACTACCTTTCCTTTTTTAATTCAGTTGACAGGAGAAATTAAGGGCAAGATTTAAAGCCCAACTGTATTAAATATTTTGTCTGCTGTGGATAAGTAAGAACATACTGTCCCTTTCATCCCAGATAGTCTATCAAAGTTTCTTAACCTCATTATCCTACTCATATTTTTAACTTTGTTGTTACTTTCTTCTTCAAGTAGGTAAAGGTAGAAATAAATATTAAATGTTGATGCTAATTAATTCAGAAGTTGACCAATCTAAAACTCAAGAATGTAGCCAAAATTAACAAATTCCTAGGGCTCAATGATAAGGAAAGAACCACAGAAGTAATGACATTTAGTAAAATGGGGTTGGTACGTCTGACCCGAAGAGAGCTTGACGGGTGGGGAGTCAATGGCTGCAGGCATTTCTAAGTAACAGTATTAAATAGACTATGTATGAGAAAAGCTAATTACCAAATGGTTAAAATCAAAATCTAATACTGGGATTTGAGAGCCTTCTGGAATAAACAGATGAACTTTTATTTCTACTCTCCTCTCCTTCAAAAATCTCACTAAAATGACCATCCACAGTGCCCACACCCCAGTGAAGTATGGGAGACAGGGCTCTGGGACCTCTGAAGGGCCAGCTGAAGGAGGACAGGAGGAGGACAGGAGCCTCCCCGCTGGCCCCTCTCTCCCAGCCTTGAGAGCCAGGCCTCCAGCCCAGTGAAAGACAAGAGACTTCATCTCCAGAGACCATACCAGGGAAAATGCCACTACGCTGAAAGGGGGGAGCAGGAGACAGAGACCAGGCAGGGAACAGAAAAAAACTTCAGAGAGATGACACTGCATTCATGAAAAGAAATACAGGATATTAGTTTTAAAAGGGGGCGGAAACACTCAGAGAGTAAAGAAGAGCTCTTGGATGCTAAACATGTGATAGCAGAAATAAGTCAGAAAGAGAAGAACAAATATCGTATATTAACGCATGTATGTGGAACCTAGAAAAATGGTACAGATGAACCAGTTTGCAGGATAGAAGTTGAGACACAGATGTAGAGAACAAACGTATGGACAGCAAGTGGGGAAAGCTCCGGGGTGGTGGGGGTGGGGGTGGTGGTGGTGGTGGTGGTGTGATGAATTGGGCGACTGGGATTGACATGTATACACTGATGTGTATAAAACTGATGACTAATAAGGACCTGCTGTATAAAAAAATAAATAAAATTAAATTTAAAAAAAAAGAAGTATGTGGTGGGTGTAAAAGCATTTATGTTACACAGCAGGGAGTCAGTAACACTAGAAACAGGCTATTTGGAAATGTACAGGTAACCAGCAGAAGAAAGGGTGAAAATGCTAAGTCACTGACTCTAGGAAATCAGAAAGGGGAAGTGACCTGTTATTTTGTTATTACTTCTCAAGAGAATATTCAGGTTTTTAAATTATGAGTATGCGCCACTTTCAAAAATAAAGTACAATTAGAAAAGGAAACTGAGCGTGTGGTCGATTATAAGCAGAAAAATGTGTAAAATCTAGTTTTTAAGTTACAGCAAGTACTAAGGCAGACACAATTTGTGCCTGTAGAGAACCATGGTAACTCAGGGCTAGAAGCACGAGAACAGTCATCCGACGTATGCCACCTGCCCCCAGCGTGAAACCAGCTACTTCATGAACAACTCCGCTCCAGGAACTGCTCCCAGGACAGCCCCGCCCTCTGGAATGGGCATCTCAGTGGACAACACACTCAGATGAACATGCCAACAACCAGCCCTGGCCCCTGAGTCTCTCTTTTTCTGAGTTCCTACTTCTGGCCGCTCTCTGCCTCCTGAGGGGCCCTCTCTGCTTCCCCAAATGTGCAACCCAAACGGCCAAGAACAATAGTTCCTGAGTTAACTCCCCTAGCCAGGAGAGCAGCCAGACGAAGCCGGGCACCCCTCGCTGGCCATTCCAAGCCCTCCAAGGAAGGTCGTACAGAGGAGCCTGGGCTGGGTGTTCACAAGCTCACCACTGGGCAGGGAATGGGGCGGGGGCGGGGGCCCGGCTCCCACCAGGAGCCCTGGCTGCACCCACTGAGTCAGGGACCAGGGAGGCCAGCTTCCAGAAGAAATGGGTAATGGACAGGCAATCCAATAAATAGGACACCGACGTTAGGGAAAGAGACTGTTTATTGAATTTATGCCTTAAGAGATTCAATCTGGGGCCATGTTCAAGAATTATTTAATTACATCTTCTCTTAGGAACAAATGATTGTATGCTCTGAGCTTCCTGTGCTCTGCACGCGGATGAGTGATCAGCACCAAATGCCATAAAGCAGAAATCCAGCAAGACTATCGTTCTTTAGGAAAAAAATTCATTCTCTTCTTTGTCTTTGTTTGTTCACTGGTAGTGGAAAGAATGTTCTCCTAAGTGACTCGAGCCAGAGTGAAAAAGGTCTGCTTCCAGGCCCTTGGCCTTTTTCTCAGTGAGTTTAGTAACCATATATTTTTACAGTGTTTGGGGGATCTTACAACTTTTCCTTCAGGTGACAGGTTTTGTTCTTTTCATTCGCACTTCACTGAAGAAGCAGCCACACTAGACTCGCGCTAACAGCCCCTGTGGATGCACCCTGGGGCGACACTCAACACTTGGCCTGGTTGCCAACCACGCAACAGACACGAACGACTAACATCAATGCCCTGGCACCTTGCACCGCTCGGCGGACTCATAAGCCAATGTCGTCCATGCTTGATTACAGGCAAAGGACTGCACTCTCCCCCAACGGCATGACCAGCTGGCCACGTATTTGGACTTTCCGTGTCTGCAGCGTATCGCACTGCTGAGTAGGGACCTGGTGTGAGGACCACTAAAGACACCAAGGGTGAAAGAGGAAGCAGCAGGCTTTCACAGTAATGCTGTGGAGAGCACACAGGCTGACAGGACGAATTCTTCAATAATTTTCATTTCAGGCGCTCAAAACATGTGGTGATTCAATTAGCTAATATTCTAAGTACACGCTAGAGAAAATTATTTGCATGTGTGTGCTAAAGAAGCATTTTGCTACCAAAAAAAAAAGGGGGTATCTACTTCCAAGTGACTAAATAAAGGTCAGCGAAAAAGTCTTTCTCTCTCTATGAGGACAAGAAAAGTATAGTGACACCCCCAAAATTAATGAGCTAGTGTTTTTTTCACTTTCTTAATGTTGCTAATGGCGCCAGGAAATTAAAGTGTTACTGGGCCTGGCTCATTGGCGTAATGTAACATCTTTAAAAATTGAGATTACTTAATAAAATTTAAAACCTGTTTTTATTCTCTCATGGTCATTAGTGGTCCTCATCAAAAAAGACTGTCTTACAACCAATAAACAACTACCTAAACATTTACAAACAAAAATCTCCTTTTGCTGAAGAGGTCTTCTATTATAGCTAATCATAATCCCATGTAAAAATGAATAATCCCATAAAGTACCTTCTGCAACAATACGGTGCTTTAAGGATTTGGAAGCCCTTGAATACTACTTCTTCTGATCTTCAAGGCACCTGTAGTAAGCAGTTATCAGCATGACACACAGATGAGGAAAAAACAACTTGAAGCTCAGAGAAGGCTTGCTTAATGTCACCCAGTTTTCAGGGAGTTGGGGCTGGACTCAGGCTTTTGACTTCCAACCCTGTTCTCCTTTTCTTACTAAATCTACTCACATCTCTAACAGCAAAAGCTTTAGATAGTATATATATAGCTCTTCCCTTCGTTTGTTCCTTCCTCTTGCAATAAGCATTCAGCCTGAAAACTACTGAAACTCTAAAACTTCCCCGTAAACACAAACAAAATGAGAAGCAAAACATTAAAAGAACCCATATCCTGGCAGTTTGGAAGAGACAGGGAAAAAAGAATTTTAGAGATCATCCTTTAAAGCAATGAGGTTATATTTTAAAATCACAGTGGTAAAGATTAAAAGCCTGGTAAAACCCCACACTTTATTAACACTGGGCAGTAGATATCGTAAGAGAACAGGTACTTGCTATGTACCCAAACCAGTCTAGACCATGGAGAAGGATGAAAAGCTACCCCAATTCATTCAAAGAAGCTAGAATCTACTTAATACTAAAACCTGATTTTAAAAAAAGACCAAATTCACTTATAAACATAGATGCCAAAGTCCTACATATATATATATATATATATATATATATACACACACACACACACACACACACACACACACACACACTACTGGTAAATGGAATCCAGCAGTGAATTAACTGAATAATATAAAATGACCAAGCAGGGTTTATTTCAAGAATGCAGAAATCACTCACCATTAGGAAAGCTGTCAACATAATTTATTACATTTACGTTTTCTTAAAGTAAAAACAATTAAAACCATATCAATAAAACACAGGGGCTAAAAAATCATTTGGGAAAATTCAGTAGTCATTCCTAACTAAAACAAGCATGTAAACTAACAACTACCTAAAACAGAAGTAGAAAAAGATACTTAAATAAGATCAAGGTCATTACTACAAACCTATAACATCTCATTAAACTGTGAAATACTTAGGCTACTACCATTTAAGTCAAGACTAAGACAGAGATGTTTACGATTCAATATTGTTTTGGAGGCCCTAGCTAATGCAACAAGATATAAAATAAATAGTGTAAGTATTGGCAGAGAAGAGAAAACATCATCTGAGTATAAACTCAAGATACAACGAACAACCAATCATCCCTAATAAGACAGCAAAGTAGTTGTTGGATACAAATATATTTTTAAAGTTTTTCTTTATACTAGTAAGGTATTCAGCACCACCCAGGACTCACTGCCCCTTTTTCAAAGAGTTCTCAACAGCTTTTTGGCTGAAACCATGAGAAGTTACAGTTGCCAAATCACACTACCGGCAGTAAGATTCAATTTGCCCATGTACTGACAATGGCAACTATCTCATGGCATCCACCTGATGACAGCCACTGTAAAAGGCAGCCAATTTCAGAGACATTAAAATGTGAAAAAATGTGCCCTTAGAATCAATGAAATGAGGTGGTATAATCTGTTGAGCTTTTATCCTAAGCTATAACTTTACAGATATTGGTACCAAAACCACCCTTGTATGTAACTAACCTGAAGATGGAATTTGTCTTTTAAACCCTGAACAGACATGGGCATGCACACATGTACACATACATACGCCCCCGTTACAGAAATTATCCCAATAAATATCTTAGCTTTTTCAGTGTATGTATTCTGAATTGGCATAAGCTATGAAGGTTTAGATAAGCTTCCAGATCTATATGACTTCCTATAGGTCAATATAGAATGGTGGCCAAAGAAACAAGTAAAAGGTGAAGCGTGGGTAAAAGGCTTATGGGGGGCGGCGAACAACAAACTGGATCAACTCAAATTTCTCAGTGAAGAACTTACTCATACGCTGGGGTAGGAAGTATAAAATTTTATAAATTCCAAACATTTTTTTTAAAAAGGTGAACGAAGTCTTACTACCGTAAGACCATTCCTGTGAGATGGGTTCAATAAACTGTGGCTTTGGTAGAAAAACTGGAAGCATCCCCAGCCCTGTGACCTGGTACAGCCTCACCAAATCTATAACCCCAGCTGCTGTATGGGTTACAGCAGAAATAGTAATTCTGTTCCCGTCAGGTGAGTGAGGAACCTGGGATGAAACAGATAGAACAACTTTGGGTAAGTCCTATCATAAGGGTGCAACAACATTTTTAAAAATTACTGGGCAATTTTGTGCTTCCTTCTTTTAACATGTTTGAAATGCTTAACAGAATCTAATCTACTACTTTTATGGGTTAGCTGTATTTTATCTGAGTTGCCTGGCGCTCAGAAGATTCCGCTTGTTAGGTTCCAAGGATGCTTTGTCAAGCTTTGACAGGTTTGAGTCAGACACATGAAGCCTGCAAATTAAGTTTAAATGTTAACTAATTTTGTGTTGGGGTTAATAGTTTAGGGAGTCCTAATGCGTTTACTTATAAGTTTATTGAATATTAATCAAAATATAAATAAAAGTGAGGATGATTTCATGTAAAATTTACTAGGTTTACAAACAAAGTAAGCTTTATAAGTTGAGTGTAAGAAACAGTTTTTTTTACATTCACGGGTTTTAGTAACTTGAATGTTAACACAAGTATTTTCAGTAATCCTTTCCACGCACTCAGACAATGAAACACAAACACAACTCCATTGATGGAAAGATAGAGAACCTAAAGAATTTGAAGAGGTAAAGGATATCTGAGAAATCACGAGGACAAAGCTCCTCAGAGGAGAGCAAAGGGAGGAAAGGTTGAAAGAGGCCATAACACAACACCTAAGACTAAGATTCCTACCCTGATGAGAGAGACGGTTTAATTATTCACCTTCCAATTGGCCAGAGCCCGGTGTAATGTCTACACATGACTGACAGTCTGCTGAATGACTACATCTGCCTGGGTTGGGGGGGCGGGTGCGTGGAAGATGACAGTGAGTGTTATGGGGAAGACGGAGGAGAGCCAGGGACCCCCGCCAAAGAGCCAGTGCAGGGTCCTCGCTCAAATTACTTCACCCGCATCACGTTCTGTGACATGGAGCACAGGGGGACAAGAACATCAGTGTAGACAGTGGTTCTGATCTGGTGATCTCCCTTTTCCTCTTAAAAGCAAACTGAAGAAGACCATTGAAATCACACATGTGTAAACCACTGGCTGGAGGTATCCTTTTCTACAGCCAAAAAAATCAAACTGATAAACGGTATAGGATTCAGAAATCAGAACAGTATGGGCTCCCTCTAGTGGTTTAAAACACCTTTACATACCCTCAGATCCTTAAAAGGATGTTTCTGCTGTATTTTGGTCATTTACTTTTATTCTTATTTTTTGTATCGCCTAGTTCCTTTCCCCTTGGGAAATCCAAATCTAACAAATAGTTCACTGCAAACAGTCACCCCAGTAGATGAGGAGAGGGGAGTAGGCCCAGAGACCAAATGTGATGGCTCCCAAGTCACAAAGCAAGTTTATCTGCTCCCTTCAAGACCAATCAGAAGCGTAAGCAGCAGTGAATGAAGAGCTTGGGGACAGACACAGCTAAGCCACGTGATGCGAAGGGACCGGAGAAAGAGGCCTGCACTAGGCAAAGGGAAGTGAGCTGTACCACGACATAAAAAATTAATTTTCTCACGTGGCTATGAAATCATCTCCGAAGAAACTAAAAAGGATTCATTTCTAACAGGCTTTAGGGTAATCCGGCCTCAGTCCGTAGGCTGCTGTGGCTGCTCTGAGAGTTAAGTCTGCTTGATATTTTCAGTGCTGTCAGGTACAGAAAGTTCTCATCACTGCCCAGTCATGCATCCTATCAAAGACTGCACTCCAGTGAGGCGGTTTTACGGCTGAGGTAAAGGGATTTTTTTTTTTAGCAAAACTGAGTATGGCTGCCATTTGCACTGAAGCTTTGAGTCTTGTTACATAACGATACAACAAAGTGTTGGGGATCTACAGGTGCAAAAAAACCCAATACAAACAAAAAACATAGAGGAACCAAGGGAAAAAGCATGAAATCCCTCCACTAAGAAAAGTAAATAACAATTATGAAGCAGGCGGGCAATGTAACTGGTGCCTAACTGGTTACAGCTCTGGCTGTGATGGTGTCTATTTTCTGCCACTGCTAAGAAAGGTGTTCTTTTTGCTGCTGCTGTTGTTGTTTTAATCAGGTTATTTCACCTAGTTTAGAGGAGAAAGTCTTTTCACAAAATTATTCTTGAATCAGTTTCTCAAAAAATTACCAAATAGTCCAAAGTCTGTTTCAAAGATAACAGTAAAAATCTGAATGAAGTTCTTCTGAATTCTCTAAGTACAATGACAGTTTCTCTGATTTGTTTTAGTGAAACTAAGGTAGACTACATGAACACAAAAGTAGCTTTCTGGCACAGTATGAGACGGTGTTAGCATTAGTAAAATTCCGTGACTGGTAACTGGGTTTCTTAATACTGTATAAGGTTTATGCTAAAAAGTGCCATTTATAGTTGAAAATAAATATAGTTAAATCCAACGTGTCTGGTAATTTCTATAAAATGTTGAATACTGGATCCCTGGTCAGAATAAAATTCTCTCTCACATATTTTTTCAATGGGAAGATCAGAATCAAATTAAAATTGCTTTAATTACCAGAGAATTTTTCCAGCTTAGCTCAAGGACTGCCTACAGGCTGGATGCCCTGGACGTTACGTCACTCGTGGATTGACTGAGGAGCGTGTGTTTTCACGAGGTGCCATCATCGCCAAGGGTTTACTCACATACAGTGACACCCCAAATTATGCCCCATCAAAGCCCTTTACCAGAGGGTGCTGCAAAACCTCACCCGGCCTTCTTACTCATCAGGAGCGAGCTAAGACATTTTCTTCACATGCTCTTTCCAGTCGGTCCTCTTTCAGGTCACAGAACCAAAACATTGTCATTTTGTGACAAATATTCCAGAAGAGCAGGTGACATACATACACACAGAGTCAAGGCACCAAAACCGTCAGCCAGTGGGGTTTGTTTCTATCTGGTCGTTATTCTGCAGCTTCCCCATCTTGTATTTATGTTTAACAAAATAATATGGTCCCTTGGGGCAGAGGTTATACCTTTTTTATTCCTCCCACAGGGCCAGGATATTACAAGTATGCATAATAGGAATAAAGCACACTTGTAGAACAAATGAAGTTTATGTTTCAATTTGTAGCAGAGACAGATGTACCTTGTTTCTCAGAAGAGCTAGAAAAGGTAAAGAATTTAACATGTAAATAATTCAAGAAGAAACCATTCCTTCCATTTTTATGATGAATAAAATATATTTAAGATACAGTGTTCCTGCTAAACTGCAATTTAAAATGAGCACACTTTAATACACTTCACCGAATGCTTGTTAATCCTCCACTTTTCAAAAGAAGAAAACGCTCTTGCAGTATTATCTAGATCTTATTAGCCACAACTCATTTATCATGTTGTTCTCATCTCAGAAGTGACAATTCCATTCTCTAAACTGCTCAGGCCAAACCTGGGGTCCATCCTTGATGCCTCGCTTCTGTTGCATCCCACCTGCAGCCTGCTATCAACGCCTTTTGGCTCTGCCTTGAAAATACATCCAGAACCCGCCCACTTCTGCTACCTCCACATTTCCTACCCTGGCTGAGGACGCCATCATCTTGGTCGTACGTCACTGCCACGGCCTCCTAACTGGTCTCTATGCCTCTGCCCTCCTCCCATTATTGTCACCACAGCAGCCACAGTGACCTCATTAACACATAAGTCCGACCACCCACCCCCTGCTTAGAACCTCCAGAGGCTCCCGTCACCCAGAGTTAAGCCAAAGTCTTGCCCTTGACCTGAAAAGCCCTGCATGATCTGCCTTGCCACCCCCTCCGCTGTATTTCTGGACTCATCTCCTTCCACACTGTCCCTCAATCACTCCAATCCAGCCACACATGCCTCTTTGCTCATCTTGAACACGCCAGGCCCAGGTCCACCACCGGGTCCCATTCCAGATGCCGAGTCAGTGTCACCCTCTCTGGGCAGCCTTCTCAGACTGAACTCCCAGAAACTGGATCCCCACCCCCATCACGACACTCCCACCTCCCTTCCTCACTTAATCCCTCCCCTTAGCACTTACCACTCACATGTGCTGCATACTTTATTTCCTTATTCATTATCTATCTTCTCCCCTAAAATACACTCCATGAGGGCAGAATATTTTCTCCTTTTTTTTTGTTTGCTGCTGTGTCATCACCTCTGCCTTGAAAAATGTCTGGCACTGAGTAGGTGCTAATAAATCCTTCTTGAATTAACTGAATGAGTTACAATTCCTATTTACTGGAAGAGTCTAGAGGTCACCTCAGTTTCATAAGAAGACAAAGTATGTCAGTGCCTTTTTTCTTTTTTTCTTTCCCTAATAGACTTGACGTTGTTACTTTTTCGCCCAAGAGTTAATGAACAGTTTCTCTCTGCATCCCTAGCAGCAGGGAAGGTCACTGGGTACTTTCTTCTTCCTCTCACCAGAGTCCAGGTAAGGTAGGAAAAGAGAGGAGAGAATTTTTCTGAAATGATGTTTGGGGGAAGCAGGGTGGGTATTGTAGTCCCCCCAGCCCTGCTTTACAGGAGGGAGGAACAGGGGTTCAGCGAGGCTCAGGCCCTACCGCAGTGCAGGGCTCATGCGGGACCCTCCTTGCCCAGACTGCTTCCTCAACCAGCACTGCACGCAGACAGTCAAGCGTGTGAGGGACCCCAGCACGGCCCCTGCCACCGCCAGCCCCTCCCTGTAGGGTCGGCACTGCCTGGATGTCCTCACAGTTAAGACTGAGCCCTTTACAAAGGGCCTGAGGAAAGGAAACAAAAATCTGATGGTGGCTGGAGTGCAGAACAGTCACTGGTGGCTCGGTAACCAGGGACACCCAGGAAAGGCCTGTCTCTAAATCCCAATGGATGTGGACGGCCTTCTCCTAAGCAGAGAACATGAATATATTAAACTTAGGGAACTCCTCTGTGGGCTCTAGGGAGCCGCTCGGTCACTATTAACTGTGATAAAAATGAAATGCCACTGGCACATGGGTCTGGTTTTGAAAAGAAAGGGAAGATTCTACAGTTAGCATGTGAATACTGAAGCGAATAAACAGTCACCAACAAATGCTTACAAATAATGTGGTCAACTGAGGAAGAAACGTTCTAGATGTTTGTAAAGGGTAGGAGAAAAATGTAAAGGTATTTATTTAAGAACACTGGAAATAAATTATAGTTTGAATAATATACAATATTTTTCACAACCAAGAAAATGTTTATGATGCTTAAGAGAAAACAAAAGTGGGGGAAACGAAGGAAGAGAATAAAATAGAATAAAAATAACTAAAAGAGAAAAATGCTCCAATTTTACTAAAGGTACATCTCCTTATTTTTTCAAAAAAGACCAAACATTAAAAAGTCACAAAGGGGACCTCATCAAAATTGAAAGCTTTCGTTCTGTGAAAGCTTATGCGAAGCTACAGACAGGAAGAAAATATTTGGAAACCACGCATCCAACAAAGGACTACATGACGAACATTTAAAACTCAACTGTTTAAAAAAAGAAACCTAGTTTAAAAATGGGCAAAAGACATGAACAGACGATTCACTAAAGAGGACACAGAGATGGCAAATAAGCACCTGAAAAGATGTTCAACATCATTAGCCATCAGAAAAATGCAAATTAAAACCAAAATGAGGTATCAATACAAATCTATGCGGATGGCTAAAATAAAAATCAGTGATGACACCATCCTGGCAAGGATGCGGAGAAACTGGATCACTCATACATTGCTGGTGGGGATGTAAAATGCTACAGCCACTCTGAAAAACAGGTGGGCAGTTTCTCATAAAACTAAATATGCAATGACCATACAGCCCAGCAATGTTACTCTTGGACGTCTACCCAGAGAAATAAAAGCATGTTCACATAAAACCTGTACAAAAATGTTCATAGTATCTTTATTTGTAGTATCTCCAAACTGAAATCAGCCCAGATGTCCTTCAGTGGGTAAATGGCTGAACAAGTCTGTGGCACATCCACACCATGGAAAACGACTCAGTAATAAAAAGGAACAGCTATTGATACACACAATATCTTGGATGAATCTCCAGGGACCTGTGCTGAGTGAAAACAGCCAATTTCAAAAGGGTATGTACTATATGATTTAACTTACATAACACTTGTTCAAAAGACAAAATTTTGGAAATAGAGAACAGACTGGTGGTTCCCGGGGGTAAGAGGTGGCAGGGGGGTGGGCGGTGGTTTTAAAAGGACAAGATTCTAATGGTGATGGAGCTGTTCTGTAACTGCATACACAAACCTCCACAGGTGATAAAACTGTATAGACCTAAACACACACACACACACACACACACAGGTGAGTACAAGTAAAACGGGTTGATCAGTGGGTTGTCTCGATGTCAATATCCTGGCTTGTGAAATGGCTCTGTAGTTCCACAAAATGTTACCACTGGAGGAAACTGGGGGAAGGGTACACAGGTCTCTGCATATTATTTCTTGTGACTGCATGCGGACCTACAATTATCTCAAAAATTTCCGTGTGAAAAATCATGAAGTCATTAGCTTGACATGGTCTGACTAGGCGCCTTCTTCCAAATGCCTTGGACCTAACTAAATTTTTCACTATGTGCAAGAGAGCAAGCTTACAGAGTTGGAAAATGTATTTGATTCAACTGAAAGTTAATTAAACCCACTAGATCTACATTAAAACTCTCCAGTAATCCTACTAAGTCAGCCAGAGATTACATTGTGCTGCTATTCATATCTCCAGCTAGATTGGAAAAAAGGTTATCTTTTTTAAATAGTTGGACACAATCATATTTTGTTTCAGTACAATCATACTGCTTTCAAGATGACAAAAATTAACTACATAATGTTTATCCCATTTTGTGGTTTAATTAAAATTGTTAATAAGCAAGAATGGTATAGTTTGGTTGTGTCCAATTAGTGAATTTTTATATGCAACATTCAAAATTTCATGATCACTTTAATGATTTCATTTTTAAAGACTAGAGCTTTTAAGTGATATGAAGATAGTGCAAAAAGAGTTAATGGTAATAAAATAATGGAGTGCAACATGCACAAAATAAAAAGTATTATTATATTTCCAACATAATTTACTTATACATTATGGCTCTTTAGCTTTTTTACTGCTGCTCTAGTAACACGAATTCGATTTTTTTTAATTCACAAAATATAGCCCACGTATCACGCTATTGATTTGACGGTATCTGCAAAATCTCAGAAAAATGTTTTAACAAGGTCCTAGTTCTAGACTGACATTCCCAATTCTATTTAGTCCAAGAGTGGAGTCTGCGTAAACTCTTCCATATTAAATTAATGTCTGTCTAATGTCTAATCCCTATCTCTGCCTGAAAACAATCTTTTATAAAATAACCCTAAGCTTCTCTCTTCACCTGTAAATCATGATTGCGGACACATGGAGTCAGGATTTCGCTCGTCTTTTAGTGTCACTGGCCTTCCTGTCTGGGCTGCCACCACAGCTCCCACTTTCAGTTCTCAGATGTGCAGCCTGAACCAGCCCTGATACCTGAGAGGATCGGAGAAGCTCATGTCTGTAGTCTGACAAGAACGAGACCTGCAGGCTTCTCTGGAGGGAGAAAATGCCTTCTTGAACTCAGAAACCTCTCACAAAGTGTGGGGGGCTCTTCACTGTGCCCTTGGGGGTCAGGGCACCAGCTCCTCATGGCCGCTGGGGCACTGCCCCCCTCTAAGGTGTGTTCCTGGGTACAGGCACAGGACAATGAGGTTCATGGGGCAAGGGCTAAACTGCAAAGAAGCACAGTCTCGTCACATAAACCCAGGGTGTCACGAGCTCCAACTGTGCTTTCCTTAGAGAACTGCCCAGTCTGTAGGCTGGAGTGGGAGTAGGGAGAAGGGTGAGAGCCCCCCATGGGAGAACATGCTTGCTGCGACAAATGGCTGCAGCCCACAACGTCTCACTCACGTCAGCGCGTGATTCTACCAGCTTTACTGTTGGCTTCATGCCTCTGGGCTCTGTCACCCAACTAACTGGCAAGTGTCTTCTGGGAAGGGGGCCACCCTCTCACTGTTTTGTATTTTCCAGCACTGACCATAGCTCTGGGCACAGGAGAAAAGCAGAGGTAAGATGGAAGATCAACACGTCAGGAGCCAGCCCAGACACAAGAAAGAATCCCAGACCTGCCCCTTTTCATTTAATAAACATAATATAATATAATGCCAGGCACTGTTCAAAGCCCTTTAAAAATACTGACTTATTTTTTTCTCCATAACAATGTTATAAGGGTGGAACTATTATCATGCATTATTTTATAGATCAGGAACAGAGGTACAAAGAAGCTCAGTCATCTGTCCACATTTACAGAGTGTGACTGGACCACAGTGCTAGCAGTGGAGGTGGTGATTCTGGATTTTTTTTTTTTTAATGTATGTATGTATGTATGGCTGTGTTGGGTCTTCGTTGCTGCCCATGGGCTCTCTCTAGTTGTGGCGAGCAGGGGCTACTCTTTGTTGTGGTGCACAGCCTTCTTACTGCGGTGGCTTCTCCTGTGGCACAGCACGGGCTCTAGGTGCGTGGGCTTCAGTAGTTGTTGCACGCGGGCTCAGCAGTTGTGGCTCGTGGGCTCTAGAGCGCAGGCTCAGTAGTTGTGGTGCACGGGCTTAGTTGCTCTGGGGCATGTGGGATCTTCCCGCAACAGGGCTTGAACCCGTGTCGCCTGCACTGGCAGGCGGATTCTTAACCACTGCGCCACCAGGGAAGTCCCTCGGGATATATTCTGAAGCAGAGTAAACAAGTTTGGGGATTTGGGGTTGGAGTTAGATGAGTCAAGGACAACTCCAAGGTCTTGGGCCTTAGCAATTAGGAAGATGGAGTTGCCATTTACGGAAATGGGAAAGATTTTATTTTCATTCTTTTACACACTTATCTTTATTGAAAATATTACACTCTTACTTATTAAAAATACCCTGATGGGTGACTTCAACTTCCACCAAGATGAAATAACCCTCCCACGTGAAACAACAACAACCAAAATTTTATGATACAACACTCTTCAAGACCCTGGACATCAGGCAATGAAGGACCATGGTCCTTGAGAGATGGGAAACAAGGTGAGTGTGCAGTCACTTCAGCTTATGGCCTGGAGTCTCCAGGCCTCAGCATGGGGAGAGGAGGCCAGGTTGAGCCCAGCAGACCCCTGAGTTAGGGCAAGAGTCCAGGGAGAATATGGCACCAGCTGTCTGAAGGGTGACTACAAAAGAGGAGAGCACTGCACAGAAAGAGACATCTCGTGAGGCCCGCAGCCAGCATCCCTCAAGTATTCAGTGGACAAATGACCAGCCCACGTGTGTGAGGAAACCACCTGCAGTCCAGGA
Source organism: Monodon monoceros (assembly GCF_005190385.1). Lineage (NCBI taxonomy): Eukaryota > Metazoa > Chordata > Mammalia > Artiodactyla > Monodontidae > Monodon > Monodon monoceros. The sequence continues at coordinate 57,010,345 of NW_021703780.1, read as the reverse complement.
AAGCAACATCTGAATGGGTTGGAGGGAAGAGTGCGTGTTGCTTACAAAGGACTTGGAATACTGTCTGTTCTCCACCAGCCAGATAAGAAAACCTAACTCAGGGGTGATCAGATAGAATACTCAGAGAGTCCTGATTCAGTACCAGAAAATAATTAAGGAGGAGAAGGGAAATGGGTCTCATACTGTACATGAAGTGCTATAGCTCTTGATGTACTGTAGACTGTGATAAAATAAAGATGTATACTCTAAGCCCTAACTAACCACTGCAATAAAACAAAGAGTTATAGCTATTAATTCCAACAAAGGAGAAAAATACAGAAACGTACACACAAACCTCTATGAATTCATAAGAAGGCCGAAAAGGGAACAAACAGCAGAAAAGGGGCAAACAGTAAATACACAGCAAGATGGCAGGCTTAAATCTAACCATGTCAATAACCAGGTTAAATATAAATGCTATACTATCCCAATTAAAAGGCAGAAACTGTCAGATTATTTCCAACAGTAAGACTTAATCATATGCTGCCTAAAAGAAACACACTTAAAATACACAGACACAGATAACTTCGAAGTAAAAGGACGTTTTAAGAAAGGATACCATGTAACACCAGTCAAAACAAAGCTGGAGTTGCTATATTAACATTAGACAAAGCAGATTTCAAAACAAAGAACATGGGATAAAGAGGCCATATAAAAATAAAGGCATCAATTCATGAAGAGGACAAAAGAATTCACGGCCTAATAACTGAGCTTCAAATTAAAGGAAGCAAAAAGTGACAGAGTTACAAGGAAAAATAGACACACAATTATAACAGGAAGTTTCGAAACTGTTCTCATCAACTGATACAACAGGTAGACAGAACATGAGCAAGGATACAGACTTAATACCGTCAGCCAACTCACCTCCTTGACATTTACGGACCGTTCCGCCACCAACGGCAGAATACACATTCTTTTCAGGTGCACGTGGAACATTGACCAAGCAAGACCATATTATGGGACGTTAAATAAGTCTCAATAAATTTAAAAAGATTCCAATCAGACAAAGTGTATTCTCTGACTACAATAGAATTAAACTAGAAATCAGCAGCAAAACATTTCCGGAAAATCCCACGAACATCTGGAAAAAAAATAACACACTTCTAAATAACCTATGGATCAAAGAAGAAATCAAGGGCACCCTCTTGCACTGTTGGTGGGAATGTAAATTGATACAGCCACTATGGAGAACAGTATGGAGGTTCCTTAAAAAACAAAAACTAGAATTACCATATGACCCAGTAATCACACAACTGGGCATATATCCAGAGAAAACCATAATTCAAAAAGACAGATGCACTCCAATTGTTCATTGCAGTACTATTTACAATAGCCAGGTCATGGAAGCAACCTAAATGCCCATTGACAGACGAATGGATAAAGAAGATGTGCTATATATATATATATATATATATATATATATATATATATACACAATGGAATATTACTCATCATAAAAAGGAACGGAATTGGGTCATTTGTAGAGACATGGATGGATCTAGAGACTGTCATACAGAGTGAAGTAAGTCAGAAAGAGAAAAACAAATATCGTATATTACCGCATATATGTGGAATCTAGAAAAATGGTACAGATGAACTAGTTTGCAAGGCAGAAATAGAGAACAAATGTATGGACACCAAGTGGGGAAAGTGGGGGTGGAGTGGTGGTGGTGGTGGTGGGATGAATTGGGAGATTGAGATTGACATATATATATACTAATATGTATAAAACAGATAACTAATAAGAGCCGCCTGTATAAAAATAAATAAAATAAAATTTAAAAGAAAAAGAAGAAATCAAAAGGAAAATTAGAAAATGATTTGAACTGAGTAAAAATGAAAACAACATTTGCCAGAATTTGTGGGTTGCTGCTAAAGCACAACTTGGCAGGAAACACCTCAGCTTCCACCTTAAGAAACTAGAAAGACAAGAACAAATTAAAGCCTGGTTAAAGATGGCGGCGTAGAAGGACGTGTGCTCACTCCCTCTTGCAAGAGCACCAGAATCACAACTAACTGCTGAACAATCATCAACAGGAAGACACTGGAACTCACCAAAAAAAGATACCCCACATCCAAAGACAAAGGAGAAGCCGCAGTGAGATCGTAGGAGGCGTGCAACCACAATAAAACCAAATCCCATAACTGCTGGGTGGGTGACTCACAAACTGGAGAACACTTATACCACAGAAGTCCACCCACTGGAGTGAAGGTTCCGAGCCCAACATCAGGCTTCCCAACCTGGCGGTCCGGCAACGGGAGGGGGAATTCCCAGAAAATCAGACTTTGAAGGCTAGCGGGATTTGACTGCAGGACTTCGACAGGACTGGGGGAAACAGAGACTCCACTCTTGGAGGCACACACAAAGTAGTGTGTGCATCACGACCCGGGGGAAGGAGCAGTGACCCCACAGGACACTGAACCAGACCTACCTGCTAATGTTGGAGGGTCTCCTGCAGGGGGGGGGGCAGCTGTGGCTCAGCGTGGGGACAAGGACACTGGCAGCAGAAGCTCTGGGACGTATTCCTTGGCGTGAGCCCTCCCAGAGTCCGCCATTAGCCTCACCAAAGAACCTGTAGGCTCCAGTGCTGGGTCGCCTCAGGCCAAACAACCAACAGGGAGGGAACCCAGCCCCACTTATCAGCAGACAAGCGGATTAAAGTTTTACGGAGCTCTGCCCTCCACAGCAACACCCAGCTCTACCCACCACCAGTCCCTCCCATCAGAAAGCTTGCACAAGCCTCTTAGATGGCCTCATCCACCAGAGCACAGACAGCAAGAAGCAAGAAGAGCTACAATCCTGCAGCCTGTGAAATGAAAACCACATTCAAAGAAAGACAGACAAAATGAAAAGGCAGAGGACTACGTACCAGATGAAGGAACAAGATAAAACCCCAGAAAAACCACTAAATGAAGTAGAGATAGGCATCCTTCCAGAAAAAGTATTCAGGATAATGATAGTGAAGATAATCCAGGACATCGGAAAAAGAATGGAGGCAAAGATCAAGAAGATGCAAAAAATGTTTAACAAACACCCGCAAGAATTAAAGAACAAACAAACAGATGAACAATACAATAACTGAAATGAAAAATACACTGGAAGGAATCAATAGCAGAATAACTGAGGCAGAAGAATGGATAAGTGACCCAGAAGACAGAATGGTGGAAATCACTGCCATGGAACAGAATAAAGAATGAAAAGAAATGAAGACAGCCTAACAGACCTCTGGGACAACATTAAACGCAACAACATTCACATTACAGGGGTCCCAGAAGGAGAACAGAGAGAGAAAGGACCCAAGAAAATATATGAAAAGATTGTAGTCGAAAACTTCCCAAACATGGAAAGGAAATAGCCACCGAAGTCCAGGAAGCACAGAGACTGCCAGGCAGAATAAACCCAAGGAGAAACACCCCAAGACACATAGTAATCAAACTATGTGTAATCAAAAAAAAAAGACAAATAACATACAAGGGAACTCCCATAAGGTTAACAGCTGATTTCTCAGCAGAAACTCTACAAGCCAGAAGGGAGTGGCACGATATATTTAAAGTGATGAAAGGGAAGAACCTACAACAAAGATTACTCTACCCAGGAAGGACCTCATTCAGACTCGATGGAGAAATCCAAAGCTTTACAGACAAGCAAAAGCTAAGAGAATTCAGCACCACCAAACCAGCTCTACAACAAATGCTAAAGGAACTTCTCTAAGTGGGAAACACAACAGAAGAAAAGGACCTACAAAAACAAACCCAAGACAATTAAGGAAATGGTAATAGGAACATACATATTGATAATTACCTTCAATGTGAATGGATTAAATGCTCCAACCGAAAGACACAGGCTCACTGAATGGATACAAAAACAAGACTCGTATATATGCTGTCTACAAGAGACCCACTTCAGATCCAGGGACACATACAAACTGAAAATGAGAGGATGGAAAAAGATATTCCATGCAAATGGAAATCAGAAGAAAGTTGGAGTAGCATTACTCATATCAGATATAACAGACTTCAAAATAAAGACCTTCACAAGAGACAAAGAAGGACACTACATAATGACCAAGGGATCAATCCAAGAAGAAGATATAACAATTATGAATATATATGTACCCAACAAAGGAGCACCTCAATACATAAGGCAAATGCCAACAGCTATAAAAGAGGAAATCAACAGTAACACAATAATACTGGGGGACTTTAATACCTCACTTACACCAATGGACAGGTGATCCAGACAGAAAATTAATAAAGAAACAAAATCTTTAAATGATACAATGAACCAGATAGATTTAATTGATATTTATAGGACATTCCATCTGAAAACAGATTACACTTTCTTCTCAAGTGCTCATGGAACATTCTCCAGGATAGATCACACCTTGGGTCACAAACCAAACCATGGTAAATTTAAGAAAATTGAAATCATATCAAGTATCTTTTCCAACCACAATGCTATGAGATTAGAAATCAATTACAGGGGAAAAAATGTAAAAAACACAAACACATGGAGGCTAAACAATACGTTACTAAATAACCAACAGATTACTGAAGAAATCAAAGAGGAAATCAAAAAACACCTAGAGACAAATGACAACAAAAACACAACAATCCAAAACCTATGGGATGCAGCAAAAGCAGTTCTAAGACGGAAGTTTATAGCAATACAAGCCTACTTCCAGAAACAAGAAAAATCTCAAATAAAGTCTAACCTTACACCTATAGGAACTAGAGAAAGAAAAACAAACAAAACCCAAAGTTAGTAGAAGGAAAGAAATCGTGAAGATCAGAGCAGAAATAAATGAAATAGAAACAAAGAAAACACTAGCAAAGATCAATAAAACTAAAAGCTGGTTCTTTGAGAAGATAAACAAAATTGATAAACCATTAGCCAGACTCATCAAGAAAAAGAGAGAGAGGACTCAAATCAATAAAATTAGAAATGAAAAAGGAGAAGTTACAACTGACAACGCAGGAATACAAAGGATCCTAAGAGATTACTACAAGCAACTCTATGCCAATAAAATGGACAACCTGGAAGAAATGGACAAATTTGTAGAACAGTATAACCTTCCAAGACTGAACCAGGAAGAAATAGAAAATATGAACAGACCGGGCTTCCCTGGTGGTACAGTGGTTGAGAGTCCACCTGCTGATGCAGGGGACATGGGTTCGTGCCCCGGTCCAGGAAGATCCCACATGCTGCGGAGCGGCTGGGCCCGTGAGCCATGGCAGCTGAGCCTGCGCGTCTGGAGCCTGTGTTCCGCAACGGGAGAGGCCACAACAGTGAGAGGCCCAAGTACCGCAAAAAAATAAAAGAAAATATGAACAGACTAACCACAAGTAATGAAATTGAAACTGTGATTAAAAATCTTCTAACAAACAAAAGCCCAGGACTCGATGGCTTCACAGCTGAATTCTATAAAACGTTTAGAGAAGGGCTAACACCCATCCTTCTCAAACTCTTCCAAAAAATTGCAGAGGAAGGAACACTCCCAAACTCATTCTACGAGGCCATCATCACCCTGATATCAAAACCAGACAAAGATACTAGAAAAAAAGAAAATTACAGACCAATATCACTGATGAATATGGATGCAAAAGTCCTCAACAAAATACTAGCAAACAGAATCCAACAACACATTAAAAGGATCATACAACATGATCAAGTGCGATTTATCCCAGGGATGCAATGATTCTTCAATATATGCAAATCAATCAATGTGATACACCATATTAACAAACTGAAGAATAAAAATCATATGATCATCTCAATAGATGCAGAAAAGGCTTTTGACAAAATTTAACACCCAGTTATGATAAAAACTCTCCAGAAAGTGGGCATAGAGGGAACCTACCTCAACATAATAAAGGCCATATATGACAAACCCACAGCAAACATCATTCTCAATGGTGAAAAACTGAAAGCATTTCCTCTAAGATCAGGAACAAGACAGAGTCCACTCTAGCCACTATTAATCAACACAGTTTTGGAAGTCCTAGCCACGGCAATCAAAGAAGAAAAAGAAATAGAAGAATACAAATTGGAAAAGAAGTAAAACTGTCACTGTTTGCAGATGACATGATACTATACATAGAGAATCCTAAAGATGCCTCCAGAAAACTACTAGAGCTAATCAGTGAATTTGGTAAAGTTGCAGGATACATAATTAATGCACAGAAATCTCCTGCATTCCTATACACTAACAATGAAAGATGAGAAAGAGAAATTAAGGAAACAATCCCATTCACCACTGTATCAAAAAGAGTAAAATACCTAGGTATTAACCTACCCAAGGAGGTAAAAGACCTGTATGCAGAGAACTGTAAGACACTGATGAAAGAAATCAAAGATGACACCAACAGATGGACAGATATACCATGGTATTGGATTGGAAGAATCCATATTGTGAAAATGACAATACTACCCAAAGCAATCTACAGATTCAATGCAATCTCTATCAAATTAGCAATGGCATTTTTTACAGAACTAGAACCAAAAATCCAAAAATTTGTATGGAGACACAAAAGACCCCAAATAGCCAAAGCAATCTTGAGGGAAAAAAACAAGCTGGAGGAACCAGACTCCCTGAATTCAGACTATACTACTAAGCTACAGTAATCAAGACAATAAGGTACTGGCACAAAAACAGAAATATAGATCAATGGAACAAGATAAAAAGCCCAGAGATAAACCCTCGCACCTATGGTCAATTAACCTATGACAATGGAGGCAAGGATATACGATGGAGAAAAGACAGTCTCTTCAATTAGTGGTGCTGGGAAAACTGGACAGCTATATGTAAAAGAATGAAATTAGAACACTCCCTAACACCATACACAAAAATAAACTCAAAATGGATTTGAGACCCAAATGTAAGACCGGACACTATAAAACTCTCAGAGGAAAACATAGGAAGAACACTCTTTGACATAAATCACAGCAAGATCTTTTTGATCCACCTCCTAGAGTAATGGAAATAAAAACAAAAATAAACAAATGGGACCTAATGAAACTTAAGAGCTTTTGCACAACAGAGGAAACTATAAACAAGCCAAAAAGACAACCCTCAGAGTGGGAGAATTTGCAAATGAAGCAATGGACAAAGGATTAATCTCCAAAATACACAAACAGCTCATGTATCTCAATATTAAAAAAACAAACAACCCAATCCAAAAATGGGCAGAAGACCTAAATAGACATTTCTCCAAAGAAGACATACAGATGGCCAAGAAGCACACGAAAAATTGCTCAACATCACTAATTATTAGAGAAATGCAAATCAAAACTACAATGAGGAGGCTTCCCTGGTGGCGCAGTGGTTGAGAGTCCGCCTGCCGATGCAGGGGGCGTGGGTTCGTGCCCCGGTCCGGGAGGATCCCACGTGCCGTGGAGCAGCTGGGCCTGTGAGCCATGGCCACTGGGCCTGTGCATCCAGAGCCTGTGCTTCACAGCGGGAGGGGCCGCGGCAGTGAGAGGCCCGCGTACCACAAAAAAAAAAAGGAAAACTACAATGAGGTATTACCTCACACTCGTTAGAATGGACACCATCAGAAAATCTACAAACAACAAATGCTGGAGAGGGTGTGGAGAAAAGGGAACCCTCTTGCACTGTTGGTGGCAATGTAAATTGATACAGCCGCTATGGAGAACAGTATGGAGGTTCCTTAAAAAACGAAAAATAGAATTACCATATGATCCAACAATCCCACTACTGGGCATATACCCAGAGAAAACCAGAATTCAGAAAGACACATGCACCCCAATGTTCACTGCAGCACTATTTACAATAGCCAGGTCATGGAAGCAACCTAAATGCCCATCGACAGACGAATGGATAAAGAAGATGTGGTACATATACACAGTGGAATATTACTCAGCCATGAAAAGGAATGGAACTCGGTCATTTGTAGAGATGTGGCTGCACCTAGAGACTGTCATACAGAGTGAAGTAAGTCAGAAAAACAAATATCGTATATTACCGCATATATGTGGAATCTAGAAAAACTGTACAGATGAACTAGTTTGCAAGGCAGAAGCAGAGACACAGATATAGAGAACAAAGGTATGGACACCTTTGGGGGGAAAGGGGGGAGGGGGGAGGGGGTGGGATGAATTGGGAGACTGGGATTGACATATATACACTAATATGTAAAAATAGATAACTAATAAGAACCTGCTGTATAAAAAGTAAATAAATAAAATAAAATTTTTTTAAAAGGCTGGGGAAAAAAAAGAGAACAAATTAAACCCAATGTAAATAGAAGAAAAAATAAAGAACAGAGCAGAAATCAAAGAAACAGAAAACAGTAAAACATACAGAAAATCAATGAAAACTAAAGTTTTTTGATCTTTTAGAAGATCAATAAAATTGATACATTTCTAGCCAGACTGATGAGGAAAAAGAGAAGATACAAATCACCAATCTCAGGAATAAGAAAGGCACATCCTGGTGATGGGGAAAAGTTGAAGCACATAGCTGAAGGGCTGCAGCTGAAGCTGTAGTCCCATCCTGGAGTCAGTGGAACACTGCATGAGACCACAACATGTTATGGGAGCACATTAATTAATCATTAATCCTAAATGGGGAGACCACGGAAAACTGTGGGAAAGGTCATGTCTGAACTGGTCCTTGAAGGACCAGGGGTCCTGTGACAAGCAGAAGCTGGGTGGGAGAAAAATCCAGGACAAAGGAAATTTAGGGAAACACACAGAGGCAGGAAAATACCAAACTATGCATGTGGTGTGCATGTTGAAAGGCTGGGGTGATGGCACAGCGGGGAGGAAGGACAGTACCTAAGAGGCAGATTACAGAGGACCTGAAACCCCTTGCTAATGAGGCTGGACTTTATTTTATTTTAATTAATTAATTATTTATTTATGGCTGTGTTGGGTCTTCGTTGTTGCGCGTGGGCTTTCTCTAGTTGCAGCGAGCGGGGGCTACTCTTTGTTGTGGGGCACGGGCTTCCCATTGGGTGGCTTCTCTTGCTGCAGAGCACGGGCCCTAGGGGCGTAGGCTTCAGTAGTTGTGGTACGTGGGCCTCAGTAGTTGTGGCTCGCGGGCTCTAGAGCGCAGGCTCAGTAGTTGTGGCGCACAGGCTTAGTTGCTCTGCAGCATGTGGGATCTTCCCGGACCAGGGCTCAAACCCATGTCCCCTGCATTGGCAGGCGGATTCTTAACCACTGAGGCCCCAGGGAAGCCCCTGGACTTTATTTTTTAAGAAAGGGAAACAAGCAAAATCTTTTCAGGTTCTAAGCGATAGAGTCAGGACTGTGCTTTACAAACATGAGACTGCAGAGGAAGAAACTGAAGTCAAGGACAGCAGTTAGGAGTTCACTGAACGACCCCACCAAGGCATGACAACAGTGGCCTGCTGCGAGGTGGCCTGCACCTTAGAAAGGAGGAGACCAATGGAGGGGTCATTCCGGAAGCAGAAGCAGCAGGTAGTAGACAGAAGAAATCTCCAAAGGGAAACAGGAAAAGTAAAAAATGTCCCCTGGTTTCAAAGTGAGTCATCGTGAAGATACGATGCTGTTTGTTGAGATCTAAAATCCCGAGAAAGAAGAAAGCACAAGTATGGGGGACAGGGGCTCCCAGGGAGGATGCTGTGCTCCCTTCTGAATGGCTGAGATGGTGGTGTGAGCAGACTGGCCCTGAGGAGGTGTCCTCAGACAGCCAGAGGCCAGAGCGCACAAACGGGGGCACAGATTTATGAGTCGGCTTCACAGACAGGACGGCTATGCTACAAGAGCAGCTACCGCGCTATAATGACATCAAGCCCAGGCCTCTGCAGGAATTACCTACGCAATACATCTTTCCCAGTTTTTAATCTAATCTCTTCTAAAGATTCGACATTTCACACAAAACGATTTTAATGAACGTCAAGATACATAAATTTCATAAATATTCAAACATTTTTAAGCTAAAGCAAATTGTTTTCTGCCTGTATATTAGCAATATTTACTTGCGGTCAGGTTAATTAGCCCCATGTATGTCTCCTGCAGAGCTTCACAAACATCTGATGAAGGACCAATTTTTAAAATTCCCAGTCCATTATGGACCTATCTACAGTCCTATGCGCTTGGACTGAACTGTGTCCCACCCAAATTCATATGGTGAGGCCCTAACCAGCCCCCAAACCCCCTCCCCCACTCAGTGTGACTATATTTGGAGATAGACAGGGCTTACAAGGAGGTAATCAGGGTTAAATGAGGTCAGAAGGGTAGGGCCCTGATAAACAGAACTAGCCTCTTGACACCAAAGAGTGTGGGAGGTGGCTGGGAAGCGGGGGCGGTCCTCTCTCTCTCTCTCTCTCTCTCTCTCTCCCCCCCTTCCTCTGAATGCACTCAAAGAAGAGGGCATGTGAGCACACAGCCAGACGGCAGCCACCCGCAAGCCAAAAAGAAGTGGTCTCAGAATAAATTCTACCTTGCTGACACCTTGAGCTTGGACTTCCCGGCCTCGAGAATGGTGAGAAATAAACTTCTGTTGTTTAGGCCACCCAGTCTGTGGCGCCGGGCTATGCAGCCAGAGGAGACTAATCCATACTGCCTATGACCAAATGAGCTTGCACAACACACAGCTCACCACGCAAGTTCCACGCAAGCTGAACACTTCTCTAACTGGTTTATACCTCATTCAACAAGATGAGGCCACTGATCGTACACTTAAATGCAGCCGCAATGTCAAACTGCCTTAGGGGTTTCTAAATGCTTACCCTCTGTTTCTGTGCTTATCTCACTGTGGACCAGCAATGAACATTCTGTGGAGTAACACCAGTCTGCAGACCATGCTTCAGCCAGCACTGGTTTATAGTCTTTCTATGATTTTTTAAAAATGCAACACTTGGCTTAAACATAGAACTAGAAATAAAGGCATACATTTTAAACACGTTAGAAACCAGATGTATGCTTGGGGTGAAGGGAGTAACAGAGAAGCTCAGGATTCCATCACATCATACGCAGGCAAGATTCCTCAAGACACTGCAGAGTGCAGGTTCCTAAAAATGAACAACACTGGGCCTTGCTTATGATGTCCCTGGAATTCTGTTTCTCTTTAGCTCTTCCATCAGTCTCCGTAATCATATCTACAAAGCACATTACAATTTGATTACAAACTCATAGCTGGAGTATTACTCCTTCTTCAGCTGACAATATATATACATACAAACTCACAAAACAGTTGCCCTCAAGAGACTCTGACTTAGATAGATGAGAAAATTAACTCCCATGATCCTGACGATGAGGTGAGGACCCTCTGGTCCCAATGCAGAGATGTCTAACTTTCTGATGGCCATTCCAGAGGATCTTCAATGAAATCTAATTCATACACTCGGTTTTCATTATGAATAATTATTAGTGTGTTTGCTTTTCCTATAAGGTAGTGTTTGTTCATCTTCCAAAGCTTCAGATAGCTTCTATACTATAAATGAGAACCACATTCATCCTTTCCGTTCACATGGAAACAGGCCAGAGATCAAGAGAGATGATCATGGTCTCAAGCTTGCATCATGCCGCAGATGCACAAGATCACAGAATTTATTTTTTGCAAACAGGACTGCTGTGTAAAACTTTGCTGGCTGAACTTGAGTCTTTTTTTCATATCCAAGGAAAAGGGAATTGAGTGTTATTGTTCTTACTTCTTTTCAGTTCTTATAAGTGTAGGACTCAAAGAGGGAGAGCCAATACAGAACGGAAATTCAAAACTGTGAACACCCCAGAGGTTAATCAATGGCAACCTCCTTGTAACAGAGAAGGGTAGCCGTGCACCTAAACCATCTCCTCTTTCTGGGCACACAGCTGGACCACATTTCCCAGCCTCCCAGTGACCACGTTGTTTCCTAACAGCCGTGGCTATTTTTCACAGCTGGTAAACTGTGAGTAGAAGTGATAATGTGCTCCTTCCAGGCCTGGTCCATAAAATCCTCTCTCTTGCCATCCTGCATGTCCCTCTTCCCCAGCTCTTACATTTAGGTCATTGATCCATTTTGGGTTGATTTTTGTACATGGTGTTAGGTGGGCGTCAGTCTTTTGTATGTGGATATCCAGTTGTCCCAGCACTATTCTTTGAAAAGACTGTTCTTTCCCCCATTGAATTACCTTGGCACTTTTGTAAAAAAAAAAACCAACAGACCATAAATGTGAGGGCTATTTCTTGACTCTCAATTCTATTCCATTCATCTATATGTCCTTTCTTACATCAGCACACAGCCTTGATTACTGCAGCTTTATAGTAAATTTTGAAATTGGGAAGTGTGAGTCCTCCTGCTTTGTTCTTCTTTTTCAAGATTGTTTTGGGTCCCTTGCATTTTCATATGAATTTTAGGATCAATTTCTGCAAATAAATTAGCTGGGGTATTATTATGGATTGTGTTGAATCTGTAGATCAATTTGGGGAATAGTGCCATCTTAACAGTATTAAGTCTTCCATTTTATTCTTTTTTATACTATTGTAAATGGAATTGTGTTCTTAATTCATTTTTGGTTTGTTCATTGCTACTGTATAGAAATACAATTATACTGTTTTTGTATTCTGTAATCTTGTTGAATTCATTTAGTAGTTCTAATAGTTTTTAAAGTAGATTCCTTAGGAATTTCTATTTACTAGATTATGTCAACTGCAGACAGTCTTTCACCATTAGGTATGATGTTAGCTGTAAGTTTTGCATAGCAGCCCTTTTTCAGCTTGAAGAAAAGGGATAATTTTGTAAATGCTACTCACTGTCGAGCCTTTACTAGTATTTATAGGGGACCTTTATGTTTGAGAGCTGGGCCTGGCCATAAAATGATATATGGTAGAGAACCCATATGCTTACTTCTAGGAAAAATGCCAGTTACAGAAATGGATTAGCTGAGCAAGATGCTCCTGACACAACTGAGACAGTCAAGACGCTCTACACCCATGAAAAAATGCTGAACATCATTAGTCATCACGGAAATAAAAATCCAAACCACAATGAGATACCACTTCACACCGCTAGGATGGCTGTAATTTCAAAAAACAAAAAGCAGAAAATAAGTGTTGATGAGGATATGGAGAAACCGGAATCCCTGTGCACTCCTGGTAGGAATGTAAAATCATATAGCAGCTGTGGAAAACAGTTTGGTAGTTCCCTCAAAACATTAAACATAGAGTTACCATATAATCCAGCAATTCCATTCCTAGACATATACTCAAAAGAAGAACTGAAAGCAGGGACTCAGATACTTGTATGCTGATGTTCACTGAAGCATTATTACAATTATGCTAAATAAAATAAGCCAGACAAAAAGGGACAAATAATTATACAAATTCACTTTTATGAAATGTCTAGAATAGACAACCTCATAGAGATAGAAAGTAAAGGTGGGGTTAGAAGGGACTGGGCGACAGGGGACTGGGGGGTTATTGCTTAATGGATACAGAGTTTCTGCTTGGGGTGACTAAAAAATTTTTGGAAATTTATAGTGGTGATGGTTGCATAACACTGTGAATGTAATTAATGTCACGAAGTTGTACACTTGAAATGGCAAATTTTGTTATATATACTTCACCACAATAAAATATATACACATATATATTTTAAAACTAGGTCCACAGCTATTAGTACACACACGCTTCAACCATCTCTAGTACCGTAGCAATGTGGGGATGTGTCACTGCAGTTATACAGATAATGGCATTCTGCCCTCTGTCCTTGCAGGTACTGATGCTGGAGATCTACCTGAGTCAAGCAGGGTTCTTATCTGCAAGCCACAAACACCAATTCTGTTTTACTTGAGCAAAGAAAGTATGTGTTAAAAGGGTATCAGGCAGGGCTTCCTTGGTGGCGCAGTGGTTGAGAGTCCGCCTGCCAATGCAGGAGTCACGGGTTCATGCCCCGGTCTGGGAAGATCCCACATGCCGCGGAGCAGCTGGGCCCGTGAGCCATGGCCGCTGAGCCTGCGCGTCCAGAGCCTGTGCTCCGCAACGGGAGAGGCCACAACAGTGAAAGGCCCGCGTACTGCAAAAAAAAAAAAAGGGTACCAGGCAGCTCACATACCCTCCAAAAGGTCTACAGCTCCAGGTGTGGCTGTCACACAGCCAGAAGCAATGTCCACAATCACACCCAGAGCTTATCCAGTAAGGATGCCAGGGCCCCAGCTGCTGGGCAAAGACGGAACACCCTCGACAACAGACACCACCGCAGCCTTCCTCCCCACAGTGGATCCTGCATGGTACCTGCTTCTTGGGGTCACTGGCTTCCAGTGCAAAGTCTGGAGTGGCAAGGTTAAAACCAGCTGAATACATATCATGTGCCATGTCCATGCCCTGGAAGCAGAGGAGGCCACGAAGGGAGCATCTGGCACCGTCTGCTTCTAGAATGGGAAGGGGTCTCTGCCTCATAAGGTCAGAGGTTCTCTGGACACAGGAACGGGGCTTAGAGACTCAATGACCAAAGAAAATGACATGTTCACTGCACCATGTCTTCAGGCCAACCAATGTGCAAAATTAACAGTTCAAGCAAAATATGCCTGAAATAAGTTCTCATTAGAGGAAGAAGCACCACCTAGAGCACCAAGCAAGCAAGAGCTCAATCCTTTGGAGGAGCCACAAGGAGCTGAATATGATAAAGCATGGGGAGGAGAGCAGCTGGGGAGGGCTGCAAGCTTCCATCCGGGGCCTGCAAAACTCAATCTGTACTTGAATCCTGAAGATGCTGGAGAGCCAGTGAAGGCTTTTAAGGAGAGAATGAGATCAGATTTGTGTTTCAGAACAACCATTTAGCAGCAGAATGGATAGGAGAGCCCCCGGCCAGGATGCCAGTTAAGAACTTGCTGTAACTCAGGCAAGAAACGGCAAGGGCCTGCTCTAAGGCTACACATGGGGCAGTGAGTGGAGAAGACTTTAGTCCAGATGAAACAACTGCTGGACTGAGGAGTGAGGGTGATTCACCTCCAACTTCTGGTTGAGACCAGGTGGATGTGACAGATGAACGCGGCTTTGGACTGGCTGACTGAGAGCACCGGGTAACACTCAGGTAGAGGCAGTCTGGGTGCAGATGCCCGGGTGCATGATCAACAGGGGGTACTGCAGCAAAGCGGAAGTCACAGGGAAGACTGCAAACCAGGGCAGGGGACGCCCAGGGAGTGATGAGGGACAGGAGAGGAGGAATGGGATGAGTCCTCAGGAGGAGAAATCCTGGAAGAAGGTGGAGAAGGCACAGGTCAAAGAGGTGGGAAGAAAACCAGGAGACCAACCTCTCAGAGCAAAGGATGAATTGAGTCATTCACCTCAAACAAGCGCTGTGCAAGGATCATGTTTAGTCATCCTCCCAGGCTTTAAGCAGCTCTCCACACAGATAATGATAAAACTTCAAGTTTCTGTAATGGCTGTGTGAGTACGTTTCTAATTAAGAGTATATTTTCTACCTAGTTTTGAAGACCTGGGTTCTTGGCGGGGGAAAAATCCAAAGCAGATTTCAGGAAGCAGTTTTGTCAAGTTTCTAAGTCAGTGCTCCAACTCCCTTAACCCGACCCTTTTCCACGTAGGGTCTGAGACATGACTTCAAAGTGGTAATTCTAGCACCTGTAGTCCACCACACACCAACTTACCTACTCTGGCTGCAGTTTTCCTGGAGCCCTAGAGACCAGGAAGGTCTCCCCAAGATACATCTTTTCTTCTCCAAGTGCTCTGTGCATGGCCCATGTGCATCAGTTGGGCCAGGAGAGCAAGGAGGAGGGAAAAGGGAGCATGGATTCCCCATGCAGGCAATTCACAGACATGCGCTTCTGGCTCATCAGACTGCCCACTGGCCTCCTCCTGCCTGTCTCACAAATACTTGAGACTCTGTGAGACCAGAAGCAAATTCAGGATCTTCTGCCAAAACACAGTCCTCTTTTAGCATCCTCTGTCTCAGTGACTGGCTCTCCACCTGATACCCAAGCTGGACACCTGTGGTCACTTGTGACATCTCCTCTCCCCTAACACACTCCACACCCAACACGTCACTGAGGCCTCTGAATACTGCTTCCCACATGTGCCACTCCAGAAAAGCCACTGCCTGCCCTGGTCCAAGCTACCAGGATCTGTCCCCCGCACCCTGCAGTTACTGCATAATTCATTTTCACTCTTGACCCCCAGAAACATCCTCCATCTGAGCATGAGTGAGAACCATCCTCCACTCTGCACCTCAGCCATTTTGCATCTATCTGTGTGACCATCTGGTGCTTTGTATCCACACTAGTTAAGGATCCAAGAGGCCAAGGACCAAGCCTGCCTCTGCTCAGGGCCTGGCACAAGGTGTGCAATCCCCCAAATCCGCTGGGTAAACATCCCTCACGGGACACTGTCAACCCCATGGTCAGAGGCCAATGACCTTGCCCTCTCCGATACCACAAAGCACTTTAACCACATCTGGTGAGGAGGAAGTAATGCAAAGGGAGTAGAGTTATTAAGTAGGAAAAGATGTTTTGTCTCCTCTCCTCTTTCCAAGTTCCTAAAATAAACCTGTAAATGGCAGAGGACAGGAGCTGATGCATTTAGGAAGAACAGGGGCCCAGTTTTCAAATTTGCTCCTCACCATTAACAAACTTTTCTTCTTCTGTTTCAACATCAAAATGCCAGCAATTTATGAGGAACTAAATGGAGACTGGTCAATATAAACCTCAGGCTGTCTGGAAACCATTCCTTTCAAATCCAAGGATCTGCTGCCACTATAATGTGCCAACATCATCTCTGCACTTTGGATTTATTTATTTTGTTTGTTTTGCAACAGAGCTATCACTTCTATCTTCAAATGACAACATTCAGTATACTCTAGCATAGTCGCATAAAATACTTAGAAAGCATTAAGTTAAAAAAGTCACTGAAATCAGCACACTTAGGGAAATAAAACCAATCGAATGATGAAAACGATGAAGCTTTAAAAAGACTGCCAACATCTCTTCAGTCAGGGAGATGACTAACATATGGAGTGGAACATTATCTCTTCCATTTTAGACTCACTTCCAGAATTAGCAACGTACTAATTGTCTTGTTCTGTCACTGAATCTTTAAATATCTTCATATTTTATTAATCTCTCTAATTAGCCATCATTTTGACAATTTCTTCCCTAGATTTACAGATGCAATGTTTATGATTATTTTTATAATGCTAGAAATGGTGCATCTGTGGGGCACTGCAGCTCACTGCCAGCCATGTAGAGTGTCACAGTGCACACCAACACGGTGATTCTAGATGATTAATTAACAAGTTGGAGGGGAAAACTGCTAAAAAGCAGCATCGCTGGGAAACAATTTCAACAGACTGAGACAACTGGAAAACCATACTGATAGAACATAGTGTATGATGTAATTCACATAAAATTTTAAAAGAGACAAAACTAAATGACAGCAGAAGTCAGGGAAGTGGGTGCTTTTGGGTGGTGGTGAGTAATAGAAAGGGCAAGAAGGGGCTTCTGGGAAAATGTTCTATGTCTTAGGAGTATGTTCACTTCTGGAAACTCCATGGAGCTCGACACTCATAACCAGTAACTATATGTATGTTACATTTTAATAAAAAGCTCTCTAAAATATTATGAACATTGACTTCAAATATCCTACAAATATTGGGACTTCCCTGGTGGTGCAGTGGTTAAGAATCCACCTGCCAATGCAGGGGACACGGGCTCCATCCCTGGTCCGGGAATATCTCACATGCCACGGAGCAACTAAGCCCATGTGCCACAACTACTGAGCCTGCATGCTACAACTACTGAAGCTCGCATGCCTAGAGCCAGTTCTCCACAACAAGAGAAGCCCATGTACTGCCACAAAGAACAGCCCCCGCTCGCCACAACTAGAGAAAGCCCGCGTGCAGCAACAAAGCCGTAAATAAATAAATAAATTTATATTTTAAAAATATCCTGCAAATATTATAGAATGTAGCATCTACAGTCTTCTATCAGTGTGTTTTTAGTAGAGGTCCCTTAAATTCTCTTAGGGTTTAAAATAATTTCTAACTTGCTTTTTGATTCCAACAAGTGTGGAAAAACAGTGTATGTTTATAAAATACATACATACAATGGACATAATACACACACACACACACACACACACACACACACACACACACACACACACTGCTGTTTTTAATGGCTTGGGGCAAAGATACAAAGGATTTAATTCACAAATTCACAGACTCATAAGTGTAATGAATTTCTGGGAATTTTTTTCACATCTTGTTCAATGGCTATATATTTATAAAATTCAATTTAAAAATGCCCCTTATCCAATTAAACCATTACAACATGCCTAGCATGCTTCTTATAGGTGACATATTAGATACATCATATTATGCTATATTAGATATGTTATATTAACAAGAATAGACTTTGTAGCAAACTAGGTATAAATTAGTAGAGTGATAAGTATAGTGATAATCCAAATAATATAAAATATGCTGTAAACTAAACAGGAAATGAAGTACTCTTTAGTTCATAAATGAATTATCATATATTAAAACTGTCCAAAATTACCAAAATAAATATGATTCTTTTCAGGTATAAAGTATTTATTACAGAATTCTGGATTCTCACAGGATAATGGGGCCACCTAACTCCAAATCTCTCCATACATCCTCAAAACAATAAAACAGATCAATGAGGAGAGAACAAATGAAACCACCCATTATTCATGCCTGCAACATAACTAGAAGATGGGGAATGCTATGAACTTCATGATACATGACAATAGGGGAAAACCCCAATCTAGTTAAGACCAGCTCCAGAGCTCACAGCTATGTGGGAAGTCAAGTCAGGGACTTCGAAAAGAAAAAGGTAGAGAGAAATAGAGTTCTAATGGTGTTGGATCACATATAAAATCACCCCCAGAAAGAGAAATTTCTACTGTGAGTGAGGAACCACTGAGAACAGATCTGATCAGAGGTTTTCTGAAGAATCAAAAGGATGGGGCTTGAAAATGAACAGAACCAGAGGTATAATCTTAGGAAGGCACTATTTCTGGGAGAAAGGTTACATGAAGGATCAGCCACCCAGGGAAGCTGGTAATTATGGGAAAGGAGAAAGTAAAAGGTAGAAATTATGGTCCTGCAGAAATACTCCAGAGCAATACTCACACTTTTCACCACAAAGAAGGTACTCATTTTAAAAATGCATTTTACCCTACCAAGAAAAGGAAGCACTCTCAAACTAAGGAACTGACTAACCACTCAAACCTCTTATCCTTGCCAACTAGTACTATTGCTAGTCCAGGAAAATTATTCATTTTAAAATGAACAAATAAACAGCAGATAACACCTATACAAAATTACTACAAGAATAAAACACTCAGAGTCAAGGTATTTCAATTTTTCATTTTGTTCCCCCCAAAATAAAAAATAAACAAAAGTCAATCAAATAAACAAAACATGAACTAGATGAAAATTACAACTCAATATTTGAATCTAAATGAAACAATCTTAAATAAGCATGCATAAATGTGAAAGAAAACCTTTAAGTAAGAAATTTTTAAATTCAGAACAGAAATATCAAATGAACAAACAGGAATTTATAAAGTGAGAGTGAAAACCCAGTAAAGAATTAAATAAAAAGACAAACTCATCTTAGAAATGATAACTCAATTACAAAGTGGCCAAGGGAGAATGGATGGAAATGAAAATATAGTAAGGAACATTGAAGAAAGGCTTAAGAAGCCTACAGGACAAAAATAAAATAAAGAGATGGCAGGATGAAAGAAAGTGATTGATATAAAAGACAGGCATAGAAGATCTAACATCAATATAACCGAAGACCCTGAAGACAAAGGAAACAACAGAACACAATTAATAGTGAAAACTATAAAGAAAGAAAAATGTTCCTGAAATAAAAGGAAACCTGAAACTGCATTGAAAGGACCACCATGTACCTGTGATCTGGACCCGTCAACTCTAAGAAATATACCTATAAAATGATTAGATTTTAAAGATAAATTTAAAAAGTAATACTAAACCCCCGGGCCTCAAAGCAAAATGACTAAGTCACACACAAAAGGAGAAAAATCAGACTGACATAAGGTTTATAAACAACAATAAACCAAAGCAATAATGCAGTAGCATTTTCAAGAAACTTTAAGAAAACTTAACCAAAATTTTTTTTAATCCAGCCAGTTGTCTTTCAATCATAAATGCTATAACAGACCAGTCTTAAACATTTAAGAACTTAAATACTCTTCTTGAGGAATCTTTGGCTACTCAAAGTAGGATTCATGGCCCATAGCACTGACATTATCTGGGACTTTGTAAAGAATAAGAATCTAGGCCCCTCCCAAGAGGTCCAGATGATTAACATGCCCATTATTGTTTGAGAAGCACTTTACTAATAATATTCTCACAAAGTAGGAACAATATAACTGAAATAATGAGAGGATAAAGGAGAACACATTAATTGTCAAAAAGATAATACATAATCAAAGGATGTTATTTAAAATTGACAAACCAAATAGTAGAAATCTAAGTAAAGGCAAAGGGAATTAAGGACATTATAGAAGGTACAACTATAAAGGTACAAGAGAAACCTTCCTAAATACTTCCCATGAAAAATGAGAGTAAAGAAACAGATCATATAGACAAAGAAACACAGTAAATATAACATAATACCATAGTATATATAAGTAAAATAACACAACAATGTTGAGACCAACACACCATGAATCTCAATTAATGCAAATGGACTGAACACACCAATTAAAAGCAAAATAGTTCAAATTTTCTTACAGAAGAAAACCCAATTCTAGGCTGTATATAAGAGATACACCTAAATCAAAGGGATTCAGGAAGGCTAAAAATAAAGGTACTCTAGAAAAAAAAGGAAATATTAAGAAAGCAGGGAATACAATTTAAATATCACACAAAGTAAAATCTAGGTCAAAAAGCACCAAAAATGACAAAGAAATATTTTTATAATGTTAAAAGTCACAATTCAAAATGAAAACACAGCAGTTATGAATCTCTATGCACCAAATAACACAGCACCACATTCATAAACCAGAAACTACAGTAGATGCTTTGTAACAGGAACATACTATTTAACAGGAGACTTTAACACCACTCTTAAACCAAGACAAGTGGACAAAGAGTAAGTAATAATTTAGGAGACCTAAACAATATGTTTAATAGGGTGGAGCTTATGGAGAAATAGATATAGATATTGATAATATTACATGCTAATTAACAGGGAATATATCTTCTCAAGCACACATGAAACATTCAAAATCATGATCCTATGTTAGGTCACAAAAAAGTCTCAAACTCAAGTGGCATGTATGTATCTAAAAGACAAAATCTGAATATAATTTTAACTAAAACCTAAATGTGCCACATTATTAATAAACTCTGGGCAAAAAATTTAAAAAATAAGTCTATAGTCACAAGTATGGGCGTTCTAACTTCTGACTTCAGCCACATGCTGTTTAACTAATATTCAACTATTTTGAAGACAAAACAAAATGACAGACTCCCAAGAACCAACATGTATTTTTAAAGCAAACTCCATTTTACTTTGGAAAAAAATGTTAACATTCTTTAAAGTTACAAATCCTGGCTTAATCCTTATCCAAAAAATTCACCAAGGTCTACTTCATTTTAATCTTAGATTTGTAAATTATTCCAGATTTTCCAAATTGTTTTATGAGAAGGAAGGTAAAATAAGGGCCTCTCATGACTCAGATAAAAAATCTCTATCTTTTGATGTCTATGGCAGAGTTTTTTCTTGCATTACATTTTAAAATATGAAAAGTTAACATTTTATATTTCTGCTTTGTAACTACTATAAAAATATATATAGCAGGTCTCAAAAATAAAAATAAAATGTGTGGCCTCACAATTCTTTCGTTTACTGTAGGTAATTGAAAACATATTAATTAAACAGCTGACAGCACTGTCACAAGTCCAGTGATGTTTTGCCCAATAAACGTTACTGACAGACACCATGAAGATGTCCCCAACTAGTAACTTACTGATTCATTT
This sequence comes from Monodon monoceros, assembly GCF_005190385.1. NCBI lineage: Eukaryota > Metazoa > Chordata > Mammalia > Artiodactyla > Monodontidae > Monodon > Monodon monoceros. The sequence goes on along the minus strand of NW_021703780.1, from coordinate 56,988,340 downwards.
GGCAACCCCATGTGTGACATCAACTGTATCTTGCCAACAAGAAGAAGAGTAGAATCACAAACAGCCATGATTAAAGTCTCAAATGCTCCCAGAGATACTAATAATGCAAAGAGGAGAGTAAAGATCTAATAGTGAAAGGGACAAGGACTCAGTCTCTCTAAATAAACAGGCAAGAGTAACTGACGCTTCAATGACTGCAAATGCTTTTCCTTCACTTAAACTTTGCATATAAATTCTCAAAATTTATGCTAAGTTAAAAATGGCTCAAAATTCTTCCTAAGCATTTAGGGGAAAAATTCCAAGGGCCATCATCACTAACTTGCTATTTTCATTCAATTTGGAACTGATTTTATACTAAATACGAAAATACATGCTGGCGTGTCTATGGAAGGAGGGGTAATCCCAATATTTATGATAGGGCCATGCGACAGTTCATCCAGTATAATAGTGATTCCTTAATTAATGATACACACAGTTATATCGCTATTTGCAGGAATACATAAAATTATTTAAACAAAGTTATTTTGTTTTTAAATTTTATTTTTATATTATATAAGAAAATTGACCTTTTTAGGATACGGTTTCATGAATTTTAACTTGCATAGATTCATGTAGCCATCACCATAATCAGGGTACAGATCAGTTCCATCACCTTCAAAAATCCCTCATTACATCTTATAGTCATTCAAAGCAAAATTAATTTAATTTACATTATTTTAATGCTTTTTCCCACAAAAGAGTAAAACAAAGAGTAAACCAAAACAATCCCTCCAAACATCTGGGAATCACCGACCCAGGGATTCAAAAAACACAGGGATAAGGTAAAGTTTATTTGTGCTCAGTTCCTTTTTTTAGTTCTCAGGAAAAGAATTCACACAAAGTATGTGCCCTGCTCTAAAGGCACTGCTCTCTGATTAGGAACCTAGTGGTTCCTGTTCCACAACAGCCAGATGTTCTCTGTTCTGTGTTTATGGCCTCTGGCCAAACCCAGAGCCCCAATCCAGGAGGGACTTAATATGCCTCTGCTTGCTCCCAGCCCAAGACATGGCTTAAGACCTCAGTGAAACAGCTGGAGAAGAGTTGAACAAGGAGGCCTAAAATAGGGGGTTGTCAGCAAAAAAGAGGTGGCAATACATTTCAGAGGATGGAAATAAGAAGTGAAAGGTAGAAGAAACTTGAGGGATAGTAGAGGTAAGGGAGAAAGAGGGATGACAGTAGAAAATGAGAGTGAAAAGGGGGTTGAAAAACTGGACGGTTAAAGCAAGTTCATCCAAAGAACTGTATCACTGAAGCTAAGCAACCCCACCCTCAAGCTCTCTCTCCTGAGAATAAATTATTTAAAGTAGAATTTCTAGGTCAAAGACTATACCTATTTCACCTACCCAAAGCAATCTACAGATTCAAAGCAATCCCTATCAAACTACCACTGGCATTTTTCACAGAACTAGAACGAAAATTTTCACAATCAAGACCCCAAAGAGCCAAAGCAATCTTGAGGACGAAAACCGGAGCTGGAGGAATCAGGCTCCCTGACTTCACACTATACTACAAAGCTACAGTAATCAAGACAGTATGGTACTGGCACAAAAACAAAAATACAGATCAATGGAACAGGATAGAAAGCCCAGAGATAAACCCACACACATATGGTCACCTTATCTTTGATAAAGGTGGCAAGAATATACAATGGAGAAAAGACAGCCTCTTCAATAAGTGGTGCTGGGAAAACTGGACAGCTACATGTAAAAGAATGAAATTAGAAACTTCCTAACACCATACACAAAAATAAACTCAAAATGGATTAAAGACCTAAATGTAAGGCCAGAAACTATCAAACTCTTAGAGGAAAACATAGGCAGACATAAATCACAGCAAGATCCTTTTTGACCCACTTCCTAGAGAAATGGAAATAAAAACTAAAAAAAACAAATGGGACCTAATGAAACTTCAAAGCTTTTGCACAGCAAAGGAAACCATAAACAAGACCAAAAGACAACACTCAGAATGGGAGAAAATATTTGCAAATGAAGTAACTGACAAAGGATTAATCTCCAAAATTTATACACAGCTCATGCAGCTCAATAACAAATAAAACAAACAACCCAATCCAAAAATGGGCAGAAGACCTAAATAGACATTTCTCCAAAAACGATATACAGACTGCCAACAAACACATGAAAGAATGCTCAACATCATTAATCATTAGAGAAATGCAAATCAAAACTACAGTGAGGTATCATCTCACACCGGTCAGAATGGCCATCATCAAAAAATCTAGAAACAATAAATGCTGGAGAGGGTGTGGAGAAAAGGGAACACTCTTGCACTGCTGGTGGGAATGTGAATTGGTACAGCCACTATGGAGAACAGTATGGAGGTTCCTTAAAAAACTACAAATAGAACTACCATATGAGCCAGCAATCCCACTACTGGGCATATACCCTGAAAAAACCATAATTCAAAAAGAGTCATGTACCACAATGTTCATTGCAGCTCTATTTACAATAGCCCGGAGATGGAAACAACCTAAGTGTCCATCATCGGATGAATGGATAAAGATGTGGCACATATATACAATGGAATATTACTCAGCCATAAAAAGAAACGAAATTGAGCTATTTGTAATGAGGTGGATAGACCCAGAGTCTGTCATACAGAGTGAAGTAAGTCAGAAAAAGAAAGACAAATACCGTATGCTAACACATATATATGGAATTTAAGAAAAAAAAAAGTGTCATGAAGAACCTAGGGGTAAGACAGGAATAAAGACACAGACCTACTAGAGAATGGACTTGAGGATATGGTGAGTGGGAAGGGTAAGCTGTGACAAAGCGAGAGAGAGGCATGGACATATATACACTACCAAATGTAAGGTAGATAGCTAGTGGGAAGCAGCCACATAGCACAGGGAGACCAGCTCGGTGCTTTGTGACCGCCTGGAGGGGTGGGATACGGAGGGTGGGTGGGAGGGAGGGAGACACAAGAGGGAAGAGATATGGGAACATATGTATATGTATAACTGATTCACTTCGTTATAAAGCAGAAACTAACACACCACTGTAAAGCAATTATACTCCAATAAAGATGTAAAAAAAAGAAAAAAGACTATACCTATTTCACATTTGTTTAAAATTTATGAAACTTATTTAATAAAGGAAAAACCCTTGAAAACTCCCTAATCCAATTCATTTGTGTTGAATTAGACTGCTGCAACTGATTCTTTTCCCGTAGTTGCACGATGATCTATTTGAAATTCATTCTTATTAAAAAAATTATAAAAAATGCACAAACTACATAGACTGCTCCTTCGCTTTGGCCCCAATCCAATCCTGGTACTATCCTTGGCAAAAAGCAGGACAAGATATTTGTTATTAATAAGCAGCTTTTGCTCTTCCTAAACTGTAGGTGAAACTGACCCGAACCTGAAATAACAAGCACACCAGTCATTATCCTTCAACCTGTCATTTCCTCATGATGCAAGAACTTCTACTATCCTGAAAAGGTCAAAATTGCTTTGTAAAACACCATTCAAGTCATAAACTGTAAAGTTCAGTAACGTCGGATGTCCTCACATATGCATTCCTTTACATAAATATTTTTTAAATTACCAATAGCTTATTTGTACTAAACAGCCAGGTGTAAAACAAATTCACTAACTTCTGCTCATGAATCCTTATTCTTACATATGTATTTGTTTATCAGCACATTAAATATTCCTGGAAGCATATATAAGAAACTTATCACATTGGCTGCCTCCATAAAAGAGAATTTGTTTGACTGGGAGCAAAAGGTAGAGGGATTTTTTCACTGTGTTTTTGACCTTTCAAGTTCTAAATCATATAAATGCATTACTATTCAAAGAATAAACACCAAAAAATTTAAATAAAGATCATTACTTCTGTAAGAAAACAGCTTTGTAGTTTCCATGCTGCCAGCTAACAACAGAAGTGAAACCTTATCAAAAGATACTGTTATAGGGCTTCCCTGGTGGCACAGTGGTTGAGAGTCCGCCTGCCGATGCAGGGGACACGGGTTCGTGCCCCGGTCTGGGAAAATCCCACATGCCGCGGAGCGGCTGGGCCCGTGAGTCATGGCTGCTGGGCCTGCGCATCCAGAGCCTGTGCTCCACAGTGGGAAGAGGCCACAACAGTGAGAGGCCCACGTACCGCAAAAAAAAAAAAAAAAAAGATACTGTTATATATCAAGCCACATGGAAGATGAGGCCAAGTACCACCATCCAAACAAAAGATGTATATGGGAGAGAACAGCTTCTCCAAACTCTTGATTAAAAGTTATACAAATAAAACAAAAAGCGCCTAGAAGGAATGCTTGGAGCTGGTTCTTTCTCTCAATGGTTGCAATGCCCAGCTGAATATCTGCTGCTGTTTTCAAAATTCTGTTCACTCGTGTGTGTGTGTGTGTGTGTGTGTGTGTGTGTGTGTGTGTGCAAGAGAACAATGCACCTGAGGTAACAGCTGAGGTCATAAGCAGCACAGTCTCTAAAGAGTACATTTCCTTGACCCAGACAACTCTCCGGACAATTCCAACCTGCAGAGCCAAACGGTGGAGGTGACCTCTCTGCAGGACAGTCCTCCACCCCTACGCACTGTCTCATGGTCCACCTGGAAATGGACAGCCACAGAGTAGGACAATGGAACACCATAGTTTCAGAGTCAAGATGGGAACAACAAAACAGGCACTGCTCCTGCTCAGAAGCATGAATGTTATCCAAACCCAATGACACGCTTAGAAAGGAGAGAAAGAAGTATTCATCTGCCATGCTACAAACCAGAGCAGGTCAGCGCACTGTTTCCAGTCCACAAGGAAAGAAGGACTTGCGCCAGAAGGCAAATCAACTGTCAATGAGCACACTTACAGCTCAACTGACAGTTTTTTCCATACCTAGACATTTTCAAGGAAGGAAGCAGCCTGTTGATTTACATTTTGGTATGAGCTCCTTATCTTTCTGCAAACTACTAACCAACAGTTCCCAGCCCAGCCCAGTGTGTGGACCACTTGCAGTATCACTGTAAACTATGATGAGTACAAATGACAGTAAGTTTTAGTGATATGTGGACCAAAAGAACGGGGGGGAAAATCCAGAAAATCCAAATACCATTAATCTCAGCCAATGTGTGAATTAATAGCTATGATATCAGTTGATAAGGGCTTGAGATAAACCCCTTCCCAAAGACTTCAGATTATAAACCTTCTTTCTCCCAAAAGAATAAATAAGTAGGGCTTGGCACCCTAGTTGTAAAAAGTCACTGACCCTTATTTTAAAGCATAAAAGCTACAAGATAAGTACTCAGAAAATATATGATACCCAACTGATAAATCAGTTTGCTTTTTAAAAATAAATTTATTTATTTATTTATTTTTGGCTGCATTGGGTCTTCGTTGCTGCACACGGGCTTTCTCTAGTTGCGGTGAGTGGGGGCTACTCTTCGTTGCGGTGCACGAGCTTCCCATTGCGGTGGCTTCTCTTGTTGAGGAGCATGGGCTCTAGACGCATGGGCTTCTGTAGTTGTGGTTTGCAGGTTCTAGAGCGCAGGCTCAGGGGCATGTGGGATCTTCCCAGACCAGGGATTGAACCTGTGTCCCCTGCACTGGCAGGTGGATTCTTAACCACTGCACCACCAGAGAAGTCCCTAAATCAGCTTTCAACTGGATCCCAATAACATACTATTTAGTCTTTTTTTTTAATATTCATTTATTTATTTATTTGGCTGCATTGGGTCTTTGTTGAGGCGTGCGGGTTTTCTCTTCTGTAGTTGTGGCATGTGCTCAAGAGCGTGTACGCTCCAGAGGTTGCGGCACATGGGTTCTCTAGTTGAGGCACGCGAGCTCAGTAGTAGTGGCACATGGGCTTTGTTGCCACACGGCATGTGGGATCTTAGTTCCTGAAGCAGGGATTGAACCCGTGTCCCCTGCATTGGAAGGTGGATTCTTTACCACTAGACCACCAGGGAAGTCCCCAGTCTTTTATATTTTAAAAACTATTCTTCAGGTTAACCCTTTAAATAGCTTCTTGGCTTAGGATATTTTATAGACTATTTAAACAGTCCTCATAGAATTTAAACTCAGGAGTAAGTTTAATATTCCAAGTTGTTTAAAATGTTTTTAATTTGAAATTACTTGTTTAAAAATTACCAAATACGGAACCAACAGGGTGGAGGAGTAGGAGGACATGGAGTTCATCTCTCTCCACAAATGCATCACGAATACATCTACAGATGGAACAATTCTCACAGAACACCATCTGAACGCTAACAGAAGACAATGGACACCAGAAGGGACAAGAAAGATCCCTGCATAACCAGGCAGGATGAAAGAATGAAGGGAAAAAGAAGAGGAGAGGAAGCGGGACAGGATCTGGAGGAGGAGCTGAAGCAGAGTAGCGGTTCCACATCTGGGGAAGCCCCCTCACGACACACAAATCAGTTGGGAAAGAAGGGGAGCATCTGAGGCTGTCAGAGGAGGGTGAAACGGCTGGTCTGTGGCAGATAGGACAGAGTGAGACCTACACAGATGGTCCGTGCCCCAGCCCTGAGTGCCCCAGACTGGGACATGAGTCTGCCAGTGCACACAAGGGCTGAGAATTGGAACGTGGGGATTGGAGCAAACCCAGGGAGAAGACTACTGTTTGCTGTGAGAAGACAGCCTGAGGGGACGGGAGGGAGGAAATCTGCAACTGAAAATGCTTGTGGAGGAAACCCAGACTGCCGTAGAAGCAAGGCGCCACTGTTGAGAGATGCACAGGGGGTGGAGCCTCCATTGAAGCCTCTCTCCCCCCACGCACCGGCCCCCTGCCCCGCCAGGCGCTATAAAAGCCCATCATGGCTGACCTTCTCATGCTAGCTGCGAGGCACTAGGAAAGGCTCCCCCTAGGGCCAGATCTCTTGTGCCCGTGGCCGCCAGCTTTCCCATGCACCTGTTGCTGCTGGAGCCACTGTGACCCAGGCAGTTGTGTCACCTCCATGCCCTGTCTTCACTGGGGCACACCCGAGTGCTCCAGGGCAACCTCGGGAGCAGACTCCTGTGGGTGGCCCACATGAAGAGGTGGGGCTAAAACCAGAGATGAGCCCCAGGAGCAGGGCGACTAAGGAAGAGGAGAAAAAATCTTTCTTTGCAGCCACACACTCTACAGATTAAATCCCCGTGATTGGCTTGGTAAACCCTGCATCTATGGAATATCTGAATGGACGAGTGTTCCCACAACTGAAACCAGTCTAGCTCTAGCAGCTGTGGGCTTTGGGGACTAGTACACAAAGGAGTGGTGCCAGGTCAGAGTCTGAGCTGCCCCCATAGTGCCCACAGAGGGACCAGAGACTTACCTAGAGGTTGTGGAGGGCCTCCTGGGGAGGTGAAGGTTGGCTGTGACTCATGGTGCGGGCAAGGACACTGACAGCTGGGACCCCAGGAAAAAATAATTACCACTGTTTTTTTTATGTTTTGTTTTGTTGTTTTTTAAATTATTATTTGTTTTTATTTTTATTTAGTTTGAAATTTTTTTAATATATATATTTTTTCTACATTACTCCTTGGTCGTTCTGTGTCTTTTCCTTTTTTTTCTTTCCTTTGTTCTACTTTGTTTTTATCTTTTTTTTCCTTTGTTCTATTTGCTCTTATCTTTATTGTTTTTGTGTGTTTCTTTTGTTCTCTTTGCTTTTTCCTTCAGTTTGCATTCTGCTTTTCTTTTGTTTTTTATTTTTTGTGTTTGTTAGTTCTGTTTTTAATTGTTTGATTTTGTTTGGGGATTCTTTTGTTTGTCTGGGTGTTCTTTTGTTTTTTGCTTTCCCTGTTTTTCTTTCTTATTTTGTGCGTCTATGTGTTTGGTTATTTTCTTTGCTTCTTTGTTTGGTTTAGCTTTTACAATTTGTCTTAGGTTTTGTTTGCCTGTTTGTCTTCATTTGTTTTCTTCCCACCCTTTTTCCTTTCTTATTTTTCCCCTTTTCTGCCAAGCTGTGTAGCTTGTGGAGTCTTGGTTCCCAGGCTGGGGGCTGGGCCTGAGCCTCTGGGATGGGAGTGCCAAGTCCAGGATGCTGGAACACCAGAGAATTCCCAGCCCCAGGCAATATTAATCAGTGAGAGTTCTCCTGGAGGTCTCCATCTCAACTCCAGGACCTGGCTCCACCCAACTACCTGCAGGCTCCAGTGCTGAACACCCCACACCAAACAACAAGCAAGACAGGAACACAAACCCACCCATCAGCAGACAGACAGCCTAAAGTCGTACTAAGCCTACAGACACCCCAAAACACACCACCAGACGTGACACTTCCTGTCAGAGGGAAAAGATCCAGCTCCACCCACCAGAATGCAAGCACCAGTCCCTCCCACCAGGAAGCCTACACAAGCCACTGGACCAACCTCACTCACCGAGGGGAGACACCAGAAGCAAGAGGAACTATGACCCAGCAGCCTGCAGAAAGAAGATCTCAAACACAGTAAGTTAGACAAAATGAGAAGACAGAGAAATATGCTGCAGATGAAGGAGCAAGGTAAAAACCCACAAGACCAAATGAATAAAGAGGAAATAGGCAGTCTACCTGAAAAAGAGTTCAAAGTGATGATAGTAAAGATGATCCAAAATCTCAGAAATAGAATGGAGAAAATACAAGAAACGTTTAACAAGGACCTAGGAAAACTAAAGAACAAACAAACAGTGATGAACAACACAATAACTGAAATTAAAACTAGAGGGAATCAATAGCAAAATAACTGAGGCAGAAGAACGGATAAGTGAGCTGGAAGATAAAATGGTGGAAATAACTGCCACAGAGCAGAATAAAGAACAAAGAATGGAGAGAATGGAGGACAGTCTCAGAGACCTCTGGGACAACATTAAACGCACCAACACTTGAATTATAGGGGTCCCAGAAGAAGAAGAGAAAGAGAAAGGGTCTGAGAAAATATATGAAGAGATTAAAGTCAAAAAAATCCATAACATGGGAAAGGAAATAGCCACTGAAGTCCAGGAAGCACAGAGGGTCCCATACAGGATAAACCTTAGGAGAAACACACCAAGACACATATTATTCAAACTAACAAAAATAAAATACAAAGAAAAAATATTAAAAGCAGCAAAGGAAAAGCAACAAATAACATACAAGGGAATCCCCAAAAGTTTACCAGCTGATCTTTAACAGAAACTCTACAAGCCAGAGGGAGTGGCAGCATATATTTAAAGTGATGAAAGGGGAAAACCTACAACCAAGATTACTCTACCCAGCAAGGATCTCAGATTTGACAGAGAAATCAAAAACTTTGCAGACAAGCAAAAGCTAAGAGAATTCAGCACCACCAGACCAGCTTTGCAACAAATGCTAAAAGAACTTCTCTAGGCAGGAAACACAAGAGAAGAAAACGACTTACAAAAACAAACCCACAAACGTTAAGAAAATGGTAATAGGAACATACATACTGATAATTACCTTAAATGTAAATGGATTAAATGCTCCAATGAGAAGACACAGACTGGCTAAATGGATACAAAAACAAGACCCGTATATATATCGTCTACAAGAGACCCACTTTAGACCTAGGGACACATACAGACTGAAAGTGAGGAAATGGAAAAGATACTCCATGCAAATGGAAATCAAAAGAAAGCTGGAGTAGTAATACTCATATCAGACAAAATAGACTTCAAAATAAAGACCATCACAAGAGACAAGGAAGGACACAACATAATGATCAAGGGATCAATCCAATAAGAAGACATAACAATTGTAAATATTTATACACCCCACACAGGAGCACCTCAATACATAAGGCAAATGCTAACAGCCATAAAAGGGGAAACCGACAGTAACACAATAATACCGGGGGACTTTAACACTCCACTTACACCAGTGGACAGATCATCCAGACAGAAAATTAATAAGGAAACACAAGGCTTAAATGACACATTAGACCAGACAGATGCAGTTGGTATTTATAGGACATTCCACCCGAAAGCAGCAGATTACACTTTCTTCTCAAGTGCACACAGAGCATTCTCCAGGATAGATCACATCTAGGGTCACAAATCAAGCCTCGGTAAAGTTAAGAAAACTGAAATCGTATCAAGCATCTTTTCCGACCACAACACTATGAGATTAGAAAGCAATTACAGGGGAAGAAAAAATGTAAAAAACACAAACACATGGAGGCTAAACAATATGCTACTAAATAAGCAAGAGATCACTGAAGAAATCAAAGAGAAAATGAGCATGGACATATATACACTACGAAACGTTAAGGTAGAGAGCTAGTGGGAAGCAGCCACGTAGCAGAGGGATATCAGCTCGGTGCTTTGTGACCGCCTGGAGGGGTGGGATAGGGAGGGTGGGAGGGAGGGAGACGCAAGAGGGAAGAGATATGGGAACATATGTATATGTATAACTGATTCACTTTGTTATAAAGCAGAAACTAACACACCACTGTAAAGCAATTATACCCCAATAAAGATGTTTAAAAAAAAAGAGAAAATGAAAAAATACCTAGAAACAAATGACAACAAAAACATGATGACCCAAAACCTATGGGATGCAGCAAAAGTAGTTCTAAGAGGGCAGTTTATAGCTATACAATCCTACCTTAAGAAACAAGAAAAATCTCAAATAAACAATCTAATCTTACACCTAAAGGAACTAGAGAAAAAAGAATAAACAAAATCCATAGTTAGTAGAAGGAAAGAAATCATAAAGATTAGAACAGAAAGAAATGAAATAGAAATAAAAAAAAACAATAGCAAAGATCAATAAAACTAAAGTCTGGTTCTTTGAGAAGATAAACAAAATTGATAAACATTTAGCCGGATTCAATCAAGAGAAAAAGGGAGAGGACTCAAATCAATAAAATTAGAAATGAAAAAGGAGAAATTACAACTCACACCGCAGGAATACAAAGGATCATAAGAGACTACTACAAGCAACTATATGCCAATAAAATGGACAACCTGGAAGAAATGGACAACCTGGAAGAAATGGACAAATTCTTAGAAAGGTGTAAACCTTCCATGACTGAACCAGGATAAACTAGAATATATGAACACACCAATGACAAGTAATGAAATTGAAACTGGAAGATTAAAAGTCTTCCAACAAACAGAACTCCAGGACCAGATAGCTTCACAGGCATATTCTATCAAACAGAAAAGAGCTAACACCTATCCTTCTCAAACTCTTCCAAAACACAGCAGAGGGAGGAACACTCCCAAAATCACTCTATGAGGCCACCATCACCCTGATACCAAAACCAGACAAAGATATCACAAAAAAAGAAAATAACAGGCCAATATCACTGATGAACATAGACACAAAAATCCTCAGCAGAATACCAGTAAACCGAATCCAACAACACACTAAAAGGATCATACAACATGATCAAGTGGGATTTACCCCAGGGATGCGAGGATTCTTCAATATATGCAAATCAATCAATGTGATACACCATATTAACAAACTGAAGAATAAAAACCATATGATCATCTCAATAGATGCAGAAAAAGCTTTTGACAAAATTCAACACCCATTTATGATAAAAACTCTCCAGAAAGTGGGCACAGAGGCAACCTACCTCAACATAATAAAGGCCATATATGACAAACCCACAGGAAACATTATTCTCAATGGTGAAAAAGTGAAAGCATTTCCTCTAAAGTCAGGAACAAGACAAGAGTGCCTACTCTCACCACTATTATTCAACATAGTTTTGGAAGTCTTAGCTCTGGCAATCAAAGAAAAAGAAATAAAAGGAGTCCAAAATGGCAAAGAAGAAGTAAAACTGTCACTGTTTGCGGATGACGTGATACTATACATAGAAAGTCCTAAAGATGCCACGAGAAAACTACTAGGGCTAATCAATGAATTTAGTAGAGTCGCAGGGTACAAAATTAATACACAGAAATCTCTTGCATTCCTATACACCAACAATGAAAGATCAGAAAGAGAAATTAAGGAAACAATCCCATTTACCATTGCAAGAAAAAGAATAAAATACCTAGGAATAAACCTACCTAAGGAGGCAAAAGACCTGTACGCAGAAAGCTATAAGATACTGATGAAAGAAATCAAAGAGGACACAAACAGATGGAGAGATATACCGTGTTCTTGGATTGGAAGAATCAATATTGTGAAAATGATTATACTACCCAAAGCAATCTACAGATTCAATGCAATCCCTATCAAACTACCAATGGCATTATTCACAGAACTAGAACAAAAAATTTTACAATTTGTATGGAAACACAAAAGACCTCAAACAGTAAAAGCAATCTTGAGGAAAAAAAAAACAGAGCTAGAGGAATCAGGCTCCCTGACTTCAGACTCTACTATAGGGCTACAGTAATCAAGAGAGTATGGTATTGGCACAAAAACAGGAATATAGATCAATGGAACAGGATAGAAAGCCCATAGATAAACCCACGCACACTATGGTCACCTTATCTATGACAAAGGACTCCAGAATATACAATGGAGCAAAGACAGCCTCTTCAATAAATGGTGCTGGGAAAACTGGACAGCTACATGCAAAAGAATGAAATTAGAATACTGCCTAACACCATACACAAAAATAAACTCAAAATGGATTCAAGACCTAAATGTAAGGCCAGACACTATAAAACTGAGAATGGGAGAAAATATTTGCAAACGAAGCAAGTGACAGAAGATTAATCTGCAAAATATACAGCTCATGCAGCTCAATATCAAAAAAACAAACAACCCAATCAAAAAATGGGTGGAAGACCTAAACAGACATTTCTCTAAAGAAGGCATGCAGATGGCCAACAAACACATGAAAAGATGCTCAACATCACTAATTATTAGAGGAATGCACATCAAAACCACAATGACGTATCACCTCACACCAGTCAGAATGACCAGCATCACAAAATCTACAAACAATAAATGCTGGTGTGGAGAAAAGGGAACCCTCTTGTACTGTTGGTGGGAATGTAAATTGATACTGCCACTATGAATAGTATGGTGGTTCCTTAAAAACTGAAAATAGAACTTCCATGTGACCCAGCAATCCCACTACTGGGCATATATCCAGAGAAAACCATAACTGAAAAAGACACATGCACCCCAATGTTCACTGCAGCACTGTTTACAACAGCCAGGACATGGAAACAACCTAAATGTCCATCAACAGAGGAATGGATAAAGAAGATGTGGTACATATATACAATGGAATATTACTCAGCCATAAAAAGGAACGAAATTGGGTCATTTGTAGAGGCGTGGACAGACCTAGAGACTGTCATACAGAGTGAAGTAAGTCAGAAAAATAAATATCATATATGTGGAATCTGAAAAAATTGTTGTAGACGATCTTACTTACAAAGCAGAAATAGTCACAGATGTGGAGAACAAACGTATGGAAACAGAGGGGGAAAGGGGGTGTGGGATGACCTGGGAGGTGGGATTGACATATATACACTACTGATACTATGTATAGAATAGAAAAGAAAAGAAAATAGATGGCAGAGAAAAAAAATTACCAAGTACAAACTTTATGGTTTTTAATGATTCCACTAACTGACATCAATCTTCATCCCTCATTTACTTGTTCCTACTGTGCTGCTTCCTATTTGTCCTAGAATCCTGCTGATTCTAGGAGCACAGGAAGAATACCTTGTGCCTTTAAAAGGCTTAAGAGCAGTGCATATTACTTTCCACATAATTGTTTGCATTTTTTTGCATGACCCACATGCAGAAAACAGAGTCTGAATACAATAAAATATAAAAACAGCTGATCCTTTTTGTTCTTAGCATGACCAGTGAATTCTCCAATGTCTGAGAACTGTGGCTCACCCTCATTAATTTCCTCTCATCAGCAAAAAATATACTCAAGATGAGCAGCTTCCTTTTATGTTGAAACAAAGTTATGAGGGCTCAAAAAAGAAAAGCCAAAGAAGCCTACTTCTCTTAATCCTTTTAGCACTATCTCTAAAAATTCAATTATGAAATCTTATTTGGAGTTTGAAAACAGCCACTTGCTATGTAAAGTCAAATTTTAGATTAATTGGTATTAGGTTGTTTCTTTATTACTTTTGGGAAAAAAGTACTTCTTTCATCGTGAACATATTCTGAGGCAGAGACAAAAGATTTTCCAAAGCATGTTTTTCAATAAATTTTTATATTTTTAAAATTTTACTTTTTCATTTACATGGAGTAAAAATCACTCCTTTTGGTGTACAGCTCTTTAAGTTTTACCAAATGCACTTAGTTGTGAAACTATCACCATAATCAGGATAAAGAACAATTCCGTCACTCCAAAAAATGCCCTTGTGCTGTACCTTCGTAGTCAAATACTCACCTTACTGCTAACTCTCTGACAACCACCCTCAGTAAACTGCAGTGCTCGAATTTAGACTGGATGCAGATGACAAAAATCTACAGGACATATGTAAGAGCAAAGAGAAGACACTGCAATGAGCTCTCTCCATAGTCCTGCTCCTCCATCCTTCCTAAAACCTCAGTGGAAGGATATCACTGACCCAAAAGACAGCTGCTCTTTTTCCTTGTGGTTCCTTTTCTATAACTCATCATTAAAGACTATTAATAAATTATATTCTTTTTCTGCTCCAATCCCACCACCTTTCTGCTGTGAAACACTCCCTCAACCTGAATTCCTTGTGCACCAGTGACCACATCACAGATTTAATTATTAGCACAGATGGTGCCAATTAGTGTTCCCGTGAAGTGCTGAACTAGAAAGGATAATGGAAGCACTACAATCTTAGTGCACATGCAGAAATGGTCCCAGCTGGGGCCCACTGACGGAAGCATGGGGATAATCATATCTTTACGTTTTCTGCAGCTCATCCTCCACCTTGTGCTCAAGCTGCCAGAGGAGAAACTTGATCTTCAGGCTCAGAACAGGCATATCTTATTAAAAAAATACACACACACACATATATGTATATATGTATATATATGTATGTATGAATGTGTGTGGGTGTAAAACATGGCATTTACATTCTTTCAATTGGAAGAGAAGAGCTTTTAACTAAAATATGTAAGATAAAAAGACGTTTTCTTACAAAGTAATCAACATTTAAAATCTTTCTCTCCCTTCCTTTCATGATTCTTAACATCTTTGAAAATAGTCCACTTTTAGTAACATTTATAACATAATGGGATTGGGAACACATTTTATTACCTAGAAAGAAATTACAGTGGTAATATTAACGTCTTACATTTATAAGCACCTTGGAGTCTGCAAAAACACTCTCACGCGATTTCTAATTTAATCGGTCTTTAGAACACAGCCCCTTGGGGAACTACAAAAGACACTAAAGCCCCTCTGAACCTTTTAGGCTACAGACTAAAGTGGGGGGGGGTGGAAGAAGGAAAACAGAAATAACGACAAAATAAAAGAGTAATTATGACATATAAAAATAACTAGAAAAACCGTTAACTGGTCAAATTGATACCATTTCACCAAATCCAATTAATACATCAAAATCTATGGCACTAAAAAATGATATTCAAACCTGGTTCAATCTTTGATACAGAATTCCAGTGTAAAAAAAACAGTGAAGGGTTTCTTGAAGTGAGATTCGACCTAGAGGACAAACACAACATTTTGGATTTCGGTACTGCTAATGTGGGAGAACTTTCCTAAAGGAGAGGGGTGATTAAGCAGGGTCCAGATGCTGAGAAACATGGATTTAAAGGCACTGTTTTAATTGAGGGGAAAAGCAAGAAGATAGGCATCAAAAATGACTACTGAAATGCTCTGCCTGTGAGCTGAGGTCTCCTTAGAGGGCAAGAGTGTAATTTTTCTTCTTTGTCTTTCCAGTGTAGACCAGCAACCGAGAAACAGCATGTTACACTGAAATAAAACAAGTTATATGAAAGCACAGACGGAAAGCTGAAAGAACAGGTCCTTAAGAACAACTATTCTGACAGTTTTGTATTTCTGGCAGAAGAAATAAACTATAAGGATTGGCAGGCATAAAGAACTGGGACCTAACCAACAGGACTGCAGGAACCAAAAAGACAAGGTGGATTGGAGGACAATGGAAAAGAGGTCGTGGCAGACTCCAGCTTTTGGACCCTTGTGGAAAGAGCAGAGAAACCTGGCGGCTACTGGGACCACTGAGACACAGGAGGGCGCAGGTGTGGCCCAGGGCAGAGGACAGCCAATGCTGTCTACACCTGCAGGGTCAGGCTCCTCAGGCATAAACCCACTTCAACCTCCTCATACCCACATGCGGCACCTACTCCCTCGTAAGGAAAGGAGGGGAGATATGGTAGATTCAATCTTCAAGCTATTCATTTTCATGTATCACTGGGAATAGCCAAGTAGAGTTGACATTAATGAGGGGAAATGAATATTGCAGTTCTGCCTCTGAGCATGTTAAAACGGACCACTTTACAATGAAATGTACATGCAATGTAAAGTTTTCCTCATGAGCTCTGAGCCCTCCACCCATTTCCCCACCCATTACCCCTATACCCCAATTCATGCTCTTCACTCTCCCTAAGCAAACCCACATGGCCTGTGACCACACCATTCCCAAGTCACTCCTCCCTCTGGAGCTGCCCCAATGTCCCACTCTTCCTTCAAAAGAGGTCCCCTGCCATACAAGGCCTCCCCAAATGTATTCCCCTTGGATTGGTACTTCTCAACATCCCATCCAATACTATAAAGAGTGGAGATTTCTTATGTTCTTAAAGTCTACTCTCAATTTTCTGAAGCACAACTTGCTTTCCATCTTAGGAAAAAAAAAAATGAAACCAAAATGCTTTCTTATCTCCCATTCTCCAAAGGAATAAAAGAGAAAAGCAGAGAAAGGAGGCAAGTTTGACTGTGAACTGGTTTATGTATCAGAAAGGGAAGTTCAATGTCATGCAAAGAGGCAGTCAGCAGGTAAGTTCTGGAAGCCAGTGCACTTAGCAGGTCTGTGGCTGAAGGCGGGGCACAGGCTAGGATGTAATAGGAGATATCAGAGGGAGCAGGTACTTGACAGCAGGCTTTGAAAGCGCCAACTGAGAGGAGACCTGAGTGACAGTCCTCAAAGACGAATAACCCAAGTCATTTTCTTTGTGGATATCTGGTGTATTTACGTTTGAATATGGATATACAGGATGTTCTGCAATTTTACTTTAAATAAGGTAGAAATTATAACTTAAGAGTGTAGAGAAACTGTCAAGCTTGCATTTTCTTAATGCTTCCAAAATTCTTATCTGAAAACAACTTCATTCCGAGTATAAACTGATCTCTTTCAGAGACCTGCCTTTTCCTAAACTTTCCAGGATAAGAAACAGGTTATAACCACTGTTATCACCTTAAAAGAATGCAGAGTAAGAAAAAAAAAAAAAAAGAATGTAGAGTAATTTGCAAAACTCAGATATCAACAAAGTCACATTTAAACAGATTATATACTAATCATCACTTTGAAGGGCACTGGGTCCTTCAACAAACCAATATTTCCCATTAATTGACAAACTTAAAAGCCAGGCCCCTGGGCTTCCCTGGTGGCGCAGTGGTTGAGAGTCCGCCTGCTGATGCAGGGGACACGGATTCATGCCCTGGTCCGGGAAGATCTCACATGCCATGGAGCGGCTGGGCCCGTGAGCCATGGCCACTGAGCCTGCGCGTCCGGAGCCTGTGCTCCGCAACGGGAGGGGCCACAACAGTGAGAGGCCCGAGTACCGCAAAAAAAAATAAAAATAAAAAAAGCCAGGCCCCTAATCCCCTATTCCCCAAGGAGAGAAGCTCCTTTAGGCAGCTCACCTGGGTCAGTAATTCCTCAGTTAACCAAAAAAGTTAGCTAAAATGAGGACCCATTAAAAAAAAATGCCTATCTTTAATATTTTATTTTAACAAACATTTAAATGTATACATTTATATGCAAATCTTTTAATGTGGAGCCAAGGCCTTTCCTTTGAGTAGGATCCAGTGATGGAGCGTCTCACTGTCTTCTAGACATAAATAACACCCATGATACAATGTCAAAGATTCCCAGGTTTGTTTTCTTTAACAAAGAGTGAAAATTTAAAGACACTTGTGAAGCAATATAAAAACAGAATCTGGAAGCTGCCCATATTTTTTATGATTTTCCCTAATCTTTTATAATTGACTCATCTTTATCCATCTGATAGTAATTTGTCTTTATGGAGTCTTTCCAAAGGTTTTCACGGAAATGACGGCTTTCTCTATTTTAGCACACACATTTCATCAGTTTTCATTCCATTTAATTAAATTATGCCAATCACAGTAACGAGAATACCACACATAAACAGATTTGGGAACAAAGCGCCTCTTGGTAAGCACTTAACTCAGTGAGTGGACATCTTGCCCATGGCTCCCACCCAGCAAGCTGGGAGAGTCTATGCCAGTCGGAACTCTGTCAGGAGGGGATGGAGAGAGCTGGGGAAGGTTAGGAAAGAGGCCTTCTACTGCACTGTGATTTATCTCTCAGAGGATTCTCTCTGTGAGCACTTCTAAAGCCAGGGCTGTATCTTGGTAATGCCCGGCATATTGTAAGCACCCAATGAATACATATCCAATGAAAGAATTTACCTTGACTGTCTTTAATTATTCCCACACCATTAAGAGAACACAGAGCAATGTTTCATCAAACTGAAGAGGGGGGCAGCCCATAGAAAGATGAGAAAATTACCAAGATTATCACAGGAATTGATGAAGCAAAAGGAAGAAGGAAAAAACCCAGTTCAATAATTCCATCCCAAGTACCCTAATCCAAAGGTCAAAAACCTTATTTACCTTCTTAGGAACCCAACACATGGTCCCACACTGGGAAGTGGAGAAGGTGAAGAGTTGGTTGTGGGTTCCTTCCTAGGCAAGTTTTTAAATTGAAATCTCTGAATTTAATCAGACCTTTCAACCAGGTGAAGAGACTTTTATGAGAACAGATCTTTTTTTCTGAGACAACAACAATTACTAACAAATACTGAATACTTCATCTTGCCAAGCACTGTGGTAAGCATACCCCGTGCACTTATTCAGTATCTGCATACCAATTGTACTGAATTGTTCAAAGTCGTTCAAAGACACAGAGCCTGTCAAACTGGAATCAGGATTTGAATCCAGTGCCCGTGTTCTTAATCACTGTACCATACTGCCTAATTCAGTTCACCTTTTCTTATAAATAACATAATTTTAATATTTTGCCATAGGGGTTTTGTTAGTGTACTTCCCAAAGGTACAGCAGAATCTTTAATTAAAAGGTCGCAGTTAATTCTCAAATAGCTAACACTAACTGTATGTTCACTGAAGAAATAAAAACAACAACTATATGTGACTCATTCATTCATTAACATTTAACAAGCGATTGCTTAATCACTTGAAAACAAAGAGTTAAAGTAATTCAAGGGCCACTTCTCAGTTATTGAGTATTTATTACGTGCTTGTCCGTGCCCCTGCTCTCAGGAAGCTCAGTCTGGTGGAAGACATACATGATTGCCGTACAGTTTTAGTAAATGCTAATAGCAACTTGTAGGAAGGGCTCCGGCATGTCCAAGGGTGAGGTGGGGCAGCAGGGGAGGTGAAGGGGAAAAGGAGGTTATAAAGAACCTGATGTTCAACTTGGGCATTTCTTCTGTAAGCAGAGGAGAAATATGATCAGAATTTCATTTTAGAATAACCACTCCAGAAGTAGAGAGCACGAGGCAGGGGAGGGAAAGCATGAAAATCAGATGGCTGGTGAGGATCTGCTGTAAAAGTCCAGGTAAGAGGCGTGGAATGTATATCTGAAATGAGTGAACTGTATGGTTATGTGACTTATATCTCCAAAAGCTGTTAAAAAATAAGTCTAGATGAGAAATGGTGAGAGCCTAAACTCAAACCATGCCAATGGTAACAGGGAAGAGAAACTCAACAGATATTCAGAAGTCAGAATCAGCAAGACTTGATGCGTGATGGATGGGTGGGAGGGAGGGCTGAACTCAGATGTGGGAACAAGACCAGGAAGAGAGAAGAAAAATGGAATCATATCACAGGATGGAAACAGGCACATAAGAGAAGGCAATTAATACTTAAGTAAGAAACTTCAGCACAAACAAAACCAATTCAGTGTTATTATGAAGAACCAAGCCCATGGAAATGCATGAATGAGCTGATGGAGACATATGAGCCAACTGCTAAAGGATTAACTCATTAACAATGGTGGTACTGTGAAGTTATCACTTTTTCACCTCCTCCTCTGTGTCAGACCTGGTGCCATCACTTCTTGTGTACAATACCAATGCTCTCATTTTACATCTAAGGAAACCAAGGTGTGCAGAGATTAAGGGGAAGAGCTGAAATTCTAATTCATCTACCTCCTGACTCTGACACCCCAAGCTACTACCATGCTGCTATACTGCCTGCTTAACAAATGATGATAGAATGATAATAAAGATAACAAAAGCTTCATTCTGCCATCGCAGAGATGGTTAGAACTGCAGCTCACATCCACTGTACCTTGACCAAGTGCCCAGCTCGGTGTTTGGCATTTTACATGTACTGTATCTTGCCTTGTAAGAGTGATAACAAGACCTGCAGTTTGTTCAGCACCTGCTCCATGCCAGACACTTGTGATTAGGGTTACACATGTGTCATTTCTACTATACTCCTCAGAGCATCCCTGGAAAGGATGCTGCACTGGGCTGAATACGCAGTCAAGGAGACGAGCTTACAAGACAAGGTGACTGGCCCAGGGCCACAGTGCATTAAGAGGCAGTACAGAAATAGAATCTCGATAGTTTGAAATATCTATATGTAGATACAAATACAGATGTAAATCAATCAAGAGACAGAAAGCAAGCACATATACGGCAGAATGTTGAAAATTAGTGACTCCTAATAAAGGGATATATAGGGATTATCTGTATTATGCTTGCAACTTTTCTTTAAGTATGAAACGAATTTTTTTTTAAATAGGAAAATAAAGCCTGTGAGTCGGGGCACAAAAGAACCCTAAGGGTTCAGTCCACTCTCAGAAGACACCTTTAGTCATTACAAAGAGATGAGAATCAACTGTTTCTGAGCAGCACTAGACAGAAAATTACCTAACTTACATTCTTTTGTAAAATAAACTGCAATTCAGTGATATTTTTAAAACTACCAATTAAACATGCATGGTGCAGACTGGCTTGCTGGTCACCAGAACCTAACCATCAGAAATGCAGTGCAACTTCTAGGTGAGTTAATTCATTTTCACCCTAGAAAAAGAACAGCATTTAGTAGGTGAATTGTTAGCATTCAATATGTTTGCTGCATCTTGCCAAGTGTAAAATTAAAAGAAAACTGTGAATGCATTTAACGCTAAAATGAAAGATTATCAAACATTTGATATTTAGAGGATTTTAGGCCATTTCTATCTTTTAGGAAGTGGAGATCTTTGTGTAATTCTGCATTTAACATAGTGATCCTTTCCTTGAAATTACATCAAAGAAGTGAGCTAAATTTGTCTCAGAAGTGAAGATAATGATGATTATTTAAGAGAAATTATTTAGATACTGACTTAATGCTGTGGGCTGAATTTTATGAAATTCCCAATATTTGACTATTTTTAACCCAGAAAACGGCATTTCATATGATTCTATCATATGGTTTCACATACTGGTAGGCTATTCTCTTGGTCAGTCTGTAATAAATTTCTGCAACTATTATACAAATAAAAGTAGTGTTGAAGTCTCATGAGTTTTTAAAGGAAACACTAGATGGCAGTAAATACACAAAAGTTGTAACATGACACTGAGTTACCAACATAAAATAATGATCGTTTTGTCTTTTATTCAATTTTACATTGCATACTCAATCAAGCTTTAAAAAAAAAAAATCTAAAATTTTCTTTTTAATTTAAAAAAATCCTGGGGCTTCCCTGGTGGCACAGTGGTTAAGAATCTGCCTGCCAATGCAGGGGACAGGGGTTTGAGCCCTGGTCAGGGAAGATCCCACATGCCGTGGAGCAACTAAGCCCGTGCGCCACAACTACTAAGCCTGCGCTCTAGAGCCCGTGAGCCACAACTACTGAGCCCGCGTGCCACAACTACTGAGCCCACGTGCCACAACTACTGAAACCCACACGCCTAGAGCCCGTGCTCCACAACAAGAGAAGCCACCACAATGAGAAGCCTGCACACCGCAACAAAGAGTAGGCCCCGCTCATCGCAGCTAGAGAAAGCCTGCGCACAGCAACGAAGACCCAAGGCAACCAAAAAAATAAAATTAAAAAAAAAAAAACCCTAAGGTTTCTCCTCACAAGATTTTTAAATAGAGGCTTATTTCTGTTGTACTCTAAGGAACCAGTTTAGATAATGACAGTAAAACAGTTACTTTAATACTATATGAAGAGACTAAAAATGTAAGAGGAGGCATAAGGGTTAGCTCAGGGGAACAACAAAGTACACGTTAAAACTTGCAGATTAAGTGAATACATGAGGATTAGACCAGCAAAATCAGTCTGCAACACTTGAGGTTAGCCATTTACAGGACAGTCTTATGGGCCAGGAAATCTCCCACATTAATTAAGAAGCAGGGTGTGGCTATCCGATTAAGAGATCACCAATACAAAAGAAGACAGTGGTCTAATTAATGGGAATATTCAGGAAGACTGGGCCAGCCAAAAGTCTAGAGAAAGTGAAGGCAAAATCAAGAAGTGGGCAGTACTGAAATCATCCAGCATTGCTCAGAAGTTGGCGATGGACACCAAGATCCGGCTCATGAAAGCGCTCTGCTCTGTTTGAAGGAAGGGATGGTTTTCAGGTATCCTGCATCTCTCAAGACTATTACACTCCTCCTGCTCTGCTTCTAAATTTACCAAGAAATCTTCTAACAACCAATTCCACTTCTACTTTTTTATTTATTGTTTTTAATTTATTTATTTTATTTATTTATTTTTGGCTGCATTGCGTCTTCGTTGCTGAGCCTGGGCTTTCTCCAGTTGCAGTGAGCGGGGGCTACTCTTCGTTGCAGTGTGTGGGCTTCTCATTGCGATGGCTTCTCTTGTTGCGGAGCACAGGCTCTAGGCGCATGGGCTTCAGTAGCTGTGGCGTGCAGGCTCTAAAGCACAGGCTCAGTAGTTGTGGCACACGGGCTTAGCTGCTCCGCGGCATGCGGGATCTTCCCGGACCAGGGCTCAAACCGGTGTCCCCTGCACTGGCAGGCGGATTCTTAACCACTGCGCTACCAAGGAAACCCTCCACTTCTACTTTAACACCTACGGTTATAAATACTGGAAAAGTCTCCTTATGGTAGATTAACTACCTGGTATTCTGGTCAGTCCCCTGTGAGTCTCATGATTAAGTGTAAGTCAGCCACAAAGCCTTATTAGCTCTGGATGTGCTGGCAAAGACAACTTCCAAGATATGCAAAGTTAAGGGCCATATCTTAAATCAAGAAGATGCACTGTGAGCCTGGCCAGCTAGCCATCCCCTGTCTAAGGTACCTCTATTTTGTTCTCTTACTGCCACAGGTAATAAACTGCCTTGCAAATAGCTCTCCAAAATCCTGTTCAACTCACAAAATTCAAAACAGACCTACTTTTATCTGCAAAGCCATTCTTTCCCTTCCTAGCGGCTGCTGTCTAAAATCATTCTCCAAAATGCATACTCTACATACAGCTTCTATCATGAACACAGATTCCTATCAAATACACTAAAAGAGCAAACATAGCAAAGGAGAATATATTTCTTTAGCCACCATTAGAAATGTACAAGTTCACAATTCCATTTCTTATGGTCAGCCCTAAGTCCAGAATCACTGCTCTATGATCCTACTAAATTCTACTTTGATATATCTCCACTACTGCTCTATTTTTTTAGTATCTAAAAATGAAAGATCACAATATTCCTGACAACTATAATCACCAGCAACAAAAAAATTCCTGCAAATTCTTCCATTTGCAAACTGGTTAGTGCTTAATTTTCAAGATGTTACGGTAATCTGTATTCAGAAACATGATAAACAAGACAAATATCTAAAAAGTACACAGACAGCCTACTTGTACTTGGTATGTGAAATTATGAGTCTTCCTACACGTTACATTTTGGAGTTTTAGAGTGTTTTGCAATGAATCCCACACCTATTGCAAATGAGACTTAAGTCATGATCAAAAAGCATTTCTTAGGATTTATCTGCTTTAGAAAGTGGAAGTGACAGATTCCCTCACCCTCAAACAGACTGGAAAAAAACCCATTAAATCTATAGAATTCTATTTCAAATAGGATTTATCTCCTCAACGCTAGACAGGCCAGCACAAAGGCTGGAAAAATCAGTCCTGTTAGCACCACGGTGACTTTTTTGTAGTAGTCAATAACCAGGAATGAACAGTCTGGATCCTCATGTGTTCCTATTACCTGAGCACTTTGCTTTCTTACCAGTAAATGCATGTCGCTAAACTGCCCATCACTGACAGCCAGGGACATCACTGCCTTAGAATAACACAGGCATCTGACGTAGAGACTATTTAAAACAGGTCTAAATGTTCACTTACCTCCACTGCTACTACGATCAAAATGAGGTCGGCTTTTGACTCTGGAAAGAGTGCATTCACTTGTGGTGACATTCCAATCAGAGCACAGTTAGTGACCACAGATATAACACTCATTGTTTCAAAAGCCAACTGAAAGAAAAAGAAAATGTGAAATTAAAGACCATAAGGACTGCTTCCATATTTCCTCATCCTTTTCCATATTATCTGAAGTCTTTCCTTAGTTCTAAACATTCCAAGGACATGTACAACTTTTTCTCTATAACGCCATGATTTTCGTTAGCTCAAAAAAGCCATACTGTTAGAGGTATTTCAGTTACTTTGGGGTTGAATATCCCAAAGAGTATGTTCTATCTTCCCAAATGGAGGTGGCCAGGGACCTGAATTGGGAACACATCCAAGAAAAATACACTATTAAAGTTACTTGACTCTATGCATAGCTAAAGGGAATCTAAACTAGGGCCGCCAGAGAGAATGTTTCACATTCAAAAGCAGTTAGGTATGATTTCAAATAGAATTCATTTTGTGAAACTGTCCTTCTACTTTGACAGACCACATACCACATCTGGTTCAGCCATACCCAAGGCACCAGCGATAATGATCCCTTCCTAGCGGCATTTAACGAATCACCTGTAGAACTTCAGAAAAATACAGATGCCAGGCCCCACTGAGACCTACTAAGTAGATTGAGCCAGGGTCCCATGAAGGAAACTGGTGTGTATTACTGAGTATGGACTATGCAAACATTGTGACCATTGTTCTTTCTTTTCTTTCCCTCTTTCTCTTTCTTTCTTTCTTTTTATGTACAGCACTTGGTGATCACTACTTGATAACAATGTCTAATTCTAAGAAATACAATTAACTATTAGAAATATAGAAGCAAAACAAAACACGATTGGATTCAAACTTAATAAAATCTTGTCCCAGGAAGAATATCTACCATCTTATAATATTTTAGAAATCCGTTGTGTAATCTTCTTATTTTTCCAGTTTTCTTTACAACAAATCTACTCAGGACTTTATCTTAAAATAGCTTTAAATTTCTATTTATTGATTTATTATAAATTAGTTCAAAAATAAAATGTTATCAGTGTATAGGGAAGAGTCTCCTTGTCCCCTTTCTCCCCCTCGTCACCTCCTGTTCTCCCCATAAGATAATCACTATTATTAATTTCTTATGTATCTTTCCAGACACTGTATGCAAATAAATATGAGCAAACCTGAA
This sequence comes from Monodon monoceros, assembly GCF_005190385.1. Lineage (NCBI taxonomy): Eukaryota > Metazoa > Chordata > Mammalia > Artiodactyla > Monodontidae > Monodon > Monodon monoceros. The sequence goes on along the minus strand of NW_021703780.1, from coordinate 56,962,673 downwards.
CATATACTTTCTTACTCTTTTCTCAGCATAATACACATTGTCAAGCCCCTTGCTTTTGTCACTTAAATGTCTTGGAGGATATTCTGTGTCAGTACTCGAAGATCTCCCTCATTCTTAAGTCACAACTGCTTAAGTATTTCATTGCATCAATGTACCAAGGTTTATTTAACCATTTCCTTATTGCTTGCTATTACAAACAATGCTACAATTAGTAAACTTGCAAACACATCATTTAAGAAGTGTGGAAGTGGGATGAGTTCCTGAAAGTGGACTAGTTGAGTCAAAGGTGCCACTGTGTTCATAATTTTGATAGGTAAGACCAAGCTGAACTCCCCAGGGTTGACCAGTTCACTTTCCCATTGGCAGCACATGACAGTGTCTGGCTTCCTGCATTTTTAATACATTTCTAACTAAGCTTTTGGGGTTTTAAATATCACCTATACTGAGTTACAATTTACATAAAATAAATTGTACTCATTTATGGTATACACTTCATTAACTTTTGATAAGTGTATTTCCCAGTGAAACCACCATCACAAATAGGATATTTCCATTTTCACCAAAAGATTCCTGGCCCCAAGCAAACCACCCCTCACTTTATACCTGGCCCCAAGCAAACACTGATCTGTTTTTTTGTCACTATATATTAGTTTGACTTTCCAGAATTCTATATAATTAGAATCATACAGTATACATGCTTTTACGTCTGCTTCTTTCACTTGGCATACTGATTTTTTAATAATATTTTTATTGGAGTATAGTTGCTTTACAATGTTGTGTTCGTTTCTGCTGTACAGCAAAGTGAATCAGCTATATGAATACACATATCCCCTTTTTTGGATTTCCTTCCCACTGAGGTCACCACAAGCACTGAGTAGAGTTCCCTGTGCTATATAGTAGGTTCTCATTAGTTATTCACTTTATACGTAGTATCAGTAGTGTATTATGTTAATCCCAATCTCCCAATTCATCTCACACACACCCCTTCCCCCCTTGATATCCATACGTTTGGCCTCTATGTCTGTGTCTCTATTTCTGCTTTGTAAATAAGATCTTCTATACCAATGTTTCCACATTCCACATATATGCATTAATGTATATTTGTTTTTCTCTTTCTGACTTACTTCACTCTGTATGACAGTCTCTAGGTTCATCCGCGTCTCTACAAATGACCCAATTTCATTCCTTTTTATGGCTGAGTAATATTCGATTGAATATATGTACCAAAACTTCTTTATCCATTCCTCTGTCAATAGACATCTAGGTTGTTTCCATGCCCAGGCTATTGTAAATGGTGTTGCAATGAACATTGGGATGCATCTGTCTTTTTCAGTTATGGTTTTCTCTGGGTATATACCCAGTAGTGGGATTGCTGAATCACATGGTAGTTCTATTTTTACTTTTTAAGGAACCTCCAAACTGTTCTCCATAGCGGCTGTATCAATTTACATTCCCACCACCAGTGTAAGAGGGTTCCCTTTTCTCCACACCCTCTCCAGCATTTATTGTTTGTAGACTTTGTGATAATGGCCATTCTGATCAATGTGAGGTGATATCTCATCGTACTTTTGATTTGCATTTTCTAATAATTAGTGATGTTGAGCATCTTTTCATGTGTTTATTGGCCATCTGCATCTGTCTATTGGCCATCTGCATCCATCTGTCTTCTTTGGATAAATGTCTATTTAGGTCTTCCACCCTTTTTTTTTTTTGCGGTACGTGGGCCTCTCACTGTTGCCTCTCCCGTTGCGGAGCGCAGGCTCAGCGGCCATGGCTCATGGACCCAGCCGCTCTGCGGCATGTGGGATCTTCCCGGACCGGGTCACGAACCCATGTCCCCTGCATCGGCAGGCGGACTCTCAACCACTGCGCCACCAGGGAAGCACTACACCCATTTTTTGATTGGGTTGTTTTTTTGATACTGAGCTGCATGAGCTGTCCGTATATTTTGGAGATTAATCTTTTGTCAGTTGCTTCATTTACAAATATTTTCTCCCATTCTGAGTTTTATAGTGTCTGGCCTTACATTTAGGTCTTGAATCCATTTTGAGTTTATTTTTGTGTATGGTGTTAGGGAGTGTTCTGATTTCATTCTTTTACATGCAGCTGTCCAGTTTTCCCAGCACCACTTATTGAAGAGGCTGTCTTTGCTCCATTGTATATTCTGGCCTCCTTTGTCATAGATAAGGTGACCACAGTGTGCACAGATTTATCTATGGGCTTTCTATCCTGTTCCATTAATCTATATTTCTGTTTTTGTGCCAGTACCATACTGTCTTGATTACTGTAGCCCTGTAGTCTGCAGTCAGGTAGAGTGATTTCTCCAGCTCCATTTTTCTTTCTCTAGATTGCTTTTGCTATTTGAGGTCTTTTGTGTTTCCATACAAATTGTAAAATTTTTTGTTCTGGTCCTGTGAAAAATGCCATTGGTAGTTTGATAGAGACTGCATTGAATCTGTAGATTGCTTTGGGTAGTACATTTTCACAATATTGATTTTTCCAATCCAAGAACATGGTATATCTCTCCATCTGTGCCATCTTTGATTTCTCTCATCAGTATCTTACAGCCTTCTGCATACAGTTCTTTTGCCTCCTTAAGTAGGTTTATTCCTAGGTATTTTATTCTTTTTCTTGCAATGTATATTTTTAATACATTTCTAACTAAGCTTTTGGGTTTTTAAATATCACCTATACTGAGTTACAATTTACATAAAATAAATCGTACTCATTTATGGTATACACTTCATTAACTTTTGATAAGTGTATTTACCAGTGAAACCACCATCACAAATAGGATATTTCCATTTTCGCCAAAGATTCCTGGCCCCAAGCAAACCACCCCTCACTTTTTACCTGGCCCCAAGCAAACACTGATCTGTTTTTTTGTCACTATATATTAGTGAAAAAAAGCAGAATGCAAACTGAAGGAAAAAGCAAAGAAAACAGAACACAAAAATGAGAAAAAAAATTATAAAAAAGATAAGAACAAATAGAACAAAGGAAAGAAAAAAACAAGGAAAAAACAGAACAGCAAAAAAGTAACGCAGAAATAGAAATATAAAAGAATTAAAAATATATTTAAAAATTTTTACACTAAATAAAAAGTAAAAACAAATTTAAAAAACAGAAGAACAAAACAAAAAAACAGTAATAATTATATTTTCCTGGGGTCTCAGCTGTCAGTGTCCTTCTCCCCACCGTGAGTCACAGCCAACCTTCACCTCCCCAGGAGGCCCTCCAAAACCCCTAAGTAAGCCTCTGGTCCCTCTGTGGGCACTGTGGGGGCAGCTCAGACTCTGACCTGGCCCAACTCCCATGTGTACTAGTCCCCAAAGTCCACAGCAGCTAGAGCCAGACTGATTTCAGTTATGGGAACACTCGTCCATTCAGATATTCCAGACGCAGGGTTTACCAAGCCGATTGCAGGGATTTAATCTGCGGTTTGTGCAGCTGCATGGAAAGGTTTTTGTTCCTCTTCCTTAGTCGCCCCGCCCCTGGGGCTCATCTGTGGTTTTAGCCCCACCTCTGCACATGGGCCATCCACAGGAGTCTGCTCCTGAGACTGCCCTGGAGCACTCATGTCTGCCCCGGTGAGGACAGGACGTGGAGGTGGCACAGCTGCCTGGTTTGCAGGGGCCCTGCCGGCGACAAGTGTATGGGAAAGCTGGCAGCCATGGGTGTGAGAGATCTGGCCCTAGTGGGAGCCTTTCCTAGCACCTGGCAGCTGGTTCAAGAAGGTCAGCCCTGGTGGGGTCTTTTCCTAGCACCTGGCAGCAGGCATGAGAAGGTCAGCTCTGGTGGGGGCTTTTCCTAGCACTTGGCAGGGCAGGGGGCCAGCGCATGGGGAGAGAGAGGCTGCAATGGTGGTTCCACCCCCTGCACGTCACTTAACAGTGGTGCCTTGCTTCTATGGCAGTCTGGGTTTCCTCCACAAGCATTCCCAGTTGTGGATTACCTCTCTCCCATCCCCTCTGGCTGTCTCCTCGCAGCCAACAGCAGTCCTCCCCCTGGGTTTGTTCTCCAATCCCCACGTTCCAGCTCTCAGCCCCCGTGTGCACTGGTGGACTCACGTCCCAGTCTGGGATGCACAGGGCTGTGGCACGGACAATCTGTGTAGATCTTACGCTGTCCTATCTGCCACAGACCAGCCGTTTCATGCTCCTCTGAGAGCCTCAGATGATCCCCTTCTGTCCTAACTGACTTCCTCATCGGTGAGGGGGCTTCTCCAGATACAGGAACCTCTCCTCTGCTTCAGCTCCTCCCCAAGTGCGCAGATCCCATCCTGCTTCCTCTCCTCTTCTTTTTCCCGTCTTTCTTTTGTCCTACCCAGTTATGTGGGTCCTTTCCAGTGTCCAAGGTCTTCTGCTAGTGTTCAGCCAGTGTTCTGTGAGAATTGTTCCATCTGTAGATGTATTTGTGATGCATTTGTGAAAAGAGATGAACTCCAAGTCCTCCTACTCCTCCACCATCTTGGTTTAGCAGCATACAGATTTTAACATTGTATGTTATCAGTAATTTATTCCTTTTTTACTGCCGAGTAGTGCTCCATTTTATGAATATACCATAATTATTTTTTTTACCCATTTACCTATTGACAGCAAGTTGGGTTGTTTCCAGTTTTGGACTACTGTGATTTTGGACTAAAGTTACTATGGACAATCCTGTGTAGTCTTTGTATGGACATATTCTTTCATTTCCCCTGGATTTCTAAGAGTAGAAGTGCTGGGTGGCATGGTAGCTGTATGTTGAACTTTTTTTTACAAACTGCAATCTAGTTTTGTGACCATCAGAGTACATCCTTATCAGCAATATATGAGAGTTCCAGTTACTATACCTCATTGCCAACACTTGGCATCATCGGTCTTCTTAATTTTAAAACAGGTATACAGTGCTATTGTGTTGTGGTCTTCATATGCATTTCCCTGGTAGCTAATTCTAAATATTTTCATGAGCTCATTGGCCATTTGTATATATTCTTTAGTGAAGCATTTCTTCAAATATTTTGTCCATGTTTCCATTTAACTGTATTATTATTGAGTTGGTGAGTCCTTCATATAATCTGAATACAAATTCTTTGGCAGACAAATGTATTGTCAACATTTTCTCCCATTCTGTGTCTTGCCGTTTTTCCTCTTAACTTCTGAAGAGCAAACTACCCCTTGACACACACACTTTGGAGACTTAATTATCCCAAAACTATTGGTGGACGGTCAATGATTTTCTCCACTGAACTGACATTTCACCTATATCATATACTGAATTTCTGGACTTTTAATCCTGCTCCATTGGTTTGATTGTCTAATGATGCACCAGCACTACACTACTTTAACAACTGAGGTTATATAACAAGCTTTAATATGTAGGAAGGAGTGTCCCTGCCCTTATTCTTTAGAGTTTTCTTGCTATTCTATTTCATTTATTTTTCCCTGTGAACTTGACAATAAGTTTACCTAGTTAAAAGAAAAACTTCCATTAGGATAGTGCTACATTTATAAGCTCATTTGTAGATTAATTAATTTGTAAATTAATGGAGAACTGATATATTTAGAATACTGAGTCTTCCTACATTAGTTAGCTATTGCTGTGTAACAAACCATCCCAAACTCTCTGGCTTAAAACAACAACCATTTACTTAGCTCATGATTCTGCAGGTAGACAATTTAGGCTGTGATCACCTATGCAATTTTTCTGGTCTAGCTGACCTTGACTGGGCTTGCTCATGTACCTGTGGTCAGCTAGTGGGTAAATTGGAGATATCATTGGCCTTACTATGCTAGTTAGAATTTCTAGTACTATATTCAGTAAAAGTAGTGACAGTGGACATTCTTGCATTGTTCTTAATCTTAGAAAGAAAGCATTCAATCTTTCACTAATAAGTACGACGCTAGCTTTAAGTTTTTTTAAATAGATGCTCCTTATCAAGTTGAAGGTGACAGTATATTCTACTGTTGAGTAGAATGTTCTATAATATGGATTAAATTCATAATTTGATGGTGTTGCTGAGTTCGTCAATAACCTTGATGATTTTTTATCCAGCGTTCTGTCAATTGTTGAGAAAGGGATGTGGAAGTCTCTAACTGTAATTGTGGATTTATCTATTTCTCCTTTTAGTTCTATGTTTTTAGTTCACATATTTTACAACCTTGTTGTTTGCTGAATATATATTAAGATTTCTACATCGTCTTGATAATTTGACCCTTTTATCATCAAAGAATGTTCCTTTCTGGTAATTTTCTTTGCTCAGAAGTCTACTCTATATGATATTAATATAGTCACTCCTGCTTCCTTACAATTAATTTTTCCACATATATTTTTTCTATCCTTTTACTTTCAACCTGCTTAATCATGTTTAAATTGGGTTTCTTGTAGATGGCATATAGTTGAGTTATGCATTTTAATCCATTATATCAATCTTTGTCTTTAACCCTTTACAGTTAATCAAAATATCAACTTAATTCTGCCATTTCTTCATTTTCTGTGTTTTCATTTCTCTGTTTTCTTCTTCTTGTCTTACTGTAGGCTACCTCAACATATTTTGTACTACATTTTGATTTAACTATGTTTTTGAGTGCATCTTTTAAATAATATAGCTTTTTAGAGGTTGCTCTATATAGACATACACACACAAATATATATACTATATTTTATATGTGTGTGTATATATATGTATACATTCAGTCTACTTGTATCATTTAGTTTGAGTAAAATACAGAAATCTTACCTTCCTTTATCACTCCCCATTTATAATACAATTGTCATAATATTTTTTCTACATATACTTAGAACCATTAAATAGTGTTGTATTTTTTGGTTTCAACTGTCAAACATAACTTTAAAGACTTAGGAGTAAAAGGAAAATATATTGTTTTTACTTTTGTTTTTGTTTACCATGTTTTTGCTTCCTGACATTGTCCCTTTATCATTTCCTCAGTTTACAGAGCTTTTAGTCATTCTTTTAGGATAGGTCTGCTAGCAAAAAATTCTCTTACTTTTCCTTCGTTTGAGAGTGTCTTGATTTCCCCTTCCTTCCCAAACGATATTTTCTCTGAGTATAGGATTCTGTATTGACAGTATTTTTTAGCCTTGGAAAATATTGTGCCACTTTCTTCTGGCCTCCATGATTTCTGATGAGAAACTGGCTGTCATTCTAATTGTTTTTCCCCTATAGGTAAGATGTCTCTCTTAGTGCTTTCAAGATTTTTTTTTCCTTGTCTTTAGTTTTCAGATGTTTAATTATGATGTGTTTTGGCATGAACTTCTTTGTTTGGGGTTCACTTGGCTTCTTGAACCTATAGTTTTAGGTCTCTTGCCAAGTTTGAAAAGTTTTGGCCATTATTACTTCAAGTACCTTTTCAGCCCTTCCTTCTTTCTCCTTTCCTTCTTGGACTCCAATAACAGGAATGTTAGATTTTGTTGTTGTTGTTATAGTCACACAGGTCTCTGAGGCTATATTTACTTCTTCGGTCTATTTTTCTCTCTGTTGTTCAGATCAGGTAATTTCTATTTTTCTATTTTCCAGCTCCTGCTTCTTTCCTCTATCCCTTCCATTCTGCTATTGCACCCATTCACTGAGCTTTTTGTTTATTATATTTTCAACTTCCAAAATGTCCATTTGATTCTCCTTTGTGTCTATTTCTTTGCTGAGACGTTCTAATTCTATTTTTTCATCTGTCTTAGGTGTGTTTGTAATTGCTTGTTGAAGCATTTTTATCGTGACTGCTTTAAAATCTTTGTCCAGTATTTCCAACATGTGTGTGTCATCTTGGCGGTGGCATCTGCTGACTGCCATTTTTTTCATTCAGTTTGGTATCATCCTGGTTCTTGGTATAATGAGTGATTTTTTAATAAAAACCTTGATACTTCAGCTGTTATAAGACTCCAGATTTTGTATAACCTTTTGTTTTAGTTGGTTCCTCTGATACCACTCCAGCAGGGGACAATATCTTGTCACTAGCAGGTAGAGGCAGAAGTCCAGGTTCTCCACCTGGACACCACTGACACCCAAGGTGGGGAGTGGGATCATTATTGCTGGAGAGGGGCCAGAGTTCTGGCTTCCCACTAGACTACCACTAATACCTCCTTTGATGAAGGGGTACAAGTCCCTCCTTTGTGCACTCATGTGGTCTCTTGGATGGTATTAAAAGTCTTGACTCTCCACTGGGCTTTCTCTGAGACCACCCTAGCAGGGATCTGAAAGGGAATCTCATTACTGCCAGGTAGGAGTGGAAGTGGAAGTCCAGGCTCCCCAGCAGAAGTCCAGTGTCAGTGATTTCCACTGACACTGCAGTGGGGAGGGCCTCATTAGTACCAGTGGGTGAGGCCCAGCTGACTACTCTCCAAGAAAACTGTCAAAGTTTCACATCTGAAAAGAGTCGTGGAGATTGTAGCTCATCCCCACCCCCAACTTTAAAAACAAGAAAAGCATGGCCCAGAGAAAGTTAATGACCACCTGAAGTTACACAGCTAGTTTGTGGCATGGCAAGGATAAAATCCAGTTTTCCCAAATCTCTCCATAGACCGTTTTTTTTTTAAAACACAATGCCTCATTTTGTTTGTTTTTAAAGAAATAATTTTTTATCAAATAATTACCTGCCATACACCAATACTGGCTGAAGGTTCTGAGAATGGGCGTTTGAAGACCCTGCACATTTTTAAAGCATCTGAATTAACTTCAGTGAGATTATTTAGCACAGCGAAGGCAGCTGCCAGTGGGTAAACACAGGAGAAAAGGCTCACATAACCAAACTGCAGGAATAACTCCAAGTAATCATCAAAGGTGCCCTGAAAATGTAAAAAAGAAGAAAACAGGCATTGTTTTAGTATCACTTAATAAGAACAGTCTTTTGCAATACTATTCAAGGCATGAGCATCTAACCAAAAAAAAAAAAAAACTCAGAGTCTCTCCCAATTCCTTCTTCTCAACAACAGAATTTACTTAAATTCAAAGACAATTTTATATTAAAGTCCCTGAAATGAAGAATAAAAAAATGATTTAGCTGCTCATATCATGTCAAATCACTGGATTATTACATTTGTTCCCCTAAGGTAAATAACAGCAAAGCTAAAGAAGTTTGCTCTAGACCAAGTAAAAAGAAATGATCCAGGATCATTATTAGAAATCTGACATGATGGTCCCTTCATATCATGGGTACCCCAGCGTCTCAGCCCCTGACCCTCCATTAAAAAACTGATGGTGGTGATGCCAGTGAAACTGGCAGAGTTGAGAACCTCCAGAAGTTTACACCTCCATAAAAGCAAACAACAACAACAAATGACACAATTTGTCAAAAGCAACTTTTTCAGTACTCTGGAAATTAACTAAAGGCTTGCAGCATTCGGGGCAGCATTTAGTCAAGAATAACAGCTCAACCTTGTGGCATTTTAACTTACTCTAGTTTCATATCCTGCTCCCGAGTTCTGCAGCAGCCTCGAAAAATAATAGCATGCATTCCTGTGCCAGGGGGAAGAGAGGGGGGACACAGATCTTTGAAAGCCTCATTCCCAGAGGGAAATCATTATCTGACCTGGCTCTAGAAGACCCCACTCAAAAGGCTTGTCTCTATTTAACGGCACAGAGTCTTCCCAGCGCTAAAGGCTCCTCCCCCAGGGATGTTAATTGAATGCTTTAACATCAGTCTGCTTGAGGTAAAGGGTAGCAGCTGGGGCAAACAACAGACTAGCCAGGGAGCCCCAAAGAAAAGGCTGAAGAATGAGATATCCACAGGGGGTTTGCAAAGCTCCCACATTTTACTGGGAATTGAGAAGATGAGGCACATGCAGAGGATCACACATAAGCTTAGGAAAGATCTGAGAAAGGTCTAAGATCTCACCTCTGACTGACCCTGAAGCTCTGCACAAGCGGAAAGTGAACGCTAGGGCAGAATTTTAAACTTCCTGGCTTAGTATTGAAGGCATGCCCTAACACAATAACAAAGACCTAACAGACATGTAGAAAACACTCAATCCAATAGCAGAATACTCATTCTTCTCAAGTGTACATGGAACATTTTCCAGGATAGATAATACGTTAGGCCATAAAACACTTCTCAACAAATTTAAAAGGCTTAAAAATCATACAAAGTATCTTCTCTGACCACAATGGAATAAAACTGGAAATCAATAACAGAAGGAAATTTCAGAAATTCACATACTATGTGAAAATTGAGCAACACACTCCTAAAAAAAACAATGAGTTAAAGAAGAAATCACAAGAAAAATTAGTAAATACTTTGAGGTGAATGAAACATACCAAAACTTAATAAGATACAGTGAAAGCAGTGCTCACAGGGAAATTTATGGCTGTAAATGCCTTTGTTAAAAAAGAAGAAAGATCTTTAAAAAACTGAAATTTTCATCTTAAGAAACCGGAAAAAGAAGAGTAATCTAAACCTAAAGCAAGCAGAAGGAAATAAATAATAAAGATTAGAGTGAAATAAATAAAATAGAGAATAGAAAAACAAAGAAGACCAATAAAACCAGAATTCGGTTCTTTGAAATGACTGAGATCAACGAAAAATGACAAACCATTACCTAAACTGTGCAAGAAACAAAGAAAGACTCAAATTACTAAAATCAGGAATGAAAGAAGGGACATTACTATTGACCTTTAAGGTCAGTAAGGGGAAGGGGAAGAATTATAAGTAAGAAGAATTATGAACAATTTGAGATAGAAAGGAAGGGGCAGGGTGAAACCATTAAAAGAATGATACAACCATTAAGATCAGGATACGACAAAAACCGGTTGGACATGACAACAATTATATGCCAAAAATAACATTAAATAACCTTGATAAAATGGGTAAATTCTTAGAATGACACAAACTATCAAAAGTGACTCGAGAAGAAACAGAACATCTAAAACAGACCTAAAACAAGTAAAAAGATTGAGTTAGCAATCAAAAACTTTGCACAAAGAAAAACCCAGGCCCAGACAGTTCACTTGTGAATTCTCTCAAACACTAAAAGAAGAATTAATACTAATTCTTCAAAGTCTTCCAAAAAGAACAAGAGGAAGAAACACTTCCCAACTCATTCTGTGTAGCCGGTACAACCTCAATAGCAAAACCAGACAAAGACTTCATAAGAAAAATACAGACCAACACCCCTGAATAAAGATATAAACCTCAACAAAATACTAGGTGGATCCAGCAGCAGAGTAAAAGGATTTTACACTGCGATCAAGTGGGATTTACCCCAGGATTGTAAGATTGGCTCAACATATAAATATCAGTCAATGTGATACACCACATTAACAGTTTTATTGGTATACATGTATGCATGTATAAATATATTTAATCATCTCAACAGACACAGGAAAAACAAAGTACAACACCCTTTCATGATAAAAGCACTCAACAAATCATAGAGTAGTAAACCTTCCTGACCTCGGATTAAGCAATGGTTTCTCAGACATGACACCAAAGGCACAAGTTACAAAAAAGAGAGAAATTGGACTTCACCAAAATTTAAAACTTTTATGGATCAAAGGACACCACCAAGAAAGTAAAAAGATAAACACCAGAATGGGCAGAAATATTTGCAAATCATATATCTGATAAGAAATTTATATTCAGAACATATGAAGAACCCTTGCAACTCAATAACAAAAGGGCAGATGACCCAATTTAAAAATGCGCAAAGAATGTGAATATATATTTCCCCAAAGAAGAGATACAAATGGCCAAAAATCACATGAAAAGATGATCAATATATTTAGGCATTAGGAAAATCCAAAGTAAACCCACAATGAAATACTACTTTACACCTACTAGGATAGCTATCATTTAAAAAAAAAAAAAAAAAGTGATGCTGCGGGAAAAAATGGGACCCCACTCGTGGCTAGTTGGAATATAGAATCACCACCACTTTTGAAAATAGTCTGGCAGTTCCTTAAAGTTAAACGTTGAGTTAACATACGACCTAGCATATGGCAACATGTGTTCATACAAAAACTTGTACAAAAATGTTCACAATAGCATTATTCATAATAGCCAAAAAGTGGAAACAATCCAAATGTCTACCAGCTGATTAATGGATAAACAATACGTAGTGTATCCATACAATGGAATATTATTCAACCACAAAAAAAGGAATGGGGTACTGGCACATGGTACAGCGTGAATAAACGTTAAAAGCATTATGCTTAGAGAAAGAAGCCGGACACAAAAGGCCACCTATTACATGATTTCATTTATATGAAATGCAGAGAATAGGTAAATCCACAGAATGTAGATTAGTGATTGCCAGACTAGGGGAAGATGTTACTGCTAATGGGTATGGGGAGTTTGGGGGTCGATGATGAAAATGTTCTGGAATTAGATAGTGGTGATGATTGTACCACCTTGTGAATTTACTAAAAACCTCTAAATTGTACATTTTTAAATGGTTAATTTTATGGTATGTGAATTATTACCTCAACTTTTTAAAGAAGTTAAAAAAAAAAGCTGTTTGTAACAAGGAAGCTCCCCAGAATCACCCTAGTGGAAGTAGCAGACACATCAAAGAGGCAAAAAAGAAAAAGGAGTCCACAGAAGAAAAGGGGGAAACCAGGAAAGCATGACGAAATCCCTCTGAAACTATATTTAAAAACCTTTCTGATGTGCTTTAAAAGGTTTAGTCCAAAGGAAGAAAGGAGTAAAAGTCATTACATACCCTTGATTTGTAGGTAAGAGAGATAAACGGTAAGAGGTGAGTTACTTCGTGATCTTTAATAACTGGAAAAAGGCGCCTGCATTGAAGTGGGATGCCTGGTCATTGGTGACTCTGACTTGTCACCTGAGTAACTCCTTGACTGGACCCAACGGCCTGCTGCTCACATCCTGATCCAAGAGGGGCTGGGCAGCACTCTATGTGGTGCAGTGACTGGGTGAGGGAGCCACAGGCACCCACTTCCAGCATCCTCAGGCGCTCTCATGATCATCCAGTGCACATGCAACAACAGTTTCAGTTTAAGAAAACTATTCATCATAATATTTGAAAGCAACGTAAATATTTTAAATTAATAATTATAATTATCATTACTGCATCTCAGAGTCAGTCCTGCACCGAGATAGGCATATTAGGCTCAGTAGCTGAGAGCTTTAGTGTAAGTCAGATTCTACTTCTAGTTGGTTTCCTTTTTTATTTTATATTTTACTAAAATTGAAAACACTCAAACATAATTACAGAGTACTGGGGATGGCAGGAAGTGCTTCTGCCAGATGCTCTGGGTATTTGGATGAAGTGTGAACCCAGGGGTTTTGAGTGAGTTTCACTGGCTGTTTGCAAGGCTTGCCAAAGAGCAATGCCAAACACATGTGCTTTGGGAGCTGGCAAGTTGACGCTCAGCTGGGGGTTCAGTGCTGAGCAGTTTCTAAACAACTCTTTGGTTGCATTTGGCTCCAGAAAGAATGTCCTTATGTGTGCTGCAGCATACGGATGTGGTTTTTAAATATGCCCAGCAATACAGCATCGATTTACTTCTCTGAAGAGTGAAGAAATCAACAGTGAAACTCTTAGCAATCAAGCCATTTTTACCCCAATTCGATCTTAAGAAATCCTGATAGCCTATGCTCAGCTTTCAAAATTGTGTTGTTGCAGCTCGTGAAATAAAAGGGTGAGCCTCTGCAGAGATGTGTAGACAGTTTCTCTCAGATGTACCAGGTGCAGCCTCCAGAAGCCACGCAAAGGTCTTCCTGGCCTTTTTAGCATCCAGCACCCAGGGAGCCCCTCCCCCCCATTCTGTGTTCCCATCTCACAAGCGGATTCGGAGTGTAGGATTTACATGGTAATTCTATCAGTACTTTCACACTTCTGAGCACTTTGGGGTCAGTCAATTCAGCAAACCAGGGACGTAATCCAACAGCAAGAAGGAAAAAAAAATGCAATTTTAACAAAGTAAACAATCACATACTAAAAAACACATTAAACAAGACAATCTACCCCAATAGCTGCAAGTTAGAAAACACCAACTTACTAAGATGATTCTAAGAATGTATGAACACAAAGTTTCAGCCTCCAGGGGATCCATCCCACTGGCCCCTCACACCATCCCTGGAGAAACATCACGTCTCAGAGTTCCGCATGCTGAGTATGTGAGGAGGATAAAGTACAGGATGAGGGCAACAAGCAGCACACAGACAGCAGGGGCTGGGCTGCTCTTTTCCTAAAACTGTTCTTTATGCAACATTACACTGAGCACCCGCTGAATGCCAGGCACTGCATTAGCAACAGAGTTTTGCACGATAAATAACACAGGGACCCTATCCCAGTGACTGAGAAAGGAAAATTACTAGCAAATGGCACAAACCCTAAACAAAATATTAGCATATTCAACATAACAATGTAGATTAAAAAAATACTGAACAAGTGAAGTTAATCATTTAAATGCAAACATGGTGTTCCATTAGGAAACTTACAAATATAAATGAAAATATTAATTAAAGGAGATAACATGATGATCACAACAGAAGCAAAAAAAATAATTTTTGATAAAATTCAACGTCATCCACAATAAAAACTCTTCCCAAATAAGGAAGAGAAAAAAAACATTCATAAACTGATAAAAAGTTACCTACCAAAATCACGGAACAAACATAATACTCAACGGTTAGAAAAAGAAAAAAAATCAGGAACAAGATAAAGATTCCTGTTATAACTACTTCTGTCCAAATTGTACTGAACATATTAGTGAGCCAAATAAATAAATAATAAAAAGTATAAGGACTGCAGGAAGAAACAAAATGGCCATTAGTGAGGTGGGTGGGGAAGGGAAGGACTGAGAGTTTGGGATTAGCAGACGCAAACTATCACATATAGGATGGATAAACAAGGTCCTACTGTGTGGCATAGGGAACTATATTCAATACCCTGTGATAAACCATAATGGAAAAGAATATGAAAAAGAATATATATATATATATAACTGAATCACTTTGCTATACAGCAGAGATTAACACAACATTATAGATCAACTATACTTCAATAAAATTAAAATTTAAAAATAGCCTTTTTTGGGGCTTCCCTGGTGGCTCAGTGGTTGAGAGTCCGCCTGCCATTGCAGGGGACACGGGTTCGTGCCCCGGTCCGGGAGGATCCCACATGCCGCAGAGTGGCTGGGCCTGTGAGCCATGGCCGCTGAGCCTACGCGTCCGGAGCCTGTGCTCCACAACGGGACAGGCCACAACAGTGAGAGGCCCGCATACTGGAAAGAAAAAAAAAAAAAAAAAAAATAGCCTTTTTTGGCCACACCACGTAGCATGCAAGATCTTAGTTCTCCGACCAGGGATTGAATCCGCGCCCCCTGCAGTGGAAGCACAGAGTCTTAACCACTGGACCACCAGGGAAATCCCTAGCCATTATTCATTTGTAGGTGAAATAACTGTCTACATAGAAAACCTAATAAAATCCAAAAACATAGGAGAATTCAGCAGAGTTTCTGGATAAAAATACAAAAACCAACAGCATTCCTATATGCCAGCAACAAACGATTAGAAACTATTTTTAAAGAGCTACCATTTATAGGGAATAGGATAGTCTCAAAGAATCTACCACAGACAACCTATTCAACACAAAGTGAAAAAGAACCTTTGCAAACTGTCACCCAGTCGATCACGTGATCTAACAAGGCAGCCCCACACAAGGGTCAACCTGCCATCAATGCCTCCTGATGGGGTACAATGGAGGTACACCTCCAAAACTGCTGAACTTGAATCTTAGGGAGTAACAAATGGGACAAATCCACTTCACGAAAGCTAATGCTCTGAAAAACAAAAACAAGTGGGAATTATTCTAGATCTGCAAACTTTCAGGTCTCCAAAGCCCTAAACTCTTTAAAATCACTGAGGGCACCGAAGACTTTTTGTTCGTGGGAGTTATTATACCTAGTGTTATTTACTGTGTTAGAAATTAAAACTCAGAACTTAAAAAATATTTCTCATTGATTCATTTCAATAATAAAAAGCATATTAACATCAATAAAATATTGTTTGAAAAATCATTATGTTTTCCAAAACAAAAAATGTCTAGTGCGGTGAGTGGCGCTCAATTACGTTTTTGGCAAATCTCGTCAATGTCTAGCTCACTAGAGGGCAGCTCATTTGCTGTGTGGCAACATGCTGCTCTAGTTGGAATACTGATCATGAAAATTCAGCCTCACGCAGCTGTGCAGTTGCACGTGAACTGTTCCCAGGAACGGAACAGCAGCGCACAGTGAGATCAGAGGGGCTATACAGCCCTGGCCCTGTGGCTGGAGAAACAGGGTCGGGAGACCCCAGTGGATCACCCCTGGTGGAGACATTATGGAGAATGTCTTTTTCTTTATACTCTGTTCTACGTTTTCCAAGTTTTCTACAGTAAGTAAGCAAGTATGACTTTTTAGAATCAAGTTTTTTAAGTCTCAAACTGCTTTTCCCCAAAGCTTGGCAACATTGTTTTAGATTCATATATAGCACTCAGGATGAGATTACAGAAAATACAATTTTAAGCTCATTGGCTTCAGTGAGGAGAAAAATAGACCCGGAGGGAAGGATGAGTGCATAGCAAACAACGATCTAGAACAAATGTGCCCCCAAAGCATCTCCCCCTTTCCAAATATATGGGGAGAGTTGAAATAGAAAATACCTGATGTCATTTCCACGAAGAGAGTAAAGGAGGAACTTGTAGGAGATGAGGAAGGAAAAATAGTCAGATAACGCGGGGCCCCGCAAGCAAGTTAAGTTACTAAGGACAGGCACTCACTGTTAACCCCAGCATTCACACACAGACCCAGGGCCTGCGAGAGAAATTAATATACTATTTCCTTAACTTCATATCAGAGAGCCCGTGCTGAATAATAGACTCTGAAGAGAAAAGCAAAGTCTTGAATCTTGTTTCTGATTTAGTCACCAGGTGATTAATAACACAGAGCTTCGGACTTCCCTGGTGGTGCAGTAGTTAAGAACACGCCTGCCAACACAGGGGACACGGGTTCGAGCCCCGGTCCGGGAAGATCCCACATGCCATGGAGCGACTAAGCCTGTGTGCCACAACTACCGAGCCTGCGCTCTAGAGCCCGCGAGCCACAACTGCTGAGCCCGCACACCTAGAGCCCGTGCTCCACAACAAGAGAAGCCACCGCAATGAGAAGCCCGCGCACCACAACGAACAGTAGCCCCTGCTCGCCGCAACTAGAGAAAGCCCGTGCACAGTAGCCCGTGCACAGCAATGAAGCCCGTGCACAGCAATGAAGACCCAACCCAGCCAAATATAAATAAAATTAATAAATTTAAAAAAATAACACAGAGCTTCAACTGCCTATTATTAACGTGAGAAAAGCAGTGCCTGCCTTACCTTCCTTTATAAACGTATTCTCGGATATCATGAAATATCAAAAAGGTAAGAGGTAAGATTTTGTCACCTTGTCAGCATACAGTTCTTAGATGAATTAAAACAGCTTTGAGAAGGGCATATTGTCTGTATTACTGTGTACCATTCGCTGAGCCTGAGGAAAGGGGGAGGAACTGGTCTGGAGAAGACTGCGAGCTTGGCTCTGGTCACTTTAGGGGACGACGCTGTCTGCCCAAACGATTCAGAGAAAAAGAAGAGCTGAGAGCGGGTAGAGAAGAGGGATGTAGAGATGATAATATGGAGAAGAATTATTTCAAGAAATTGGCAGGGGCAGGAAAGAGACAGGACAAAAATAGCAGACGACGTGAGAGGTTTGCTTGCTTTGAAACAGGAAGGGGAGAAGGGGGAATCAGGAAACCCGGGAGCTCCAGGTGGGCCTGGGGCAATGAGAGAGGGGATGGAATAAAGAACTCGGGGGAAAGAATGGTGGTTTAGTTTCTGTGAGAACATGAAGGGAAAAAATAAATATGGCCCAAAATACTACCCCCCAGAACAAGCGAGGAAAGGCTTCTGACACTATGTGAATTAGACTGACTTGTAACCCACAGTAAGCCAGCACTCAACCAACGCAGGCAAGGCGGCTGCACATTGTGCCCAAGCGCTATTTTCTTTAACTCTTAACTGCCTGCGTGTGTGTTTCTCCGATACTTCATGTATAAACAGTGCTGCTGGTCAAGATATGCTGTAAGTTTATACCCTGAATCATCTTCTCCCCCAAACACAGCAATAATAGAAAATGCTAGTGCATATATGTTTATTTTAATCAAAAGAATATCATCACTCAAAAACAAAAAAATCAGCCGCCCAAGCGAGAAATGGAACGAAGTGCAAGATAGTAATCAGAAGCCCGGCCAGGCTTCCGTCCGTCCACAGGCTGGCCACAGTGGCCAGGATCTGAATACTTCAGGCAGGGGAACCAAAGGCACACCACTCCTCTAGCGTGTATCTGGAAGCAGGTTGTTTGAGCAAAACCATGGGTGAGAACAGTGGCCCCTACCCTTGAAGGGGCCTGAAAAAAGCCACAGCTGCTGCCCTGGAACTACA
Organism: Monodon monoceros; assembly: GCF_005190385.1. Classification (NCBI taxonomy): domain Eukaryota; kingdom Metazoa; phylum Chordata; class Mammalia; order Artiodactyla; family Monodontidae; genus Monodon; species Monodon monoceros. The sequence goes on along the minus strand of NW_021703780.1, from coordinate 56,944,265 downwards.
GCTTGGGTCAACAGCATGCTACCTGCTGGCTCTGCAGAATCTCCACCATCACCACAAGATCGGATGCGAGCTCTGGGCTACAAACTCCTGGTTCTGGACTAGGGGGTGGGGCAGGGGGGACTGCAAAAATAAGACAGAGAAGCGAGCAGGGAGAGAGAGAGAGAATAAACTGCTCAAGATAAACATACAAACTAAAATTCTTAGGCATACAAGAAAAACTAGGAAAGTCAGCCAAGAAATTCAGTAATCAGGAGACTCATGCATTCGTGATGAAAACCAAGACTAGGAAAGTTTAACAATAATGGACCCTCACTAAAGGATCTATTTCACTAAGAAGAAGATCACACCCAGAAGGAAGGGGCAGGATATAAGAAACAATGACCTAAAGCAAACATGACCCCAACACCTGACCCCCTCAAAAGAGATATACTGAATGTAGGCAGAGCTCAGTAAACATTTGCTGAATACATGTTTAGGTTTAGGAACCTCCAATGACCTATTTGGAGTTCCTAAAAATAATTCAGAAATTCTCTGTCTTAAAAGAACTATTTTATATTTACTACAGCACTAAGTAATTTAAACTATATTATAAATTAATCTTCAGATTGGCATTCCATTTTTAACGACGGGCTTCAGTTTTTTTCTTTGAGTTTAAAGTGTCCAGAGCAAACAATGGCTCCACAGCCATCTCACCTCTCCCTTGCTCTGCCATCTATGAAACATTCCCACCACCCTCAGCAGAGCAGTCTCGAAATTCACTGGACTCATCCTTTCGATGTTAGGCATAACTTCCGGTTCAAGATAGCAGCATTTTGATACACAGTTCCATCTTTTTAACTTTAAAGTAGTTCATGGTAAGGAAACTGGCTGGAAAGCACTTACAAAATAGTCACACCTGAGACAATGAGTGGTTACTTATTTGCTGTATACAGTCTGGACATGACTGTTATTCACTTTCAATCAATGTTTAATTCAGCAATATTCAAACTTACCAAGTAAGTTCCCATTTCCTTTTCCAGAACCACCTGTTCATATAATGTAGCATCGATGTCTGCCTTTAAAGCCTGCACCTTCTTCTTTACCTTCACGTGCTGCTTCTTTTGGAGCCAGTAAGGAAGAAGAGATTCTACAATTTGGTTAAAGATCTGGGAGGTAATCAGGAGAGTAGCCAGGCTCTAAAGAGAAGCACATAAATGATGCTTGGCGACGTGGCTTAACAAAACCAAAGCATGTGTATAATTATGCAGTAAAAGAAAAGAATCTTCAACAAATAGTATACATTATGTTATAAAAACTAGTATTGGAAAAGCTACGTGTTAGAATGATGTTTCTAATTTATTGTTTTTTTCACAGGAAAGACAGACTAAAATACAAAAAGATTATAATACAAATAAGATTATAATAAAAAAACTGGTTATGAGTCGGTAGGAGAACAAATTAACTTGAAATTGTGTTTTTTATTATCTCATCCTGGCTGCAACATGTGAGTCTAAACGATGTCACCAACTTTGAATAAAGTTTAGCCACAGCTTATTATTATAAAATTAATATATCCTCCCTCACTGTAGAAAAACTTAAAAGAAAAACAGTCACCCTTAATTCCACAACCATGTCAGAACCACTACTAACATTCTAAATATATTTTTTTAATTAATTAATTAATTTTTTGGCCGCACTGGGTCTTTGTTGCTGTGCACAGGCTCTCTCTAGTTCAGGCGAGTGGGGGGCTACTCTTCGTTGCAGTGCACGGGCTTCTGGCTGCAGTGGCTTCTCTTGCTGCGGAGCACGGGCTCTAGGCGCGCGGGCTTCAGTAGTTGTGGCTCGCGGGCTCTGGAGCGCAGGCTCAGCTGTTGTGGTGCACGGGCTTAGCTGCTCCGCGGCATGTGGGATCCTCCCGGACTGGGGATCGAACCCGTGTCCCCTGCATTGGCAGGCGGATTCCTGACCACTGCACCACCAGGGAAGTCCCCTAAATATTTCTTTATAATCATATGTAAAAATAAAAGTAGAATCATCCTATATATAAACAGCTTTGTAGATTTCTTTTCTCACTTACTATATTGTGAGCACTTTCCCATGTCATGAATAATTCTTTTTTACTTAGCTCATGCACTGTTGTTGAATGTAAGTATTATTCCCAACCCTGACTATTATAAATGCTGCCCCTTACCTACGTACATGAATCTTCGCCCCACCTCTGATGATTTACTAGGGATGGATTAACGTTCTTGGCAAAGTTGCCCAAGTAGTTTCCAGAGGTACTGTGTCAATTTCCACTTTCCCCAGATAGGTATCAGTGTTTTCATCACAAACCACCTTAGCTGATATTAAAATTCTATGTTTTAAAGAGACTTCCCCCAACCCCCTGTCCCCTGTTAAATAAAGGAGACTCTCTAAAGTATAAGAAATGAGGAGTCATACCCCACTAATACAATAATGGTGGGACTGGAAAAGGTATGTACATCTAACCTATCGATTTCAAATGTAGTATTTTCAAAAATAATTTTTTAAATACTAAGAACACAATATTTAATTTTACTTTTATGCAAGCTCTTAGAACCATAACTACAAAATCTTTTAACTTTCTCTGTTATACAAATTTTTAAATTCCTTGAAAAATGATCCCAAGCTCTCATATAAAGATTAAGAAGCCTAGGCTTTGAGATTCTGCTCACTAACAATCACAGTATATTAAAACCAGGAAGGAAGAGCCCTTACTGGTAGTTGGCTCAAGTATAAAAAAGAGAAATTAGAAGGCAATAATTTAATTTATTATTCACTATTATCATGTGATCCAGAAATGGTAACACAACAAAATATGTCATCTTTCTTAAACATTTCAGCAACAATACAGCAGTGCATAGGACCTGCTGGTCTCTAAAGTTTAACAACTTATTAATTTAAAAATGAAATGTGTGGGAGTTCCCGGGTGGCACAGTGGTTAAGAATCCGCCTACCAACGCAGGGGACACGGATCCCATTTGACCCCATCTCCCCTGGTCCAGGAAGATCCCACATGCCACGGAGCAACTAAGCCCATGTGCCACAACTACTGAAGCCCACACGCCTAGAGCCCATGCTCCACAACAAGAGAAGCCACCACAATGAGAAGCCCATGCACTGCAACGAAGAGTAGCCCCTGCTCGCCGCGACTAGAGAAAGCCCGTGCGTGGCAACGAAGACCCAACACAGCTAAAAATAAATAAATAAAATAAATAAGTTTATTAAAAAACAAAAAAAAGAATCCACCTGCCAATGCAGGGGGCATAGGTTTGATCCCTGGACTGGGAAGATCCCACATGCCGCAGAGCAACTAAGCCCGTGCGCCACAACTACTGAGCTTGCGCTCTAGAGCCAGAGAGACACAGCTACTGAGCCCGTGCACCACAACTACTGAAACCCACGCACTCTAGGGTCCAAGTGTTGCAACTACTGAGCCCACGTGCTACAAATACTGAAGCCCACACACCTAGAGCCTGTGCTCTGCAACGAGAGGCCACCACGATGAGAAGCCCGCGTGCTGCAACGAAGAGTAGCCCCCACTCACCACAACTAGAGGAAGCCCGCACGCAGCAATGAAGACCCAATGCAGCCAAAAATAATAAAATTAAATTAAATTTTAAAAAAAAGAAATGTGAAAGAACTATTTAAGGTTATACCATTACCTGAGACACACACAGAAGTTCAATTAATGAATACATTTTGCTGTTAAAGTTGCTTTTACAAGGTTTGATATGAACTCTGTATTTGATTTTGTGCTCTACATGATTTATTTTGCAAGTTGGTTAGCTTCAACAAATTTCTTTCCAGTTGAGTATAATACACGGTGCAATTGCTAATGGTTGTTTATTTAGAATTGGGCTTAGAAGTACACAAAATTTAATAATTTTATTTATAAAGATAGTAATGGGAAGACAATTACATTACCTGAATATAGGAAACCACCTCTAAAACCTAAAAAATTGATACCTTTCTGTTTTTCACACTCACCTGACGCAAAAGCTTCATATCCCTCAGGACAAAGGCAATGTAGAAGAGTGAGGCAAAGCAATTTAAAAAGTTGAACTGCAAAAACAAAAAAAGATAGCAATATTTAATACTGCATCACAGTACTTCATTACAACTATAAAAATCGCATTTAAGAAACGTAATGAGGGACTTCCGGTCCAGAGAAGGTGGCTTGGACGTGTTTCTCCTACTCCCCCTCGCTAAGCACATCTATGAACTCGAAATATCGCGAGAGGCAACCAAAGGGGAGCTCTGAAAGGTGCTAAGAGGAAGAAGATCAGGTTTGGGACCCCAGGGCTGAAGGAACAACACAGCACCAGCGCATCTTACAACCCTACTACTTTCTTACAAAAGAGAGAGTCCAAGGCCCAGCATCTCCCACCCCCAACTAGTAACCCAGCAGGGAGACACATTCCTGCCCACCCCGCTCAGAATAGGAGTCCTGACAACAGGCAAGCCCAGCAGCACTAACAGGGAGACTGATGAGGACCCCCACTAACAATAAGCTGCGAGGGGATGTGCTCTCCTTCCCTTCCGCCCTGCCACTCCCCTGCCCCACGGAGAGATGCTGGGTGGGGTGGCCAGGCAGCACCAGAAAGGAGGGCCCTGCCCCAACAAGCAGTCCAGCCCCGGAAGTCTCTCTGTGCCAAGGGACCTGAGATCCCCCCGCCCCCTAGAGAGACACCTAGCTAGCCGAGGGGCACTAGCAAGAGAGATCAGCCAGAACAACCAGCCTGGCCCGGGCAGCATCTTTGTCACCATGGGCCTGAGACTGCCCTGCCCAGACACATGGTTCAGGGGTAGGGGAGCAGGGAGTGGGGTGGAGATTCCACCACAACAGGTGCCATTTCTTCAAGTAGTTCCCCTGCTCAAGAGCCTGCAATTGCCCCCAGGACTGATGGGTTTCCTTCCTGTCCCCCAGCCGCACGCTGGCTACCTCCTCCTGTGCAGCATCACTTTCCCAGACAAAAGACTGCTCTGTGCACAGTATGAGCACTTCATTAGTGAGGGAAGGGGGAGTCAACTGGAGAGAATGAGCAGTAACACAATGTGGCCACAGGGTAGGGGGAGGTAGGCGTAGGGATGGGGGTGCTGAGTTAGAGTAGAAGTTGAAAAGCAAAAGCTCGGAAGGCTGAGAAACGCTCTCCGCACAAGATTGAAAAGGAAGGGAGAGACCTAGCACACACAGTGGAGGATAAACAGTCTCTTTACAAGACAGTCACCTGACATTGTATCTGGCACCATCAGAGAATAATCAAGTCTAACAAATAACTAAATTCTTTAAGACAAATGGAGTGTTTTACCTCTAAGGGCAAAAGCTCCATATTGGGATCTTTCTGAATGAAGCTTTTAATGCATTACACATTCCCCTGCTTGTTTTCTCACACAGAGAACACGGAACGGAGCATCCTTGCTGACTCAGCACAAACATTTTGAATATAAATTATTTTACACGGCTAGAGTGAGGCCTTCGGAGCCTTTTCAGATATGGATGGCCGCTTGCCACTTTTCTCATGTCCAAATTGCTGACATTGTTGAATTCTCATTACCTATTTATGAGAGGTTTTCCATTTCCTTCCGGGCTCTTGCCTCTATAAATTTACCTACTTCCAGAAACCTAATCACCTTCCTAATGGTGGTTTTTCATCCTTTAAGGATGGAAAAGCGAGATAAATAAGCTTCTCAGAATGACTCCTACAGCTGGAACAAAGGTTCTTTCTAAGCGAGGGCCTGGGAGTAAAGTACATGGACTGGGTTAAATCAATTCCAGTGGATAGTTCAGAGGACTCCTTATGCACTCTTTCTTGATTCTCAGCTATGTTACAGACGGCTCAGGTAATCTCCAGATAAACAAGGTGATTTCAGGATGGTACCTCTTTGTTATTTCTAATAATGGTGGGAAGAGGCATAATGTGTGCGCTTTTACACAAACAGCAAGCAGGTTACACAGCGCCTTTCCTCCATCCCTTTCCTCCTACTCTTCAAAACATGCTGGGAACCTCTTGGACTTTGGAAATTTCTTAGACAAAATTTTAAAAAAATAGTAATTTAATGCTCCATCACTAAACAGAAGGTGGATAACTGGAAGGATTGTTGAATAATGAAACATTCAAACCCGAGTCACCAAAAGGAAAATAACAGAAACATGTCTATAAAGTAGTTTTTTTAAATAATTGGAAATTGGCTATAATACTAATTTCTACATTTAAAGTCTTATACCATGTGCACATTTGTAATAAGACTGTTGAACATTCATGTAAACACACATTAATCGATCCTTGCCTACTTGGACAAAGTATATTAACTACCTGATACCTTAAATCAGAATCAAGTCTTCATATTTATACTCCTAAATATTAAGTACTATGTGTTAGTTTCAAAAGTACAATGGACTTGTATATAAAAGATCTACTTACCACTAACACTTTCAGAATTAGGTGATTCTGGTAGGCAGATTCCAATCTGTGATTCTCTAAAATATTAAAAAGGAGAGGTAATGTCTCTCAGGTAAGAAAGCAGAATGGGAGCACTGTCATGAAGTAAAGTGAGACTTGTGCTGAGGGCAGAGATGTTCAAAAACAGAGCCTCAGTCAGTAAACGTGCCAGGCTACTGCTTACCGCCAAGAACATCAAACAAAAAAGAAACTAAATTTAAGACACATTTTTCAAGATACTGCCATAGCACCGTGGTCCGAAATTATTTTTTAAATATTACTGCAATAAAGAAATGTAGTAAGTGTTGGCAAATGATCCCACAGATACCAAAAAAAGACCCTGTATCAGCGGTAATAGTAAAACTGAGAACAATCTCTAAAGAGTAGGGCAATAAATAAAGTTTATAAGGATTTACTTAAAAGGAAACTCAAATTTCCACCCTAAGAAAAGGAGACACTGTGCAGGTCCCAAGACAGCAGGGCAGAAGGACAAAAAAGGAAGATTCTGAACAGAAGTATCACCTTGCACAGAGAGGCAATGTTAGGCTGACCTGGATTTGAACCTCAACTCAGCCACTATCTGACCTTGGGCAAGTCACTTAACCTACTGACACTCAGCCTCCTGGCCTACAAAACAGGGCTGACACCACCTTCCTCCCAGGGTCACCGTCAGGATTACAAATACTACCAAACCCCAGCATCAGCTCAAGGAAAGCACTCAATAAACGGTAGCTGTTGTTATATGACTAATAAGAATTTAAAATACCTTTCTGGTCCATGAAGTTAAGGCCTAGACTTCTTCCTAGGGCTTAATATAGCCTATTTATTTGTTTGAATGACTAAATTAATTAATGAGTGAATGGCCCATCAAGACCTTTTTAAAACTATAACCAGGTTCCTCTTTTACTACAGAGACAGACAAGAACACCTGCCTTCACTGAGTTCAATGGCAGGCCCCACACAACTACACAACTGGTTTTCAGATCCCAGACATAGTTCTTTCAGCCAGAGTATTATGGAGATAATTCAACTGATTTTATCCTTAGCATAAAACACGATATAGTATTAGGAGCACAGGTTGGACTAGCCTGGTTCTACCATTTGCTGCCTAAACTTTGTTAATTCTCAGTATCTTTAGCCATAAAACTGTGAAATAACTTCTATTTCATGGTGTCCTGAGCAGGTGAAAATGAGGAACTATGGATAAAGTGCTTAGCAGGGCACCTAGAACATAGTAACTAACAATAAATAAGAGCTGTGAGAACCATGACCTACAGATCATCAGAGCTCCCAGAGCCGATGACTTTTCCTTATGTCTCTAGAATGAGCCCAGAGCAACATCTATCTTCTTTGCAAGGTAGTGGTTACATGAATCCTATGATCGAAGCAATATTTCTTATAGGCAAATGAGACATAAATTCAAAGCACTGAGTCTTACCCCATGAAGTTAAAAACTCGGCAGCATATCGATAGAGGCGGTTCATGATCTCAATCACGATGGCATAGATGATGCTGGGCACATACAACAAGATACTGGTCCACTCGGACCTGCTGTTTTCGTGTAGATCCAAGGCCCAGGCCTCCATGTCAAAGTAAATCATCATGACAAACAGAGAGAAATAGAGACAGAGGCACACAAACGGCAGGGAGACCAGGTAAATGCGCAACTGTCTCTTGTAGCTGGGGTACAGTGGTTCCTCCCTGCCGGTGACGGAATTGATACCCAGGACCCCGTGATATCCTGGCCGGGGCTCCTCAAACTGTCTCTTCATGACCAGGGTCCCCCACCTGTAGGTCATACTGGCACAGCCGCGCTTCCACACTTCCAGGATCACTGTGGACCAGATCAGGTTGAATGAGGCGAAGACCACATACTTGTCATAGTTTTCCCACACAAACAGGTAGTAAGGTAGCCCAAGGACTGCCACAGGGATTAAGGCAAAAGTGAAATATTCCAAAAATCCAAAGTAAAGAGCGATTGTTTCTCCAAAGTAGCCACGAATACTATCTACAACGAAAGGAAACAAAAGGACCTTAAGTCCCGGCTGGCAAAGACTTGATTTTTTTTTAAAAATCACTTCAAGTAAGCTTATCCACTTTTTTACTTAAGTGGGGATCATTTAAAACCCTTATTTCCCAATCGGTGTGTGATGGTAAATCCATCCTCCATGAAGTACAAAGACCTCGCTTGTCTCTATAGCAATAAGTCTGACACTTCCCCCAGCTCAGGGCTCAGGCCACAGCTGCTGGGGCTGCTTTGGGTCTGCTTCTCTTCACCTTCTCATCTGGTGGATGCCTTCTTCACAAGGAAAAACTCACCTCGGGCTCATCCTCAATCTCCAAGGTCCTAGTTTAAATTCAGCTGTGGCCAAATAACCAGCTTAATTTGAGGGTTTACTTTATGCTCCCCACTTTTCTCTCACTTTAATACTAGAGTTATAGAGCTTATTTTCAAAGAAAACTCCTCATCCATAGTATCCTGCCCCAACTACTCAAAGCTGTAAACTTTCATCAATATGTCATGGCAAACTTTTCAATACACTGAAGAAAAATTATTCAAAAGCACAAAACAATATTCTACACATTAACTTTTAGAATACATGGAATACATTTATCTATACTTTCCTACAGATAAATGCACTGGGCAGAAGAAGGGCCAAGCAACATCAGCTAGCTAACCCAAAAGAGGTCATGAACACTGTGTCCTTTGCCGGCCACATCTACATGGGTGACTGCCTAGACTGTAAAAGCATCTTGCACTGGGACCAAGGTGGGATGCAGGGGGTGAGGGAGGTGTAAGAGTTAGAGTTAGTATTTCTGGGTTAATTACATGAAGTTAAAACATTGTGTTTTTTTTTTTAAGATAATGTGTCAGATCAGTCTATGTGGATGGTTTACAGTAAACAGGGATCCTATTTTCCCCTATCCTTAATTCTTCTACTAACTCAGGAGCATGTTCAAACAGTGGGTATGATGAGGTAACTTCAAATCAGAATCAGGTTAAAAGATAAAAAAAAAAAAAAGCCACTCATGGTCCTGGGCTCCATATCAGACCACCTCTCTCTTTTGATCTCAGGGGGAAGTTCAAAATTTTCCTGAGCCCCAGTTACTATCTTCAGTCCCGGCACTCCCAGAGGCCTCTAAACCACTACCACACCCATGCTCAGCCTTCACCACCAACTCACTTTTTCCCCCTCACTTTCTAAGTAGTAGCTCCTGGATACAGTCACTCACAAGACCTAGAGGCAATATTTAAATTTACTGCCACCTAAATGCTAAACAAGGTGAAAAAATGTCCTAAGTGTAACATAAAATGACTATTACATCACCTGGAACTATCAAAAACAAACATTTTTCCTTTCAAAGAATATAAGAAAAAATTCAAAATGCAATTTCAAAATTTGACCTTAAAAACGATTTATGTTCACTGTTACAATATTATAATAATTGTTTTCAGAAATGGCAATTAGAAAGAAAATTTCAGAGGAATTCCTTTAAACAAAGTGAAAAAGGCAATGTCCTTTAAAGAAAAACTGATAGTAATGCTTATGGTGAAAACTACCATCTTAAATATAATCCTTTTGCTTAAAAGACATAACTGAACCAAAAACACTTGAACATCCATACTGACAGAAGTTTACACAGAGTAATGTTCAACACACACCGAATAAGTTAACGGTTATTCTTCTAAGTGTCTTCAGAGAAAATGCACAGTTCCAGTAAGGCACACCAAGATCCTTATAAACTACCTCAAAAGACGTTTAGGCCTGCTAGTCTGCCACTAAGAATGAACGCAGCTTGGCCCACTGATTAGCGCTAAAGAAACAGAAATTTTCAAACACAAAATAATCACGGTCAAACTAGATTCTTATAAAGTATGTTCTACAACAAATCTGACACGTAGTCATGAAGGCCACTCTGGATTGCCTGTATCGTTGGTGAAATTTAATAACAGCCTGTAATTCAGTTCATCTAAAATGGTATCGGAAATAAAATAAACAAATAGGTCATGTAACCCCTCTATCCCCCTCACCAATTTTTTGCCGACATGCAGCTGGTGAGCCCTGCCCAGCACAGCATTAAGTATCTACCCAAGAGGGATACCACCACTGCTGCATCTTCCTCTTCTCTAAGAGAGCAGGCGCTGACACATACCTATGGGCTGATACTTTACGGTAAACCGAGTATACCAGGTGTCCTCCAGCTTCTTCAGGGCTTCGTTGTCATGCAGTGGAAACACCTGAATCACGATGCCAGATGTGAGCAGCCTCCTCACTGCGGAAGGAACAGGCGAGACGGGTTTGAGATTGCTCATGATACACTTCATCAAATGCTACCCAAACTCTCCAGGAAGAGAGAAGGTCTACACAGAGATCAACGCTATCCTGCCTGCTCCCAAGGTGTGTATTCTTCTGTTCTTCAGAATGTAAATATCTTTACTATTTCCTTTGGCTATGAAAGCAATACAAGTCGATGTAAAATTTTAAACCTTACAGAAAGGCACAGGTTAGAATTTAGAGAGGCCCTTGTTTATTCTCTCCCTTCCACAAAAACATAACCACTGTAAATAGCAATTTAGTGTGTAAGCAGACTTCAAAATATACATATATATTTATTTTAGAAACAAAAGGGATCATTCTCTACACATCATTCTGTAATCTTCTCATGTAGTAGTAGTATATGATGAATATTTTTCAATGACAATATAAATAGAACATGAATGACCCTTTTCACGGCATCATAATATTCCCTTGTATGAAGTGCTATAATTTAACTAATCCTCTATTGAAAAATACTTGTTTCCTTTTTTCACTATTACAAATAATGTTAAAATTCTTATACATATAACTTTCCCCACCTGTCAACTATTTCCTTGGTACATACACTTAGAAGTAGAATTGCTAGCTCCAAGAGCAGAGCATATATATCTTAAACTTGGACACATATTACAAAACAGCCTCTAGAAAAAATTTTACCAATCTGTCCTCTCACTACAGTGAAGGTAAGAGAATGTTCAGTTCCTTTCATTGTTACTGATCCTGAGTACTTTCAAAATCATTTTTACCTTTTCTAATCTGCTAACAAAGGCTTACATTCACAAACATCAAATATCAAAATTAAAAAAGACTTCCAGCTTTCAGCAATCGTTTGGTATGATTTTAACACTTGTGCACATACCTGGGAGATGAGACAAGCTGGGACCTGGGACCCTTTACAGCAGTGTTTGCACCTGGACAAATGTCTCCTCCAGCAACAGAATACAAAGAAATTATAAGGGACTAAAAACTACCTTATGCAGGTCAAGAGCAGTTGGGGCAAATTATGAAAAATAAGATTCAAAAAGGCCACAAACCAACTGCCACTTCTGAGGAGCTGGGAGCAAAAGCAGAGTACTGCACATGCCCCCTGCACACAGCACCACCAAGCGGCTGGGCAGACAACCTAAGCCACGCCTCCAGCCTGACCCACCAATCCACCCCCAGCCTCACCCTATTTAAGGGACCACCTTGTACCTCCCCCCAATCCCCACCCCCCAGGAACAAGCAAGGGCACCTGTTACTTGTTTTAGTTCCCTTGAGCTGCAGCATGAGTCCCAATAAAGCCTTCCCTGAATTTCATCTGGCCTCTTCACAATTTCTATTGATTGAAGGGTCCAAGAACCCAGGTTGGTTACAGAGAGACAAACAAACTTAACCAAAGACAATGTCCCCTAATGATAATAAATGAAAACGGGGCATTCTCTCATCCATAATTATTCAGAATGACTCACTGGGTGGACAGGTCTCCAGGTCTTTAAGAGGAAATGTGTTCAGTTCATGGAGAACTCAAATGCATGCCCTGTGCCACACTGGGGGAGACGGAGCACTTTCCACGCAAGTTCCTAGCAGCTGTTTTAATCCGCTCATCTCTTCCGAGGGCTGCCTTCCTTATCTCCTATCTACCTTGCTCCCAAAGACAAGTGATGAGCGTATCAGGCAGTAGGCCCTTCAATGAGGATGGCAAATAAATATCCACAGCGTGGAGGAGAAACATGATTTAAGTATCTGATGTACAAATACTGCATATCACAAAGAGAGATGGTATTCTCAGGACAGATGCCCTATCATAAAATCTTCAGAGTAATTTAAAAGAAAACCTAACTTCTTGGAAATGAAAAAAAGGATAATAAAGAGGAGATATCTGATACTAACAGTAGGAAAAATTATCAATATTATCACTAGGGGATATTGTCTTTCGTTAAATGTGTTCGTCTCTCCCAGATATGTGCACAAGTGTTAAAATCATACCAAACGATTGCTGAAAGCAGGAAGTTTTTTTTTTCTGATTTTGATATCTGCTGTTTGTGAATGTAGTCCTTTCTTATCAGATTAGAAAAGATAAAACTGATTTTGAAAATACTTGAGAAAAAGTATGGATCTTAAAAAAAAAAGGATTCTTAATAGATGGATCTTCTTACAACTACATCTCATGCATAAGTTATACAGAGGAAAAAAGTCTTAAAAGGCTAGGGTTGGGCTTCCCTGGTGGCGCAGTGGTTGAGAGTCCGCCTGCCGATGCAGGGGACACGGGTTCGTGCCCCAGTCCGGGAGGATCCCACATGCCGCGGAGCGGCTGGGCCTGTGAGCCATGGCCGCTGAGCCTGCACATCCGGAGCCTGTGCTCCGCAATGGGAGAGGCCACAACAGTGAGAGGCCCGCGTACCGCAAAAAAGAAAAAAAAAAAAAAAAAAGCTAGGGTTGTGATAAAATCCCCCTTCTCAATAACTGAAAAAGGTATATACTCAAAATATCAACAACTAGGGTAAAAAGGTGTATGGTTTAAGTTATATCAGCCTCTGGTGCTGTCAAGTCCATTTTTAATATATTTTTTAACATCTTTATTGGAGTATAATTGCTTTACAATGTTGTGTTAGTTTCTGCTGTATAACAAAGTGAATCAGCTATACGCATACATATATCCCCATATCCCCTCCCTCTTGCATCTCCTTCCCACCCTCCCTATCCCACCCCTCTAGGCGGTCACAAAGCACCGAGCTGATCTCCCTGTGCTATTTTACACTTGGTAGTATATATATGTCCACGCCACTCTCTCACTTCATCCCAGCTTACCCTTCCCCCTCCCTGTGTCCTCAAGTCCATTGTGTGTGTCTGTGTCTTTATTCCTGTCCTGCCCCTAGGTTCATCAGAACCATTTTTTTTTTAGATTCCATATATATGTGTTAGCATACAGTATTTGTTTTTCTCTTTCTGACTTACTTCACTCTGTATGACAGACTCTAGGTCCATCCACCTCACTACAAATAACTTAATTTCGTTTCTTTTTATGGCTGAGTAATATTCCATTGTACATATGTGCCACATCTTCTTTATCCATTCATCTGTCAATGGACACTTAGGTTGCTTCCGTGTCCTGGCTATTGTAAATAGTGCTGCAATGAACATTGTGGTACGTGACTTATTCTAAAGTGTTTCAGTGGGTTTTTTTGCAGCAAACATGAGTGAAAGTCAATCACCCACACCGGTTCTGATTCTTAGCTCTTATTTAGGGATCCAGAGCTGTACCTTATTCTTTCTTCTATTATTATCCTTTTCAACTACTGTATCAAGTTTCTGAACTTTGAACTGACTGATAACATCTAAGTTATTATTTTACTATTTCTAAGCTCTTTTTAAAGAAATCACTCCATTCTGCTATAGAAAACTTTCCAGACAAGCATAAAAAGCCACCTGTATACCTCTAAAAATAAGGCTGCAAACTGAGGGACTCAGAAAGAATATAACACACAAGTCCTAAATTACTGGGCTTCTCTTCACCATCAATGCCAAAAGCATGGTTCTGGTTTCAGCTTCTAAAAATAGAGGTTTTTGTTGTTTTTTTTTTCCAATCCCTTGACTTTCTCATGTCAGTGAAGCATGTAATTAAACTGAGCCTTACCTTCAAAGGAAAATATGATGCTGTGCAGGCCTATTTAAAGAAAGGAACAATTCAAACCAAGATTCCTTCCTTTAAGAATGCTGAATGATCTGCTGTCAAGAACTAGGGTTATAACTATTACAGCCATTTAATACTTAGCAAAACTAACCAAAATCTAATTTAAGGGAGAGTAGCCTGGCTGTGAGTAGGACCCTCTAAATTAAATAATGCAATAACAATACTAACACAGTCTGTTTAACATGACGTAAAAGTAAAAGCACAGGGCTTCCCTGGTGGCGCAGTGGTTGAGAGTCCGCCTGCCGATGCAGGGGACACGGGTTCGTGCCCCAGTCCGGGAAGATCCCACATGCCGCGGAGCGGCTAGGCCTGTGAGCCATGGCCGCTAAGCCTGCGCATCCGGAGCCTGTGCTCCGCAACGAGACGCCACAACAGTGAGAGGCCCGCGTACCACAAAAAAAAAAAAATAGTAGAAGCACAAATCCCTCCCACAACTCCTTCCGGCGTTTCTGTGCAGCAGGGAGGGGCGGGTCATGCTGCCTCCAATCCAGCGGAGGGGTGATCAGCTCCGACTGGGAGTGGAGGCCACACAGTGAAGACAGAGTCCCTCTGCCCCTGCAGCCGCTGCTGTGCCCAGCACCCCGCCCCAGGGCCCGCCTGCATCTAGCTCTCAGCTGTGAACAGACCAATCTTGTCTTAAAGAGGAAAAAACTGCTTCTCAGGGATACCTGTGTTTTCAAAATACATTTTCATATTCCTGCATTGTTTTCATCCCTGCTTAACATAAAAACTGCAAGTATGTACGTGGCAAAACACAGCGTGTGTGGAGATACACAGATATAGATATATAGATATATGGTGCTGTACCCGGCACTAGACACATACACACACACACATACATCGATGGTTTCACTGTCTTATACACAAGCCTGCTACATGATATTTACTTGACATCCACTCTATTATTCTCATATGGTCAATAAATAATTTTAGAAGACAGATTATATCTGATTACTCTAAAAATCTAACCATTTGTATATAGAAGATATTCAGAAGTAGTTACTGTAATGTTCTAAAAGAGTAACAATATAATATTAAAGACCTACCATGAGATTGCCATATCCCATCAATCAAAACATCAGAATCATCTGATAGACACTGTGAGACAGAGCTTTTACCTAAGCTAAATAATATCCCTTAGGATAAATTTAATACATAAGAAATTCTCCGCTCCCTCAACTCCTCTTTTTAAAGAAAATCTTTCGTTAGGTTATCTGCGTGACTATTAACTATTAGGAATCAACAGGCAAAGGCAGTCTGAGGTTATGAAGAGATCATAGCTCACACAGAAAACTGGAAAGGAGATGCCCCTCAAGATGACCGCTGATGACTAAGACACACGTATAACCAATTCCTAGTTCTCCACGTGTTTGCTGTTTGATGGAAGAAGGGAGCCCTGAAATGCAGAGCTCACAGCACCGTCAACTGCTCCTAGCTCGTGTTTACAACCACGCAAGCTGCTCTCTACTTAATGAAAGCTTTCCATCAAAACACAACATTATGACAAATAAAATTATAATCATTGTGTGTAAAATTAACTTAAACCTAAGATAAAGGAGAGTGTCTCTCATGAAAGCCCTGGCCAGCTCCATTTCTATGGATTAACTTCATGAAAATCTAGGATTTTAAATTACTCTAAGTTTCATTCATTCGAAAATTTGCACTCTGAAAATAGTTCACACTTTATGCGTATACCATTCCTTCTTCAACCAAATATTATGATCACACTTTCAAAGACACAGAGGAAGAGAATAATGCAGAATTTCAAAATCCAGACTTCTACAACTTTAATTTGATTCTTATCTCGGATGGCATTCAAAATTTCAAACGATCCCGACGGAGATGATTTTATTGTTTTCATACTTACTGCAAAAAAGAAAGAGAAGAAGGAAGGGAGGGAGGAGGGATCCTTGATTACAAAAGCCTCATCCTGCCCACAAGAAAGTTATTTCTATTACGGCTTCAGGACGCCAGACTGGCTACCTACACACCCAAGAGAAATCCATTTACATATTTTCGGCAAGGTTTTAGCTCAGTGAAAATGTCTTTGAAGCAACTGGGAGCACTTGGGAAACTGCTGCTCCTGAGTCCCATCTGATGAAAGCGTACACTCACTCTTTAACAGGTGGAAGCAGTGATTTCCACGTGATGGTCTGATTAACATGATGAACAAGAAGAAACGAGATGCTCACATTAACAACTAGGACAGTACCTCAGTTGGCTTAGCCTTTTAACTGATACAGGGCACAGCTGTGTCTGAAAACATGCCCTCCCACTAAGATTAAAAAAAGACTTGAAATTTTGGAATGGCACCAAACAATGGCCTAAAAACAGAATGTGTAACTCCTGGTAACAAATGGTGGCAGAAAGACACCCCTACCCTGTTCTTGTTCATGACGCCAAATTCAAAACAACAAAGTAAACAAGAAACATAAAAGGAAACCCTACCTTTGATGAAAGTAGAACAAAAGAAAACAAAACAAACTATAAACTGAAATCACAAACTTTGAAAAGTGGCCTTAAAAGTCAGCCCGGGGTAAGCTAAGAGCACCCATGCCCCTGCAAACCAGGGCCAGCAGGCAGAGGGCAGGGTTCTCCTGGACACTGAGGGGTAGGAAACCACTGTCCCCTTGCCCAGAATGAAGGCAAAGGGGACACCTGGCAGACCCCTGACGTGTGTCTGCTCCCTGCCGGGCACCACAGCCAGACAAGAGACACGAGGCTGGAGGAAGGAAAGCGTGGGTCTGCCGTCTTGGGAAAAGAGCTGCCCGCTGGAACCCAGGGATGGAGGTGAGCAGCTCAGGAGCTGTGGGTCTTTGTTGGCCAAAGACAGACCTAAAGGCCAAACCCAGCAAAAACTCCTGATAAGAAACAGGGCTCCATGGAGGCTCTAAGACGACTCAAGGAGAGCACACTGCCGGGCAAAATCCAACCTCCTGACCACCACAGTTCCCGAATGGAGGCCCCCAACATCCCCTCTCCCCAACACACACAATTCCTCCCAAAGTAGCTGGTCTGAAAAAAATAGGGACTCATTAAAAAATAAGTAAACACCACAAAGAAACTGGCATAGAACTATGCAAGAATACAAGGGAAAAAAGGAAGACCATTAAAAAAAAAAGGCAGAGAAGAAACATAGCAAAAATTTAAAGCATAAAGCAATGAAAAATTATGGAATTCTTCAAGGAGTTAAATAAATTAAAGCAAGTCACATCTCTGAAATTAAAACTAGAGGAAGACCTACCAGAGCTGAAGGTGGGAGCTTAGAAAAGCGAAGTAAGAGAAAAATAAAACTACTATAGATACAAAGTCAATAAAAGCTACTGAAAAAGGAAAAACTGAACAAATAAAGCCAGAAAATGGTGAAGAAGACTAAGAAAATTACATAAAAACTTTAAAATATTTCAGAGAATATGTAAGATTCACATAAATATAATTGGCATACCTAAAGACAAGAAGAGAGAAAATACAGCCAAAGAAATCTTCAAAGGTAACTGAAGAAAATGTTTCTGAAATCATGGTAATCTTTAATCCACAAATTGAAAGAACATATGTCCAAAAACAACCTGCTACAGAATAATTAATATCAAGACATATGCAGATAACTGGAAATGCAGACAAACAGGAATGATGAGTACCTGCACTCAGATTTCCAGACACCTCCTAAAAGCCATACAGGTCAACAAGGAAAGCAAGCAAAAGCATCCATGATACATGTCTACAGTATAACTCAGAGACAGGGGAGACTACAAAATGCAGTTTACATATAAGTCAGGCAGTAAAGAACCAACACACTCTTAGTTCCCGAGTGTATGTGGGACATTTTCCAAGACAGACCATATGTTAGGTCATAAATTAAGCCTCACAGGTTTAAAAAGACATAAATCATAAAAAGTATCCTCTGACCACAACGGGATGAAGTTAGAAATCAATAACAGAAGGAAAACTGGGGAATTCACAAATGTGTGGAAATTAAACAACACATTCTTAAACAACCAGTGAGTCAAGGAAGAAACCACAGGGGAAATTAGAAAATACTTAGAAATGAATGAAAACAAAACACAGCATACCAAAACTTATGGGACACAGAGAAAGCAAGGTTAAGGGGGGAATTGATAGCTATACATGCTTATATTTAAAAACGAGAAAGACCTCAAATAACAACCTAACTTTACTATTAAGGAACTAGAAAAAGAAGAACAATCTAAACCCAAAGCTAGCAGAAGGAAGAAAATAAAAAAGATTGGAGCAGCTATAAACAAAACAGAGAATAGAAAGATAATAGAGAAAATTAAAGAAAACTAAAGTTGGTTCTTTGAAAAGATCAACAAAATTGACAAATCTGGGGGCTTCCTTGGTGGCACAGTGGTTAAGAATCCACCTGCCAATGCAGGGGACACGGGTTCAATCCCTGGCCCGGGAAGGTCCCACATGCTGTGGAGTAGCTGGGTCCGTGTGCCACAACTACTGAGCCTGCGCTCTGGAGCCCGCGAGCCACAGCTGCTGAGCCCGTGCACCACAACTGCTAAAGCCCATGTGCCTGGAGCCCAAGCTCTGCAGCAGGAGAGGCCGTGACAATGATAGGCCCGTGCACCACAGCGGGGAGTAGCCCACGCTCGCCGCAACTAGAGAAAGCCCATGCACAGCAACAAAGACCCAACACAGTCAAAAAAAAAAAATTGACAAATCTTTAACTAGATGAACTGAGGAAAAAAAGACAGAAGACATAACTTACTATGATCAGAAATGAAAATGGGGACATTACTACTGATTCTAAAGAAATAAAAAGGGTTGTAAGCATGTACTATGAACACTTGTATACCAACAAACTGGATAGCCTAGATGAAATGGACAAATTCCTAGAAACACAAAACCTACGAAGACTAAAACAGGAAGGGAGAGAAAATGTGACTAGAACAGACCTATAAGTATTAAGGAGATTAAATCAGTAACTAAAAATCTCCTGACAAAGAGAAACCCTGAACCTGATACCCTCGCTGGTGAATTTTACCAATATTTAAAGGAAAACTAATACCAATTCTTCTCAAACTTTCCCCAAAAATTTAAGAGGAAGGAACACTATTAACTCACTCACTCACAGGCCAGCATTACCCTGATACAAAGTCAGACAAAAGCACTACAAGAAGGGAAAACTACAGACCAATATCCCTCATGAACACTGATGGAAAAATACTCAATGCTAGCAAGCTCAATTCAGCAGCATGTTAAAAGAATTATACACCATGACAAGTGCAATTTATTTCTAGAATGCAAGGATGGTTCAACATACTAAAAACAATCTGTGTAATATACTACATTAACAGAATGAAGGGGGGGAAAAACCCACAAGATCATTTCGATTGAGGCAGAAAAAGCATCTAACAAAATCCAGCACTCTTTCATGATTAAAAAAACACTCAATAAATGAGGTATAGAGTGAAACTACCTCAACATAATAAAATCCATCTATGAAAAGCCCACAGCAAACATCATATTGAATGGTGGAAGAATGAAAGCTTTTTCTCTAAGATCAGAAATAAGACAGAGACGCCCACTGTCATCTCTTCTATTCAACATATTATTGGAAGTTCTAGCCTGAGCAATTAGGCAAGAAAAAGAAACAAAAAGCATCCAAACTGGAAAGGAAGAAGTAAAATTATCCCTGTTCACAGATGATATCATCTTATATGTAGAAAATGCTAAAATTTCCACAGAAATACTGTCAAAGCTAATAAATGAAGTTAGCAAAGTAGCAGGATACAAAGTCAACACAGAAAAATCAGTTGCATCTCTATACACTAACAATGAACTATCTGGAAAGGTAATTATGAAAAAAATTCCATTTCTAATAGCATCATAAAGAATAAAACACTTAGGAATTAACTATGGAGGTAAAAGACTTGTACAATAAAAACTATAAAACAATGCTAAAAGAAACTAAAGAAAACATAAAGTAATTGAAGCACATCCCACATTCACGGGACTTAATCTTGTTAAGATGTCAATACTATCCAAAGCAATCTACAGATTCAATGCAATCTCTATTAAAATCCCAATGACGTCTTTTGCAAAAATAGAAAAACCCATCCTAAAATTCATATGGAATTTCATAGAACCTCAAATAGCCAAAACAATCTCGAAAAAGAAACACAAAACTTCCTGATTTCAAAACTTAGGCGAGAAGGGACAGAGATTGTTTAATGGGTACAGAGTTTCAGTTTTACAAGATGGAAAGAGCTATGGAGATGGATGGTGATGATGGTTGTAAAACTTTATGAATGTATTTAATACCAGTGAACTGTACACTTAAAAATCATATATAGGGACTTGCCTGGTGGCACAGTAGTTAAGAATCTGCCTGCCAATGCAGGGGACACGGGTTTGAGCCTTGGTCTGGGAAGATCCCACATGCCACGGAGCAACTAAGCCTGCACACCACAACTACTGAGCCTGCACTCTAGAGCCCATGAGCCACAACTACTGAAGCCCACATGCCTAGAGCCCGTGTTCCGCAACAAGAGAAGCCACCGCAATGAAGAGTAGCCCCCGCTCACCACAACTAGAGAAAGCCTGTGTGCGGCAACGAAGACCCAACGCAGCCAAAAATAAATAAATAAATTTATTTTTAAAAATCATATATAACATATGTTATATGTATTTCATCACAACAGAAAAAAAGAGAGACTTAAGAGATATAATAACCAAACAAAATGGGTGATGTATGACTGGATCTTAGTTTCAACAAACCAGATCTAAAATATATTTGGTGACAAGGGAGAAAATTTGAATATGGACTGACTCTTGGGCATCCGTCCTCCTGAATGACACTGACTATTGGAAGGAAACCAGACTAGGGGACACAGAAACCTCTATGTTTAAAGAATATTTTAGGCAGCAAAAATGCTCTGGGCCTTGCCATTATCCGGGTTTGAGGCAAATTTGGAATTACACATTGTAGTAAATACTTTCAGTCTGCAAACTAGTATTTTCGTTCAAATGGAATTACACAAAATCAGAAAGTTACAAACTGCTAATTTGCATTCAGCTATTATGTCACACTGCGAATCTTCTTAAGCCTTTCTATGTTTGTACATGTTCATACCCAGTAGGATGAGAGGAGATGGGAAGAGAGCTTCAGGAAAAGACCGTGTCTCTGTTTTTTATTCCTCCACAGATTTTCATTATACTACAAGGTTTGGGTATAAGGTAAGCTTTGCTAATTTTAACTGAGTAATATGCAAATATGTTCACGCTGAATTTTAAGCTTACTGAATGCTGTGAGACCTTGTAAATAAGAAGCAGAGAACCATAAAGAACAAATAAATTGATCTAAAGATGCAATACAATTAAGATCTAAAGGCAAAAGATACAACTATGAAAAATAAGTTACTGTAAAGTTGCGTAATCTCTTCAGTAAGAGGGGAAAAAAGCCTCTGTAATTTGTTATTTATGTCTACTAAGCAAAAATAATTGCATTAGAATGTATATTCATGAAGCCAGTTGACTTACATAATGATTTTCCTGGGTACAACTTTGCCTGGGGGTAACCAGGGATCATTTTTTCATCTCTGGCTCTAAGACTTTCAAGTTCATGTTTGATAATGAATTGACGTTCTGCCATGGTGAGGAAATCATCATTATCATCTAAAATAAAACAAAGATTTACAGTTATTTTCTCAGTAATAGCCAAAATAAAATTAATAATATTCAAATAACATGGGATTATGAAATAATGATATAGACAATGAATAATAAACATGAGTAAGCGAAGTATAAAACTAACAAATTAAATAGAACATAAAGCTCCTTAGATATTTTATAAGAATAAAAATATTCTGTAATGCCTTCATATAATATATAATTCTTTAATTATTATACTAATCATTCTATAATATGGTACAAACATCCAAATGGCAGACACTTGCTTGATCTCATTTAATACCAATGAGCTGAAGGCAATACATTCTTTAATTCTAACAGTATTTTTAACTAGGGATGCAACTGAAGTTTGCCTACATGGCAAATTCTCCTCCTTCAAACTCTCAAGCCCAGGCCATTCCCTTCTGCAGCTGAACATCCCTCCCATAAATGAGGGAGAAGAAAGTCTGATAAGAAAATAGTGTTGTTTCTTGACAGGTGAATCCTCTCAAATGAGGTGAATTTCACCTTGATCATTTATTTACTAATATATAAAAATCCAGAGTGAGTGAGTCTGAAGAAGTCGAAATCACATCTTCTAACTCTGAAAGCCCTGAAAGGGACCAGTTTGGTTCTGAAAGCAAACTCCCACTCTGATAACATAGCCACCCTGGCTTTCTCAGTTCTTTCCAGAAACCATTCTATTCTGGAACCCCCTTTGAAGCCAGAACAGAATCAGAATAGGGGATTATAGGACACTGGAATACTACTCTGTTTCTTATTTGTATCAATCCAGTGAACATTCACCATTCTAAGAAGTAGAATAATATAAGTTACATGTGTCATCCTAGTTTATGTTCATCTATTCTAGGGGTTACAAAGTAAATCTGCAACCCCAAATCTGACCCCATGTGCTTTGATAAATAAAATTCTACTGGAACACAGCCTTACCCATTCACTTCTTATGGCTGAAGGCTGCTTTTGCTCTGCAATGGCAGTGCTGAATAATTGCGACAGATCATATCGTACACACAGCCTAAAATATTTATTATCAGGCCCTTTACTGAAAAAGTTTGCTGACCCCTGATCTATTCATCAAAAACTTCTTTTTGATAAATTGATTCTGGTAGAAGCAATCTTGGAACTCACCATCAAAACCTTTGAAGTTGTGTCGGGTTCCATACATGAAGGCTCTCATGGTATCATCACTGCACTCTTTCACCAATCCCACTGCTTCTGCCCCCAGTAACAATCTAATCCTGGAGGCACCGACAAGATATAAGTTCTGATTTTCTAGTGTTTCTTTCTCATATTTATTTAACAACGGTCTAAACAACAGCTGAGCACCTTCAGAAACAAAAGATAAGCACAATCTTAGACAGAGATAAACATAAAAGTTTCAAAAATGAAAGCCTTCTAAATAAATATTATGTTCCTAGTTTGGTAGAAGGCAAATAAATTATATTAACAATTTAAATCTATCTTCCAAATAAATAAGAAATGTAAGTAAGCTGGGGATGGCAGTTCTTTATAGCTTTTTGAAATAAATGCCAAAATTGGAAAATGGAATAATAAGTGGCTTGCCAGCTACTCAAATTAGAATATGAGACAGGAATCGAATATTTATTAGCTCTCAGTAAAAATATGGAGCAAAAGGATATAGTTTAATATAAAAATAAAATACCAAAATTTAAGAAAATTAATTTGAAATAAAATATCCCAATAAAAATGCTGCAAATGTAACACAATTACATCGGACTACAACAGATTTTGTGAACGTTAAATACTAAATAATAAAGAGCAAAATAATTTTTCAATGATTTTTCCCATAAGTACATGCAATTACGTTTAAAGGTATTTTTCTTAAACAGATTCACAAAATGTTAAGAGTAGATATTGTGATTTGATACTGTATATGGAATTATTTCACTTAAAATATTATGGAGAAAAAGGAATTTTTTTCCTTATTTTTAATTTCTACCTACATCAAACTTTTTAAGGTACATTTATTTCTTTACTATTTATCCTCTCTAGAGGATTGACAGGAATTATAAACTACTAATCAGATGGTAACAGGATAATAGCAGAATTTATATTTCACTTACCCAAAGGATTAACAGATTAACGTACTATGGCACTATTATTTAGGTAATTTACAACAGAGGTACTAAAGACTTTAATAAAAAATCAATAAAAGATATAAATAAAATACAATAAAAGATATATACATAAAAGATATATTCAATTTAAAGAAAACACAAATGTCTCTTAAATATAAAATCCTTAATGTCATTCATATTAAGATAAATGCAATGTGTGTGTTTAAGGAGAGAGAAAAAAACTTGTATGATTCTTCTCTTCCATGGATAGGGCATTAGCCTAGTGTTCTTGAGAAGCAGCATTTTGGAAATGCACACGGTTAAGAATTTTAACTCCATGTTCTCTGAAAGTGAGTCCTGCTAATCTGGCTGCTATTAAGGGCTAGTGCTTTGGACTTTGGTTGTATTTTATATATGAACTGCAAACCTATCTGTAAGTTATCACATTGATTTTTATGTATGTTTTCTATTTTCCCTTCTAAAGTTCCACTCTTCTTAAATGCTACCTCAATAGTGTTGCCCAAAGCATATTCGATGACCCGTACTAGATGCTGCATGGGAAAAGGGGATCTGTGATTAAATACCATCAAAAAATTGGGTTAAACAAAGTTGAACAGATTTCTTTACTGTGAAATTACTCAAAACGTATTTTATGTTTATTTGCATTTTAAGTCTCCAAGAGAAGGGCATTATGTGCAGTCTTTTTGACCTAAGAAATCTCTCCTTTGTTCCCGTAACAGAATTTCTTCAAGTGTCACTGTCCATGAGTCACCTCTTCAGAAAATGATGCTATAAAACAAAAGTCAGCTGAATAAATCCATTTGGGTGCTCTGTTTAATTAAAAAACAAAAAAAAACCCCAACACCAATATGCTACTTTTCACTTCTCACACTGCAAAAATCAAAAGTAGGGTTAAAAACTAGGTTGGTGAGTATGGTAGCCATGGAAGTGCCCTGCTCCACCCAGATCTCCCATCAAAAGAATCTGCTGTGAGAAGCAGAGTTGACTGCAGCCTCCTGCTGCCCCCTTTGGCCACAGCACCCTCACACCTAAACCATGCTCCCCTAGCTGCTCCCAGCCACAGGTTGAACACGCAGGGGACACTGGAATGAGGCCATTTCTGCTCAACATGCGTTTCCTTTAAAGGGCAATGTTGGGCCTGGCTCATACGTTCTCAGAACCATGCTGTAGTCGGAGGCTCTTCCTATCCTAGCCTCCTTCTTCCCTCTCTCCTTTCTGAAGTGTTAGACCTACACGAAAGTCTGAAGGCTCTCAATGTCTAAGCCTGCTGCTTCTCCCTTTATCTTTCTACAGATGTTCCCCTCAACAAACCTCCTGTGCATTAAATCCCATTTGGTGGGCTTCCCTGGTGGTGCAGTGGATAAGAATCTGCCTGCCAATGCAGGGAACATGGGTTCGATCCCTGGTCCAGGAAGATCCCTTGTGCCGCGGATCAACTAAGCCCGTGCACCACAACTACTGAGCCTGTGCTCTAGAGCCCGCGAGCCACAACTACTGAAGCCCGTGCGCCTGGAGGCCATGCTCCACAACAAGAGAAGCCACAGCAATGAGAAGCCCGCACACTGCAACCAAGAGTAGCCCCCACTCGCCGCAACTAGAGAAAGCCCGCTCACAGCAACAAAGACCCAACACAGCCAAAAATAAATAAAAAAATTTTTTAAATTTTTAATAAAATAAAATAATCCCGTTTGGCGTCTCTTGCTTGGACGATGCAAACTGACACGGAGTGAGGGGGAAAGGCACTCTGAGACATCACTAGGGGAGTATAAAAGGATATAACCTTCACAGAGAAACATTTGTCAACATCTTGTTCTGAAAAATAGTCCCCATCCCCCCCACCGGCACCCCGCCCACCAAGGCAATGACTTTCAACTTGTTCAGGTGATTCCTTTGTGATTTCTTTTCACGTCACCAAACAACATGCTTACAGAGCTATTTATTTTTGTTTAAACCTTGGCAAATGAGGATTTAGCTCTCTTTCCAACCCACCTTCACCATTTCCACCCACCCTTTCCATCACCCCATTCTCACAATATCGTCATATCATCCTTCTCATCCCATCAACAGTATTTTCCTTATTATGACTACATACGTTATAGTTGAGCCTTACAACATGCTATGATTTTCCTTCCCTACAGCTTACCGTTTTCCCCAAAATTGGTATCTTACCATATGCTTGGTTTATTATGCACTTACTGCTAATTCAATCCCCCAAGCTCTGCCAATTATTTAAGTCTTCCCTCAATACACTGCCAAGAGAGATAGGCTGTTAACATTATCTTCTTAGAGAAATCTCTCTTCATTCCACCCTCACACCTTGTTGACAGCTGGGTGGGTTCAGAATTCTGGACTGAAATCATTTTCCTTCAGAAATGAAGATATTATACCACTGCCTTCTAGCTTCCAGTGTTTCTAACCTACTTTATTTTTTCTGGAAGTTTGTAGTATCTTCCCTGTCCTCAGGGTTCTGAAACCTGCCAGTGATATGCCATTTTCAGCCACAGTGCTGGGCATTGCATGGGCCCTTTCAGTCTGAAAAAGCACACATCAGCCCTGAGTTTCTCTTTGATGATTTCTTCCTCTCCTTTTTCTCTCTTCCCTTTTTAGAACTTTTATTCAGAGGTATACCTCCTGGACTAGTCCTCTAATTTCCCTATTTTTTTTCTCTTAGATTTTCCAATTCTTTACCTTTTTGCTCTACTTTCTGGGAGGTTCTGTCAAAATTGTCTTCTCACCCTTTTACTGAGTTTTTAAATTTTGCTCTCATACTTTCATTTTATGAGCTGCTTTTTTTCCTAAATGATTATAATATCCTACTCTTGATGTGTAGGTGGTTTGTCTTCTCATAACGCTGAGAACTGAGTTTTTAATTCTCTTTTGGTTTTCTCCTACATGGTTTTCTTTTATCTTTTTTAGCTCTTTCACGTTAGGGATTTTCCTCAGATGTTTGGTGATCTTTTGTTATAAGCTCATGTTTAAGAAAGCAGTTCTAAGAAGTAGAACAGAAGTTCTGAAGGTTTAGATGGAACTCATCAAAGATGGCCTCTGGGGCTTCCCTGGTGGCGCAGTGGTTGGGAATCCGCCTGCCAATGCAGGGCACATGGGTTCGATCCCTGGTCCGGGAGGATCCCGCATGCCGCGGAGCAACTAAGCCCGTGCGCCTGCACTCTAGAGCAAACGGGCACATCTACTGAAGCCCGTGTGTACCTCAACGAGGGGTGGCCCCCGCTCTCCGCAACTAGAGAAAGCCCACACACTCAGCAATGAAGACCCAACGCAGCCAAAAGTAAAAAAATAAAATAAATAAATTTATTTTAAAAAATGGCCTTTAATGCAAGGTAGTCTGGCCAGGTTACTTTCCATGGGCAACTCTTGATTTCTGCACCTTTGTCTTGAGTTGCTCAGATTCCTCAAGGAAAGATTATTCAAATCTCCTTCCGAGATGATTACATTGTGGAAACTTAATTAGGTATGAGACTGGTGGGATGGAGGACGGGGGTAACAAGATTCAATTAATTATCTTTACGTACAGAATGTGTATGTGCTTTATGTACAGAATCTGTTACCAACTGTACATAAAGCCCCCATGCCAAAATCCATGCATCTGACCCTCTCCAGAGAATAACAGAGACTTCTGCTGGGGTGGTAGAATACAGAAGGGACCTAGGGATCAGACTATTTCTTAAACAGATCTCAGCCAATTCTTTTTTTTTTTCTTGGTACCATTTTTATTTCTACCTCTATAGGCCCCTAATGTCTCTAATTCCTGAGTCTTTAGGAATATTTTGCAGTGTAAACCAAACTGCATCTCAGTTTTCTCCCCTGCCAGCTCGAGCTCTGGATTTCTCAACTCTGAGAAGTTACTCACTACTCATCACCTGTTTACTAGCTTCTAGAATGGTGCTGCTGTTATATCTTCTCCTTTCTTGTCAATGTGGACTTAGGTCTTTTTTTAAAAGATCCTTTTATTGTCATTTTAATAGGAGTTTGTAAGAGAATAAAAGTAAACATGAGTGTTAAATCCAATACCTTTACCTGAAAGGTCCTGAATACTTTTTTGGGATGTTTTTTTATGACTGCCCCAGCATTGTAGGAAGATGCCATCCCCTCCCCATCCTCATGTGTCCTTGCTAAAGCCACACAAAGAGCAGAGAAGACGACTGGGAATACACTGGCCTCTCTCACTCTAAGACACTATAAATGTTCTTACACCACAGGGATTTTATTTTTTATTTATTTTTTAAATTTATTTATTTATTTATTTATTTATTTATTTTTGGCTGCGTTGGGTCTTTGTTGCTGCGTGTGGGCTTTCTCTAGTTGCAGCGAGTTAGGGCTACTCTTCGTTGTGGTGCGTGGGCTTCTCATTGTGACGGCTTCTCTTGTTGCGGAGCATGGGCTCTAGGTGCGCCGGCTCAGTAGTTGTGGCTTGAGGGCTCTAGAGTGCAGGCTTAGTAGTTGTGGCACACAGGCTTAGTTGCTCCAAGGCATGTGGTATCTTCCCGGACCAGGGCTTGAACCCGTGTCCCCTGCATTGGCAGGTAAATTCTTAACCACTGCGCCACCAGGGAAGTCCCACCACAGGGATTTTAAAGAAGAGACTCCAGTCCAGTGAAACACCTCAGATTTCAGCAATCAAGTATTCTTCTTTTTAAAGGTTTTTTTTTTTTGGTTCAATTGTTTGAAAAAAATTAAAAATTCCACTTTGACTCAAAGTTTTATTTTTAAGAAGGCATTTCCATTTACAGTCAAATCGTTTTTTAAAAGAGTCTTATTTACATTTTGTCCAGTGTTTCTAGACTTAGTGAAGTTTTAGGGGTTGTTTTGTGTAGTTTTATGAAGTGTCTGCTCATGTAAAACTCCCTCCACCCTCTTACCCAGATCTAGCCCCCTTTTTGTGCCCTACAGGAGAGGGCTAACCTTCGGCTTCTTCTATAAAGTCATCCCTTACCACCCCAAAAAGCATCACCAAGTGTCACCTCGCCCTTCCCTTTACTTTTTTTTTAATTATACATCCTTATTTTCCTTTTAATATCTGTAGAAACTGTAGCAATGTTACATACCTCATTCTTCCTATTGGTAATTATCATTTTCTCTCTTTTTTTAAAAAAAGTATTTATTTATTTTTGGCTGTGTTGGGTCTTAGTTGCAGCACATGGGATCTTTTGTTGCAGCGTGCCGGCTTCTCTCTAGTTGTGGTATGCAGGCTTGGTAGTTGCAGCACACAGGCTCTCTAGTTGTGGCACACAGGCTCCAGAGCGCGTGGGCTCTCAAGTTGTAGCGCACAGGCTCCAGAACACGTGGGCTCTGTAGTTGTGGCGCATGGCCTCCAGAGTATGTGGGCTCTCTAGTTGCAGCATGTGGGCTCACTTGTTGTGGCATGTGGGCTCAGTAGTTGTGGCGCGCAGGCTTAGCTGCCCTGCAGCACGTGGGATTTTAGTTCCCCGGCCAGAGATCGAACCCGCGTCCCCTGCATTGGAAGGCGGATTCTCAACCACTGGACCACCAGGGAAAACCCCCTTTACTTTCACAGCAAGTATACATAATGATTTTTTTTTTTTTTTAAGTATCATGCAGTATTTTGTAACAGCTTTTTCCTTAGCCTTTTTTCCTGTTCCTTCAATTTCCTGGAACTAGCGTTCAGTCTCTTTACCCTGACAGTAACATCCTTGCAGGCAGAAGTGTGTTTCTCTCTCCCTTAGCACCATAACCAACACAGAAAGAATACTCAAAGATATTCATTCATTTGACAAATATTTATTAAGCACCTACTATGCACCAGGCACTGTACATAGGCACAGAGTTTATAGCTGTGAACAAAATCACTCACGTTGCTTACGGTCTAAGAGAGACTTACAATCTAATGTTGATTTAAGACCTCCTTTCAAGTCCTAGATAAATAATAAAGAGCAAGGAAATGAACATTAATTTTAAAAATATATCAATTAAAAAACTGTGAAACACATTTGAAAATACAGTTTTACTCACTGGCATGACTAAATCTGAGTGATATTTATTTTACTCACCTCCATCTTTCTTTCTACTGATAATTCTGTTCTTCAGCCATTCTTTGGTTTCTTCCTTGACATCCTGAGCAAGTTCTATGACAACCAGAGGCGTGAAAGAGCTCTCATGAGTATCCAGAGCTGACAAGGTCACTTTCATCTTTGACAAACTTGCTGAAAATAAAAAGCAAAGATGGGTTATAATGGGAAAAATAAATATAGACTGTATTTGTATTTTCTCTTAATTAAACCTAATTCTGGCTTCCTGGATGGAAGAAAATTTCTCACGAGCCAGATGGGTTACATGACAGGCTCCCCCAATGGCTCACAGCACCTGTGCGAGCCAGGCCCTATACAAAAATGAGGGAAACACCACTCGTATCCGCAAGCAGCTCAGAATAAGGCAGGGGGTACATTCAGGTAAGTGAAGGATAACAGTGTAAAAACAAGAGGGCTAAGGAAGTATTTACAAAGGGTGTGACCTGAACAGGATTTAGAAGAATGAATAGGAGTTTGCCAGATCGACAATGGATGGCATTCTAGGCAGAGGAAATAGTGTTCCCCTATAAAACGATGATGAAAAATAGCCAAGATGGGGCTTCCCAGGTGGCGCAGTGGTTGAGAGTCCGCCTGCCGATGTAGGGGACACGGCTTCGTGCCCCGGTCTGGAAAGATCCCACATGCCGCGGAGCGGCTGGGCCCGTGAGCCATGGCCGCTGAGTCTGCGTGTCCGGAGCCTGTGCTCCGCAACGGGAGAGGCCACAACAGTGAGAGGCCCGGGTACCGCAAAAAAAAAAAAAAAAAAAAAAGCCAAGAAACTCAGAGAAATACAAGTGAGTAGGTATAGCTGGAGCATTAACTATGTGTTAGAGGAAGGGAGGATGGGAGCTGGTATCTAATGAAGGCCCCTGATTATTACAAATTAACTGGGCCTTGTCCAACAAACAATGGGAATCACCAATTCATTACGGGCAGGGAATTGACACAGCCCAATTTCATGTTTTTGTATGGAGTTGATATCCCCAGCATCAGCTTCCCTTCCCAGTGTCCCTAACTTTCTCAGGGATGTCATCTTTATCTCTGTCACC
Source organism: Monodon monoceros (assembly GCF_005190385.1). Taxonomy (NCBI): domain Eukaryota; kingdom Metazoa; phylum Chordata; class Mammalia; order Artiodactyla; family Monodontidae; genus Monodon; species Monodon monoceros. Next base: position 56,912,979 of record NW_021703780.1, on the reverse strand, counting down.
AAGCTGGGAAGATAATGGAGTCAACCTGGAAACCCACAAATGGCATCTGTCACTAAGGCCTGATGGCCTCCCTCGAAAATGTTTCTCATGTGGACCTCTCTAACTCCATGATTCTCAACAGGGGCAATTTTCAGACTTTAGACTCATTTACTCTAACTTTGTGCTTAATGTAAGTTTTAATGACTCCAAAGTCGAAGCGCAAAGCGATTCTTGGGAACAATCACAAAAGGAATGACCAACAACACAGAACATCTTTCCTTTCTCTGGGGGAATTCACAATCTTTCAGCAAGCTGATCAAACAGATCCAGCTTGTTTGGCCTGGACTGATAAGGTTTGTTTTTCTCTAACAGAGTATAAGTTTTGTTTGGGGCAATACTGGTGTTATAAATCAATGCTGGATTCAAATAATACTACAAATACATCAGGAATGCTATTTCAAGGTATCAGCCCAATCAAACTCCCCAGGCTAGGATCTACGAGGGGAGCCAGGTCAAAACAGGACCAACTACAATGGGGTATCACCTCACACTGGTCAAAATGGCCATCATCAAAAAATCTACAAACAATAAATGCTGGAGAGGCTGTGGAGAAAAGGGAACCCTCTTGCACTGTTGGTGGGAATGTAAATTGATACAACCACTATGGAGAACAGTACGGAGGTTCCTTAAAAAACTAAAAATAGAACTACCATATGACCCAGCAATCCCACTACCGGGCATACACCTGAGAAAACCATAAACCAAAAAGAGTCACGTGGCATGGACATATATACACTACCAAACGTAAAATAGATAGCTAGTGGGAAGCAGCCGCATAGCACAGGGAGATCAGCTCGGTGCTTTGTGACCACCTAGAGGGGTGGGATAGGGAGGGTGGGAGGGAGGGAGACGTAAGAGGGAAGAGATATGGAAACATATGTATATGTATAACTGATTCACTTTGTTATAAAGCAGAAACTAACACACCATTGTAAAGCAATTATACTACAATAAAGAATTTAAAAAAAAAAGAGTCATGTACCACAATGTTCATTGCAGCACTATGTACAATAGTCAGGACATGGAAGCTACCTAAGTGTCCATCGACAGACGAATGGATAAAGAAGATGTGACACATATATACAATGGAATATTACTCAGCCATAAAAAAAGAAATTGAGTTATTTGTAGTGACGTGGATGGACCTAGAGTCTGTCATACAGAGTGAAGTAAGTCAGAAAGAGAAAAACAAATACCGTACGCTAACACATATATATGGAATCTAAAAAAAAAAAAGGTTCTGATGAACCTAGGGGTAGGGCAGGAATAAAGATGCAGACTTAGTGAATGGACTTGAGGACACGGGGAGGGGGGAGGGGAAGCTGGGACGGAGTGAGAGAGTGGCATGGACATATATACACTACCAAACGTAAAATAGATAGCTAGTGGGAAGCAGCTGCATGGCACAGGGAGATCAGCTCAGCGCTTTGTGACTGCCTAGAGGGGTGGGATGGGGAGGGTGCGAGGGAGGTGCAAGAGGGAGGGGATATGGGGATATATGTATGTATACGGCTGATTCACTTTGTTATGCAGCAGAAACTAACAACATTGTAAAGCAATTATACTCCAATAAAGATGTTAAAAAAAAGATAGGACTGAGTTCTCACCTCCAAATAGCTAAGGATATAATCAGGAATTACAAAGAAGGAAAGAATGGTAACAGATAGCCATTAAAGCTATGGGAACTCAGAACACTTCATGTGCAAAAGTTATCAGTGAAGCTTGAGAGTAAAGGCCCGACCAGAGCAGAGTGGTAACGTGTTTGTAAGCTACCACCATTTGAGAAAGTATGCTGCCGTTTACATCTAACCTGACAGCCAGTAAGGAGTCGCTGGGGGTTTCTGAGCAGAGGATTGGCTATGTGTCAGAGTGACAGAAATCTCAACAGGTAAGTTTAGGGGGTGTTCTTCATGGTATTCTTTCAACTCCCCTGAACTTCTGAAATTTTTCATAACAAAGAGTTGAGGGGAGGCTTCCCTGGTGGTGCAGTGGTTAAGGATCCGCCTGCCAATGCAGGGGACACGGGTTTGAGCCCTGGTCTGGGACGATCTCACACGCCGTGGAGAAACTGAGCCCGTGTGCCACAACTACTGAGCCTGCACACTACAACTACTGAAGCCCGCATACGTAAAGCCCGTGCTCCGCGACAAGAGAAGCCACCGCAATGAGAAGCCTGCACAACGCAACGAAGAGTAGCCCCCGCTAGCCGCAACTAGAGAAAGCCTGCGTGCAGCAGCAAAGACCCAAAGCAGCCAAAAATAAATTAATTTAATAAATTAATTTTTAAAAAAACGTTGGGGAAAAATGTTAATCTACCAGTAGGCTACAAAGGCTTACCATCATCATCTTTTACATGGAAATATCAAATACAACAAACATTAATCACGTGCTTATTATGAGCCAGGCCGCGACAGAGTCTGAAGATACAAAAGTAAATAAGGTCTACATCTTAGTTTTGAGAAACAGGTGTGCATCAAATCATTCTAACACAGGGCTAAGTATAGCAGTACAACTGCAGTAACCCGAGGGCTTGGGGCAGCCTGAGAAGGGAGGCTGAGAATGGGACAGGCTGCAATTTGGAAAAGATACCCAGATGATTCCAAGGTTTCTAACCTGGGACATGGGAAGAATGGCTGTGAGTTAGCAAATATCAAAGATGGAAGGAATGGTGAGGTTAAGGGGACAATACAGGGCTCAGCAGGGCATCACAGGCATCAAATCAAAGGTCAAAGTTTTTTAGCCTTTATGCATTGCCTAATGTGAGTGAGAATTATTCACAATTACCAGGTCATGAAACAATCTTTCTGAGAAAGTAAGGCAGGTTTCGGTTCTCAACATGTATATGAGCATTATCTAGAAGCTCACAGTAAATACTTGCTCATTGATTTATTCTTATTTGAGATACTGTATGCCTTTCATGACTCAAAGCACGACCTTACCAAGACTTCCAATATATTACAGACAAAAATGTCACAATCTCTGATATACGAAGAGTTCTTATAAATCAATAAGAAAAAATACAAAAAACTAAAATCACAAGTCACAAAGAAGAAATATACACTTGAAAAGATGTTTAAAGTTACTAAGAAAGAAACGCAAAGTAACAATGAGTTATTTTTCCCTTTTCAGATTTGTTGAAAGATGGACAGAACCCAGGTCTGGCATGGGAGTAGAAAGCTGGGCATTTTCACATATTGTTGCCAGATGTTGTGATTTGATACCACCTTCCCAGAAAGCAGAATAGCAGTCTGAAAAACAATATTAAATACTCATACCATTCAACAGAACAATGCTAGTTCTAGGAACTTATACCAAACATATAATAAAACCAAAAATGTACATAAATGTTCATTACAGCTTTCTTTTTTTCTGTCTTTCCTCTCTTTCTTATAAAGTCAAACAACAGGATACTGGCTAAATAAAGTATAACTATACAACAGAACCATTAATACTAGGATACAGATCCAACTAAATTAACATGGAGAATGTTTCATAATACATTATAAGGTAAAAATGCAAAGTATGACCCCATTTATGAATATATATCATCCACAGTAATATCAAAATGACAACACTAGCTAACATTTGCTGAGGATTTACTGCATCAAAGCATGGGCTACACATTTTTATGTGAATTAACTCAGTCACTTCTCACAGCAACCCCATGAAGAAGGAACTTTAACGTTTCCATCTTACAGATGAGAAAACTGAGGTGAAAGAAGTAAAAAGTAGCCTGTCCACATCATGCAGTCTCAAGCGGGGAAGCTGGGCTTCAAAACCAGGCAGCCTGATGCCAGAGTTCACAACCTTAACCACATTTGTGTATACATATGTATTCATCACATGTGATATGAGTGTATTACACACACTTGTGTTAGTCACGGTGTAGGTATGTGTGTCTAATAAAAATTCCATCAGTGATTAGTCAGATATATTTCTCCATCCCCATTTCTAGGTAGTAGGATTTACGATGAGTTTTATTTTCTTCTTTACATTTTTCTTTTTGATTTGAATTTTAGTGAGCAGGTATTTCTTATGATTAGAAAAAAATGGCTTCTATGTTCGTGAAATAGAAGGCTCACATTTTCAACATAAGTGTAAAATATACACTGTAGTAGAGACCAAATGATACTTTTAAAATTACCTAATACAAGATAATATTTTGCGTTATTCCTCAGATTAAAAACATACTAACTTTGTATACAAGAAGTCGCCTAGCTTCAAAGATTGTTTGGTTTGGGGTAAAAGTTAACGGCATATAGAATGAAAGGACTTGGGACCTAGGCACGTCCTATCCATGAGACTGGCAAAAGCAGCGCAGAAGTCGGACTAGGAGAGAATTTTAGAGCAGAAGGAGCCTTAGGGGTCAATTAGTCCCAAGACCACACTATTTCATGTTAATAAAACCCAAAGTCACACAACCAGTGTGACAAAGATAAGACTGAAATCCAATGCTCTTTGAATGACACCATACCGTATGCAAAAGACCTTTTTTCCCCGTTTTTTTGAACTTAGCCAATTTAAAGTCTCACCATCAAAAGTAACGCTGGCCTCGCCACAGCTGTGGAGCTGTGGGCTTTCACTTGTTAAGAGTCTCACAGACTAACCCAAGCGCCAGCACTGAGCAGTTCAGTGGAGCCTGGTAAGCCTCAACCCCTTCAAGGCTCCAGTATATAAGATGCTCTTGGAAGTTTCAACACTGCTTGTTTTCAGCTGCTTCACATTTGTGCCATCCACTGGGCCACAGGGTACTTACAGGCTGGGTGACCTAAGTGGCAGGAACCTCTCTTACACTGCGCGTGTTCCCGTCCCTGAAACCCTGTGCCCTCCTTCTTGTGTCCTCTGCTCAGGGAATTTCCATCACTATACAGTAACACCTCTGGGGACGCCCTCTCCTTGGGGGATTCCTGCCCCCTCTGTGTTCTGCACGCAACATCACTCTTGCAGTTCACCGACCAGCGCGATCCAGGCCTGCTCCAATCCCACCTCTTCACGTTGGCTAGCCCGACGGTGTGAATACCAAGTGTAAGGTGGTGAAAATAAGAAGCCTCATGGCAGCATGGGCTAACCTGAGTTCTGCAATCCACTTTTACTGGAGGGTCTTAACAGAGGATGGCTCCACCATTACCATGCACACTAGACTAGTACATGGGACCAAAATACCACCTGGGGGGACATGAGGACTTTAAGCGTGGACACAGCAGAGGGCCTCACGGTTCCTGTTGGGGCTGATCTGAAAACAAGCAATGATTCAACACACAGACTTCCTGGGCACTAGAGGGTAGAATGATTTCTGCTTCCACAGCCAATTTCCCCCTTTTATCCAGACTGTCAGCCAGGCCAGCAGCCAGCAATAACTGTAAAGCACAGAGCAGCTAGGTTCCATATGCTCTGGGCACAGGACCAGTAGATAGCCATCTCAAACTCCGGGTCTTCTTAATCACGCATTGAACTGCACCCAGGGCTAAAGGAGACCTACAAAGGAACTGGATCCCTGTGGCTCTTACATTAGCTATTGGAATCACCTGCCTATAGTAAGGGTTAAATCCTGACCTTGGTGGTTGAAATGCACATATGAAAAGAAACTCACTGGGAGTTCAAGCATGGGGGGGGGTTGTTCACATATTTTATCACGGTTCAAAAAAAGAATAAGGGACCCTTTATTCTCTTCCTGAGTTTGGGTAAAGAAAAAACATCAATGGAATTATCATAAATTCAAAGACTAATAAGTAAGTGCATAAGGCTGTGTTTAGGAATCACCTTATTTCAGACTCAAGGAGAAACACAATCCAAAATGACAAAATTACTCTCAGTCGTAAGGCAGAATAGGAACACATCAGTGAGAGCAAAATGAAGGGCCACACTGATCAAGGAGGAAGATGAGCGGGATCTCCTAGAAGAAAACTTGCAATTTTAATGGCAAGTGCTAGAAGGGACAGGACCCCTCCGGAGGCCCCCTCTAAGGTGTAAGACAACTTAGAGGCAGTTAATTATGAGAGCAATTGTGGGACAGTCGTCCTTGAGACCTAGGGCAGCTGTCTCTCAGAGTCACCTAAGACGAGGGCAGATTTGAGAATGAAACATCAGCACTGCACACATGCACCCTCACTAAAGAGTTTCTCAGTGACACCCACAATGTAGGGGAGCTGGTGAGGCCCATTCCCTGAGGAACATACCTAGGAACCTCTCGTGGCCTCAAGGCCTCCACAGAAAGGTGTAGGAGAGATGAGACACGACACAATGAAGACAGCCTCGCCACAGCAGCCCAGGTCCAGGCCTGATTAGATGCTGCACTCACGCTCTCTTTCTACACTTGGTACCCCAGACACTGCCAAGATTTTGCTTATTTGAGCTGGAATAATGTCTGAAAACCTAGAGCAACAATGAATCTCCTCCCCAAGCACAGGACCTGGCACACAGCTGAAATGCTAATATGTGATAAAAGAATGAATTCACGTGATGAACATACCACCATTTAAAAAGATGTTTAGGGAGAATTTTTAATGATCCAGGAAAATGCTAAAAATACAAAGGGAAAAAAAGCAAAATACAAAGTAATACAACAATATGACCCCAACTATGTAATATGCACATTTAGATACACAAAAAAATACAAAAAGAATTAAGAAGAATTGCACAAAAATGTTAGGGTTGGTGAAATTACATGGAGTTTTCATTTTCATTCTTATACTTTTCTCTATCTTCCAAGTTCTCTTACAGGGAAAAAAAGTTTCACTGAGTTTGTTTTTTGTTTTTTTAAGCACACACAGTCTCCAATTTACCAGGACTTTTCTATCCCTTTCCATTAGTTTAAATCTTTTCAGTTTCATTCTTCATCTGCAATTCTACAATTCTTTCAGCAATAACTGGTCAGAACAGATACGATCTACTTTCCACAGCTAATTTAAAACTGTTTATCATACTCACAGAATGGGCTCTTAGAAAACATCTAGTTCTCTAGCTCGGTGTGACTTTAAAATTCAAAGTAGCCAGATAAGAAAGATTTAAATTTTTTTTTTAACCCCACAGGATTAGATATTTTTAAAATTAAAACTCCGCAGGATTTAAGGGAACGTGATACGACTGCTTTTGAGTCTGAATAAAAACCTCAACTCTGAACTTTGTGCAGGACCTCCATACACCGTCTGGGATGCCGGAATAGGGTTTCACAGAAGACAGCGCCGCACCAACGCTGGCGCCGCCAAGGCTCCAGGGAAATTAGAAGCATTCCATAGGAGAAGCACCCCTTCCAGCCACGTTTCTCAGGTGTCCCAGGCATTGCCCCTGACTTTCATCTAATACTTAAGCTGTACCGTGTGTCCCAGTCGAAAGCCTGGAAACCCGATCACCCCGATGTGAGAGCACAACCCCGCAAGCTCACTAGCGTCACGCCCGTGCCGAGATACCCGAAGCTCCAGGCTCTCCGGACAGTCGGGGAAGCCTGAATCATGGGCCCCCGTGAGCTGGTCCTTCCCTCAAACGCCCTTCACTAGGCTTCGTCGACTCCTCCACCCCCACTCATCTCATTCCCCGTTGCTCTGGAGCCCCCCAAGCCCTCGCATCCTGACTCCACCAGCCACCAGATTTCAGCTTCACCACTTTCTTCTATCAACCCCCCACCCTCAGACCAACCTCGGCCCTCTGCAGCTTCCACCTGCGACTGCCACTCCCACTCGAACGTCACCCAACCTCGGCGTCCCTCCCGGTCCTACTTTCCCATTCCCGGGATTGCCAACCCCGGGAGGTACCCCGGAAAGGAAGGGCGGCGGCCGGGAGGAGTCACTGGAAGCGTCGCGCCGCTGCCCGACAGCCCGGACTCAACCACCTGCACTGACCCAGGCTCTGCGCCGCCGAGAGCGAGGGGGTCCGAGGTCCCCTCCCCCACTCACCGGCCGCCACAGCACTCCACGTCTTCAGGGGCGGGCCCGAGAGCCTGCTAGTCCCCCAGACCGGGCAACCGACTCTCGCCGCGGGAGGCGAGCCGCGGCCTGCCGGGCGGGTACCACCTAGCGCCGGGCGTGCAGGGCGGGGCCGAGACGCGACCGCACGCAGGCGGGGGCGGGGCCGAGGTGGGGGAGGCGGGGCTTAGGGGTGAGTCACTCCCGGCAGAGACCGGGCTGCTCCAGAGAAACACTAGACTGGCCTAGACTGGCTGTCGCCGGGAGTGAGAGCTGAGACTGCTAAGGAAGAGGCGTGCCTTATGGGCTGTCACTCCGCGTGGGGGCGGCACCACGGTGGAGAGGCGGAGCCTCGCGGGGCTGGGCTGTCACTCCGAGAGTATGGAGGGGCGACCTGCAAAGAAATATGTCCGTTCACATTTTCCTCTTTTCCGTCTCTTAAGGTCCAGAGTCCAACTTCCTTGTCACTTTCAAATATAAGAACAAGTCTCATTTTAGTTGTAATTCACTTTCAGGCAGTGAAAAACCCAATTCCAATATATTATCCCCCCGCCCACCTCGGGATCTGTGCCCTGGGAATGTGTTCCCAGTGCCTTGCAAGCTCTTCGTTAATTAAGGAGATGATTTATTTCCTCCCTTCCCTCACGGGAAGCGGGAACCGAATCTCACCTTCTCACTGAGGCCCTTTCTGACCATCCTATTTAATACCTGCTCTCCTCCCTACCCCACTATCTTACCTTAGCATATTTCTTTTTCCACAGCACTCATCACCTTCTAACGTTTTATATTATTATATTTATTGTCAGTCTTTCCCTAGAATGTAAGCTTCACAAGGGCAGGGATTTTTGTCTGTTTTATCCACTGATACATCCCCAGTGCCTAGAACAGCGTTAGAGTCACAGTAGGCATGCAATAACTCAAAGGAATGAAAGAAAACAATGTATGAACCCTTTATCCTTCCGTACACGCAGTTCAGTCTAGACAGAGGCCTCGAGGTCCTACAACGCCAGAAAAGCCGTGTCTGCTTTTCCATCCTCTGCCCCTTCTCTGTGTCTTCCAGACTCAAGACAGGAGACAGGGAGACCAGGGGCAAGGCACAGAAGCCTAATTACTTGCGAGGGGCCCTTTGTTGATCTTTCTAGATGCCTGTCATAGCAGCTCATAACGTTATTGGCCAGTTCCCCTGTGGCCATCATGGGTGTGGCCAGAAGTTCTTTCTCTTCTGAAAATCTGGACAAATTGTTTATGCGCTTCAACAGGTTTAGACATTGATTACTCAGTACATTTTTGTTTTTTAATTGCACTCTTCCTAACTTCTCATTCCTTGAATTTATGGCCATCCCTCCATATAATGTCATCTTCTAATATTTATATGACTGTAAGAATTGGAAAAAAGATTGAATGGAAATGTTAAAAATGCGTTTCACACAGATGGTCTCCTTTCATCTCCACAATTAGCACATTAAAACTTTGTGTTAAGTATGACAAATTAGCTGTTGGACAACACAAAGGGCAGACTTCAGTTAATGACGTGGATTCCTGTATCAGTTAGCTATTGCTGTGTAACAAACCACTACACAGCATTAAGGATTCCCTTTTGCATCACTCTCCTTTTGGGCATTTCCTTTATAATCTCTGGCACCCAGAACCCCCTTTTTCCAGTTCTGCTGGCCAGAGAGATAGGGTTCTCCTGGAGTCTGCCATACTTTATATCTGTTGTGCTGCTCTGTGCAACTGGGGCTGCCCTCGGGACAATATTGAGGGGAAAGAGAGAAAAAAGGACAGGGATTCTCCCCATACTCTGCACAATGTGTCCTTTTTCCCATTTCCTCTGACCAGAGGAACAGGTTTTCTATCAGGGTCTAGTTATCCATGTCACTGTACTATAGCAGTGAAGCTCTGTGACTGGGAGTGGCCTCAGGACAGAGTGGGGAGAAGAAAAAGCAATCAGGAGTTTTCACCCCTTTCTCCAGCTTGTGGTAGCCTTTTTTTCATATTTTGTCCAGAGGTTTTAATAGTCATCTGTGGTGGACATAGGCTGCAGTGGACATAGTTCATTTCAGCCAGAACTGGAACTGATCAATTTAATAAATGAAAAAATGTTTTTATTTGTATTTCTCTTATTATAAGTGATAAAGCACATTTGTATTTCATTTGCCATGAATTATCTATTTATGTATTTTGTCCACTTTTCTACTGGATATAGAAACACTTTATATAATAGTAAGAATGGTCCTTTCCTTAGAAATGAATGTCAAAACTTTTTTTCAGTTTGTCATGTCTTTTGACTTTTCTTACACTGTTTTACTTGCTTATTTTTTGTTTGTTGGGTTGGTTTTGTTGTTTGTTTTGTTTTTTTGGCCATGCAGACCTTTTTCATTTCTAGTTGGTCAACTTTTATCAAGCTTTTGTTTTACTATTTACTACTTTTGGGTATATTAGACTTAGAAAGGACTTCACCTCTCTTAGATTACTTTGAAAATCCTTCCATGGTTTCTTCTTAATGTTTCATGATTTTGCTTTTTTCCTTTAAAAATCTGACCCTTCAGAAATTTGTTTTGATGTGAGTTAAGTACAGTGGATCCAACTTTGATATCTACGCATTTGCCCAACCTCAATTACTAAATAATCCGTCTTTCCCCAACTGATTTTAAATGCCACTGTTATCATAATTAAATTTACTTCTGTATTTTTGGACTTTCACCATATATCATTTTCTTTCTTTAAACTCTCCAATACAGTCAGAAAAGGCCAACCCATCCCAAAAGTTCTTGAATCCCTCATTCCCATCATAGCTATCTAGTAGGGCAGCCACTGAAGCCTCTTTGCCTTCAGTAAACTGTTCATTCCAGGCAACCACAGGTGATTACAGAACTTTTTCCACTGCATGCCCTAGATTTGCAGTATCCCATTTTCCCCTGGTGGCAAGTTCACCATTATCTTCAAACCTAGCTGGGTCAGATCCAATCCCAGATTCCCATCTTGAGGGCCTGATTTCTGCAACCACTTCCAATATCAAACATGTCAGACCAATTTCAGTACAGAAAACAGAAATCACTCTGTGTATTTTACACAGGAAGAGATTTAATAAAGAGAATTAAGTCCTTATCAAATCATCAGGAAGTGCTGGAAAAGCACTTGTAGACGTATATCTTGGAGGGAGCAACATTGCTGAACTGGGAGCTGCAACTTTTGAGCCTACTTGATCCATGCCAGGGCTGGAGCCACAGCCACTGGCTGAATGTAGAGAATGGACACCTTATCCTGTGATCCTAGGATCTCAGAGTTAGATCAGGAAGCTGCCACAATCACTGCTGCTTCTTGACACCCAGGAAGCTTGAGAATAAAGACGGGAACTAGCTGCAAAGAAACCACACCCTACTTCTCCAGTAGCAAGGCCAAGAGCCACAGCAGGATGGTTTCCTAACTCCCACCTACCTGATCTCAAGTGAGTGCATCTAACAAGGGAAACTGACGCTATTTTTAGGCTTCCAACACCTATACCCAGCACCTCTTCATATAAATCTTGCCCATTTCTTATGAAGTTTATTCCTAGGTAATTTACCTTTCTCATTGCTAGTGTAAATGAGATTTTTTCTTCCATTATAGCTTCTATTTGGTTGTTGCCTGTTATACGAACATTAATTTATGCATATTGATTTTATACCCTGAATAAAATCTTTTGCAGTTTATAAGTGGTTTATTCCATTAGGATCTCCAATTTTACAGCCCCATAATCTGAAAACCATTATAATTTTCCTTCCTTCCTTCTTGTCTTATATCTGACATTAAGGTGCTCACTCTTTCCTAGAGAACAGCTTACTCCTTCACTCATCTCAGACTTTGTTCAAAATGTCATTTCCTCAATGAGTCCTACTCTGATCTCCCTATTTAAGTGTAACCTACTCTCTCTAATCCTTTTAAACTCTATTTTGCTATTTTCATTCCTGCTCTCCATGGCCCTTGGTGGGTTTTCTTTAGTGTCTGTTCTTTCATGGACTTCCTCCAGTTTTCCTTCAATTCTCTGATGCCTTTTTTTTTTTCCTTTCACTTCTTTTTGAAGTGCTACCGGTTCATGTTTTATTTTCTGTCTCACCTTCTCTCACGTGAGCTACTTGCAGGATGTAGATATTGATAGGGTCCAGGTTCCTGGCTGGAAGGAGTTTTTCTTATGACTCAGTATTAGGTGAGTGAATTGATTCAGCCTTTACTTCTCGTCAGTGAAAAAATAGGCAGCTGGAGGGCTGCTCACAGTGCGGTCCTCCCCTCTCCCTGTTCGCTGGCAGGCTGCTTCCTGCAAATATATGTTTTTTCTGCCTGTGTCCTCACTGAGCCCTGCGCTCTTTGCTTCGACCTTTATTCTCTGCATGCCACTCCTCTAGCTGGGATTTGGCTTTGTGCACCGTCTACCCTGAGCCCTTTACCTTGGAGTATCCACCAGCCCCATCTGAGATCTGCTCTCATGACATGGGTGTGCTCTTTCTACTTCTGCCAGTGTCCCTACTTATCCTCACTGCCCTGGGGACCACTGCCATCAGTTTTGTATGGTTTGGAGCTTCAGTGTCTCCTTGTTTTGTCAAAGATGAGTGTTTTAGTCAGTTCTGGCTGCTATAAAACAAACAAACAAAAAATCACAGACTGGTGACTTAAAAAAATTTTTTGATGTTTTCCATTTTGATATCTAAAACTGAAAAGCAGAAATTTACTTTCACATATTGAAAGACTTATCTCATCCTCCTAGAAAGAAATATATAAACTGTTTCCATCCTTCCTGTAAGTGTTGAATACAAGCACCTATTTGCTAGAGTAGATGAAGGATCGTATAAGTATTTTGAATATCCTGGGGAAAGTGTTGTTTTATTTCCACTCTATTTTTACTGGAAACCTATAACGTAGAGAAATGACAATTTGACATCTGCCTAGTAACCAAGGACACAATTATTTCAATTTCTTGACTTAGCAGAGAGCAGGCTAAATGGCTCATGGGTCTTTTCTGTGTCTTCTGTGTATCTAACACACTCCTGGAATAAAGCCATTGAAGTAACAGAAGTCCTCTATGAAATTGCTCACCTGAGGAGAACTGATCATCCTAAATATTAGATTTTGATGAAGATGAGTCTGTTCAACTATCAAAATCTATATCATTAGTGTCAAGAACTACAAACGCTATGACATCTTACCATACCTGTGAGCTAGTAAGGTCCGCCCTCTGCTCCACAGGGAGAAACCAGCTCAATCTCAAGGCCGTTTGCTATGCCAACATCCTTCAAAAAGATAGTTTGGAACAAACATGTCAGCGCCTTTACTCAGAAGATATGCAGACACACGCCCGTGTAGAATTATCTCCCAACAATTAGGAGTAGCCTTGCTACCAGCCCAACTCATGAGTTTTCCCAATGGAAGTATATCCTACAGCCTGCACATATAGCCAAACCTCAGAGTTACACACACTTTATAAGAGGACAAAAGATTACTGGATTTCTTCTTTACATGTCTTTTAGTTAAAAAAAAAAATGTTTCCTTTACCTAGAATCTTATTTCCTTCTTCACACATCCCCACTCACCAAAAACAGTAAAAATTAAGACAGACCAAAAAATCTAAAACTCCAAATACTCCAGTTCCTTCCAGTGACTTTCAAAATTCCTGCATTCCCTTACTCATGCATTCCCCACTGGTGACCACTCACTGAGCTTACACGTGTAGGGGAGCAAGGTGCCTACACACACAATTATAATATAAAGAATTCAGTTGACCCTTGAACGACGCTGGGGTTAGGGGTCAACGGCCACCAGCAGTCAAAAATCTGTGAACAGCTTTACAGTGGGCCCTCTGTATCCGTGGTTTTGTATCTTCAGATTCAACCAACCAGATAATGTAGTATTGTAGTACATATTTATTGAGAAAATATTGCATGTAAGTGGACCTGTGAAGTTCAAACCTGTATTGTTCAAGTGTCAACTGCAGGCAGAGCAGGAAAAAGAAATGTACTATAGGAGATCAGAGGAGGGATAAATTACTCAGAGTTGGAAGGACTGCTGGGAGGATCGATGGCAGGTGTGACACCCAAGGTGGCTTCAATGAAAGGAGATGGGGACATGCGTGAGTTGGGCAGGGGGTGGGGAGTGGAGGAGTAGACAGGCATTTAGGAAGAAGGAAGACATGAGCAAAGGTACAGAGGCAGGAAAGTAAATCATGCAATAGGGAAACAAGGAGCAGTCCATGGAGCTGGGCAGAAGGTAGGTGAGGAATTAAGGGATGGAAGGAGGAGTCATTCATGGCGAGGGCTCAGACATGATGCTGCTGCCAACCATGGTCTTCTTGGGCATGAGTGCGGCAAAAATGATCACTGGTCCCACTACAAGACAAGGGTCCTGAACCCACGTGTGACAACTCACGCATCATTTAGGACACCTTGTCGCTGGCATCTACTTCCTTCATGGCAAGCAAAAGTTTCTGAGCCTAAGACTAACTTGAGCCCCCACTGTTGCTCATCACTCACGTCAAACGTTGGTGCGCTGAAGCCTGGAAAGCCCTACCCATCTCTCTGTCTTCTTTCATGTATACAGGACGTAATTTAAAATCCTTTCATCTGACGTCTTCCAATATATGCTACAGATATTACTCTCTATTTAAGTATTGTCCAGTACACCTAAGTCCATAGACGAAAATGAATTCTGACTTTTATAAAGTAAATATAGTCCTTTAACCTATGGAAATAGAATGGGATATGAAATAGATAAAGTAGAAAAAGGGAATGTTTGGAAGGTCTTTGACTTGACGTGACTTATAGTTTGGGTTTATTTTGTTCCTATAATTTAGAAGCTCTGACACCTTGTTTTTGAGGAGCCCAGTGTGTGACAGGTAAATATTTTCATGTGGTGAATGCTTAACAAACAAATAAGCAAAAAACATAAACCCAAATCAGTGTTGTTTTCGTGTGGATTTCCCCAGAAGCAGAGCCTGAGACAAGGATTCACAGCAAGCAGTTTATTTGGGAGGAAGGCCAGGGAGCACAGGTTGGGGGGTGAAGGAGAGAGATGGGGAATGCAAGGGGTGTGGTCAAGCAGGTGGCTCTGTGGGTAGAAGGGGCTGAAACTCCCAGGCAACTCTGGGAGCCAGTGGAGAACACACCGCAGTTTCCTGCCTGATGGATGAGGGAGCTGGCTGAGGACTGCTGGCTGGAAGAGGCTTCTTCTCTGGTATTTTGGCTAAAGTTTCTGTTGGGAGCACCAGAGGCACCCTGAGGCTACCAGATGCAGTGCTGGCCATTGGACAGCCCTGAGGGAATATAGGTGGGTTATGCCTGCACCTGCTACAAGGGTCATTAACAGGGCCTAGGGAGTCCTTTGGTGCATAATCTACATTCACAAAAGCCTCCAGATTTAAGCAAAACATCATCTCTAAGGGTACAGAAGTAGTTATAGAGATATACACACAGGATTGAAAGAACACGCCTATCAAGTAACTTTTAGTTTGTGTCCCTTTAACAGACCACAATAGTAATGGTTATATACGATGAATTTAATATTTTTCATTATCTTGTAATTAGTATAATTATATTGTCTTGTACTTTTGTGTTAAAGGATGCACTGCATTAAATGTGAATATTTAACGTATTTAATTAACAATTTAAACATTTTATAACCCTGCTTTGACTTTTTGTTTATTGTTTAATATAGTGGGAGCCTCAAAAGCTTTAAAAAAACCTGAGCAGATATGGGGATATATGTATATGTATAACTGATTCATTTTGTTATAAAGCAGAAACGAACACACCAAAAAAACAAAAAAACAAAACCCGAGCCTCTTTCTCCATTGGAAAGGTGTCAATTAAAAACAAGAGAATCACGGAGAAGTTAGGAGTCTTTAGGGTTCTCTCTCTATATTATATATCATCTGTAAATAGTGACAGTTTTTCTCCTTCCTTTCTTATTTGGATAACATTTTTTTGTTGCTTTTCTTGCTTCATTACTGTAGCTAGGACATCTTTTCACACAGATTTTACTTTGCAATCATGTAAATATCTTACATATTCAAAAGATTTTTTAAAAGGATAAAAATAAACCCCTTAAGTGGAAAACAATTTGCGACAAATGAGCCTAACTTTATTTGAAATGTGGCAACATAGCTACACAGAGAACAGAATTATTTCAGTACTCTGATTATCCACCCTTTGTGGGATATGATCTACGGATAAATGAATAGAATGAAATCTCAAACTTCACTCAGAAATGTATTGTTAATACAGTAAGTCTCCTACATGTGAACCTTCAAGTTACAAACTTTCAAAGATGCAAACGTGTGTCGCATGTCCAATCATGTAAGGCATGAGTGAAATTGCAGCTTGCCCTCCATCTCCTATTGCTGATGGTCCTTCAGCTCTACCATCTCCTACCTCCTCTCCCTCCTCCAGTCAGTAACTCTTCTTGCCTGCTCACTCGATGCCAGCCCCTGTGTGCCGGCTGTTGTGCTGTACCACTGTACTTTTCAAGGTACCGGACTGTAAGATTAAAAATGTTTTCATTATTTCTTGTGTTTGTTTGTTTTTTATGTATTATTGGTGTGAAAAGTATTGTGAACCTATTACAGTACAGTACTAATTATATGGCTGATTGTGTTAGTTGGGTACCTAGACTAACTTTGTTGGACTTACAAACAAATTGGACTTACGAACACACTCTCAGAATGGAACTCATTCCTATGTAGGGGACTTATTATAGTGTTATAATTCTGAACTAGGACCATTGCAGCACTATTTACAATAGCCAGGACACAGAAGCAACCTAAATGTCCACCACTGGAGAACTGGATAAAGAAGATGTGGTACATATATACAATGGAATATTAACTCAGCCATAAAAAAGAATGAAATAATGCCATTTGCAGTGACATGGATGGACCTAGAGATTGTCCTACTGAGTGAAGGGAAACATTTGTTGCCCTTATCCATACTAACATGTTTAAAGAACTTGACACAGGATTGATGTAAAAGAAGAACACTGTTAGAACTAATAAATTAATTCAGTAAATTCACAGAATACAAAATCAATATACAGAAATCTGTGGCCTTTCTATATACTAATAACAAACTATCAAAAAGAGAAATTAAGAAAACAATTCCATTTACAATTGCATCAAAAAGAATAAAATACCTATAAATAATTTAACCAAGGAGGTGAAAGACCTGTACACTGAAAACTATTACACTAATAAAAGAAATTGAAGAAGACACAAATAAATAGAAAGATATTCTGTGCTCATGAATTAGCAGAATTAATATAGCTAAAATGTCTATACTACCCAAAGCAATCTATATATTCATTGCAATCCCTATCAAAATTCCAATGGCATATTTCATAGGACTAGAACAAACAATTCTAAAATTTTATGGAACCACAAAAGATCCCAAATAGCCAAAACAATCTTGAGAAAGAAGAACAAAGTTGAAGGCTTCATGCTCCTCGATTTCACACTATATTACAAAGCTATAGTAATCAAAACAGTATGGTACTGGCACAAAAAATAGACATACAGATCAATGGACCAGAACTGAAAGGACAGAAATAAACCTGCACATATATGGACAATTAATTTATGACAGAGGAGCAAAGAACATACAATGGAGAGAGGAAAGCCACTTCAATAAATGGCACTGGCAAAACTGGACAATGACATGCAAAAGAATGAAACTAGACCATTATCTCACACTATACACAAAAACTTAACTCAAAATGGATTAAAGACTTGAATGTAAGAACTGAAACCATAAAATGCCTAGAAAAAAAAATTGGCAGTAACCTCACTGACACTGGTCTTAGCAGTATCTTTGTGGATCTGACTCTAAAGGCAAGGGAAACAAAAGGAGAAATAAAGAAATGGAACTACATCAAACTAAAAAGCTGAATAGCAAAGGAAATCAACATCAAAACGAAAAAGCAACCTACTGAATGGGAGAAGATATCTGCAAATCATATATCTAATAAGGGGTTAATATGCAAAATATATAAAGAACTCATACAACTCAACAACTGATAAAACCAAATAAAACCAAACAACCTGATTTAAAAATGGGCAGAGGGGCTTCCCTGGTGGCGCAGTGGTTGAGAGTCCACCTGCCGATGCAGGGGACATGTGTTCGCGCCCCGGTCCGGGAGGATCTCCCATGTCGCAGAGTGGCTAGGCCCGTGAGCCACGGCCGCTGAGCCTGCGCGTCCGGAGCCTGTGCTCCGCAACGGAAGAGGCCACAACAGTGAGAGGCCCGCGTACCACAAAAAAAAAAAAAAAAATGGGCAGAGGACCTGAATAGTAATTTTTCCAAAGAAGCCATACAGATGGCCAACAGGCACATGAAAAGATGTTCAACATTGCTAATTATTAGGGAAACGCAATCAAAAGCACAATGAGATGTCAGCTGACACCTGTTAGAATGACAATTGAAAAGAAAAGAAATAACAAATGTTGGAGAAGATGTGGAGAAAAAGGAACCCTTGCACACTGTTTGTGGGACTGTAAATTGATGCAGCCAATATAGAAGACAGTATGGAGATTCCTCAAAAAATTAAGAATAGAACTACCATATGACCCAGATATTACACTTCTGAGTATTTATCCAAAGAACATGAAAACACTAATTTGAAAAGATATATGTACCCCTATGTTCATTGCAGCATTATTTATAATAGCCAAGATATGGAAACAACCTAAGTGTCCATCAATGGATGAACGGATGACAAAGATGCGGATAAGGATGAATGGATAAGGAATATTCTATATTATATTATATATCACATTCTATTTATATTCTTTATATATATATAGTGGAATATTAGCCATAAAAAATAATCAAATCCTGCCATTGGTGAAAACATAGATGGACCTTGAATGTATTATGCTAAGTGAGATAAGTCACCCAGAGAAAGACACCAAATGATTTCACTCATATGTGGAATCTGACAAACACAAAACAAGCAAAATAAAACAAAACCAAACTCATATATACAGAGATCAGTGGTTATCAGAGGGAAAGGGGATTGGGGGAAATGGGAAGAGGGGGTCAACTATATGATGATGGATTGTAACTAGACTTGTGGTGGTAATCACTTTGTAGTATATACAGATGTCAAATTATAATTCTGTATACTTGAAACTTATATAATAAAAACTATATCAATAAAAAGGAGAAAAACTGTGTGAGAAGGTAACCAAACTCACAGAAGTATCAATTCCAACTCTCTCTTCACTCCATTCCTCCCATCTCCTCTAGGTAACCATTTTTATTGCTTCTTTTTGAAAATATAAGCAAATATCTAAATATATTCTTGTCCTCCTTTTTTTCCTAAACACAAAATATAGCATACTCTATATACTGAGGTTTGCTAACTTTTTTCATCTAAAAGTATGTTCTGGAGATTATTTCAGTTCACATTTTCCTGTCTTTTTATGACTGCCTGGCCTCCAAATCATTTATGAACTATAGTTTATTTGCCCACTCTCCTGTTGGTGAACATTTAAGTTGCTTCTAATCTTTTGGTACTACAAACAATGTTGTATAACCTTGTGCAAATTTATGGAAATTTCAGGGTAGGGGCCTAAAAGTGGGATTGCTGGGTCAAAGGTTAATGCATATGTAATTTTGTTAAAATTTGCCAAATCCCCTTCTGTAGGGTTGGTTCCATTTTGCACTTCCACTCTCAACAGAGCATGTTATCAAACTTTTAGATTCAGGAGCATTCAAATTTGTGTTTCTTTTATTATAAGGGAAAGCAAGCATCATTTCATATGTGTAAGGAGCGACTTACATTTATTTTTCTCTGTTACCATATTCCTCTCTGTTCATGACTCTTGTCCATATTTATATACAATTTTGGGGCTTCTCCATTTTTTAAAATTGAAGTATAGTTGATTGCAATGTTGTGTTAGTTTCAGGTGTACAACAGAGTGATTCAGTTTATATATATATATTTTTTATTTATATTCTTTTTCAGATTCTTTTCAATTATAGGTTATTACAAGATTTTAAATATAGTTCCCTGTGCTATACAGTAGGTCCTTGTTGTTTACCTATTTTATATATAGTAGTGTGTATCTGTTAATCCCAAGCTCCTAATTTATCCCTCCCCCTCTTTCCCCTTTAGTAACCATATATTTGTTTTCTATGTCTGTGAGTCTGTTTTGTAAATAAGTTCATTTGTATCATTTTTTTAGATTCCACACATAAGTGATATATGATATTTGTCTTTCTCTGTGTGACTTACATCACTTAGTATGATCATCTCTAGGTCCATCATGTTGCTGCAAATGGCATTATTTCATACTTTTTTATGGCTGAATAATATTACATTGTGTGTATATATATATAGATATATAGACAGATAGATAGATAGATAACACATCTTCTTTATCCATTCATCTGTTGATGGGCACTTGGACTGTTTCCATGTCTTGGCTATTGTAAATAGTGCTGCTATGAATATTGGGGGGCATGTATCTTTTTTTTTCTTATTGAAGTATAGTTGATTTACAATGTTTTGTTAGTTTCAGGTATACAGCAAAGTGATTCAGTTTTAGATTCAGAATTTTTTACCTTACAGCTTATTACAAAAAATTGAGCACAGTTCCTTGTGCTATACAGCATGTATCTTTTTGAGTTAAGAGCTTTTGTCTTTTCCGGATATATGGGGCTTCTCCATTTTTAAGAGCTCTTTGTGTACTTGCCTTCATTTGTGAAATAACTTGCAAATATTCTCTCCCAGTTTATCATTTGTCTTTTGATTTTGCTTATGGTGTTTCATTTTGCTTGTTTGTTTTTAGGTAGTAAAGTTTATCAGTCTTTTCCCTGTGTTACTGTTGGATTTTGAGAGGCTTTCCTCACTTCCAGGTTATAAAATAATTCACCTGTAATTCATAGGTCTCTGGTTTCATGTTTTACATTTGGGTCTCTGATTCATTTGGAGTTTATTTCAGTGTGAGATTTAGATTCACTTTCATCCTTTTCCAGATGGCTTTCTCTCTGTCCCAACATCATTTATTAAAAAGCCCATATTTTCCTCAGATAGGAATAACTTGATTTATTTTTGGACATTAACTTGATATAATGCAGCACACAGAGACTAAGGAACAAACATCGGGGAGAAATGAGATCCACAAATAGACATTTTAACTCTAGTGTGGAATAGAACCACTCCTTCACTATTTGGAATGGAGAAGAACAATGCTCACAATGGTAGACATGCGTGGTCCTCCACTAGCCATTCCAGATCCATGCTCTGTCCTGCCCAGTTGCTGTCTCAGTCCCGCCCACACCACTGTAAAAAGGTCCTCCTAAACCATTTTCACTTATGCCTCTCTGCCCTTTGAGCATGCAGTCTGTGTCCTGTCAGAGCCTGATATACCAATGGCATCACAAATACACACCAACCTATCAGCAAAAAGGTAGGCAGTATGGTTCCATTCCACCATCCCTAAATTAGAAATGTTACAGAGTAAAGCTGAAAAACACTCAATTAGGTCACACCTCATTTAGAAATCCAGTGTGGTATTATTTATCTTGATTATCTTCCTAATTTGCTATACAAGGCTCTGGTCTAATTTGTGATTGGTTTCACAAATCAAGTCCATCTTCAAAGGCTTAAGGTTGAACTCCTCCTAGGACACTAAAGATAGTGTTCTCTAACTCTGAAGACAGTTCCACTAAAAAGCATTCCTAAAATGCTCCGTGCTGGTATTTTCTCTGGGGCGATTGCTTTGAAGTCAGACAGGAGCAAGTACAGGCTCTGGTATCTTTGCTTAAAAAACAAAACCCCTAGTCCCATCACTTACAGCCAAGCCCCAAATGCTATTTCCTGAGTATATTTCTTTACCCTGATATTTCTGTACTTAGCTTTCAAAAGGCTCTAGCAAAGGTTTCCAAATAGCTCTGCCAGTTATAAGTTGCTTACTTGACCAGTGGGAAACTTGCATGGGAGGTTTATTGTTCTACTGCTGAGTCATGTTCGAAGTTATGACTTACGTTTGTTTCAGTGACTACTGACCTTGGGAATAAATCATAAGGGTTTCACTATTATATAATGTGAAAACAGAAGGTTCCAGGAGTTCTATTTCCCATGATTATAAAAGGGACAAAATACACATAATTGAAGTCCCAGAAGGTGAGCATAGAGAAAAAAGGAGGAAAGAAAGAATATTTTTTGAAAATATGGTCCAAATGTCACAAATTTGATGAAAACATTAATCTGCACATCAAAGCAACTCAACCAGTTCCAATTATAACAAACTCAAAGGGGTTTACAGCTAGACACATTAGAGTTAAACTGTCAAAAGCAGAAGAGAAAATCTTGAAAGCAGCAAGAGAGAAGAAACTCATGTGCAAAAGACCCTCAACAAGATTAGCAGCTGACGTCTCATCAGAAACCATGGAAACCAAAAGGCAGTGTAATGATAGAGTCAAAGTACTGAAAAACAGACTAACTAATTAGAGAAATGCAAATCAAAAGTACAATGAGATATCATCTCACACCGGTCAGAATGGTCATCATCAAAAAATCTACAAACAATGAATGCTGGAGAGGGTGTGGAGAAAAGGGAACCCTCTTGCACTGTTGGTGGGAATGTAAATTGATACAGCCACTATGGAGAACAGTATGGAGGTTCTTTAAAAAACTAAAAATAGAACTACCATACGACCCAGCAATCCCACTACTGGGCATGTACCCTGAGAAAACCATAATTCAAAGAGTCATGTACCACAACGTTCACTGCAGCTCTATTTACAATAGCCAGGACATAGAAGCAACCTAAGTGTCCATCGACAGATGAATGGATAAAGAAGATGTGGCACATATTTACAGTGGAATATTACTCAGCCATAAAAAGAAACGAAATTGAGTTATTTGTAGTGAGGTGGATGGACCTAGAGTCTGTCATACAGAGTGAAGTTAAGTCAGAAAGAGAAAAACAAATACCATATGCTAACACATATATATGGAATCTAGAAAAAGAAAAAAAGTAGTTCTGAAGAACCTAGGGGCAGGACAGGAATAAAAAAGCAGACATAGAGAATGGACTTGAGGACACGGGGATGGGGAAGGGTAAGCTGGGACAAAGTGAGAGAGTGACATGGACATATATACACTACCAAATAACTAGTGGGAAGCAACCACTTAGCACAGGGAGATCAGCTCGGTGTTTTGTGACCACCTAGAGGGGTAGGATAGGAAGGGTGGGAGGGAGACACAAGATGGAGGATATATGGAGATATATGTATATGTATAGCTGATTCACTTTGTTATAAAGCAGAAACGAACACACCATTGTAAAGCAATTATACTCCAATAAAGATGTTAAAAAAAAAAGACTGTCAACTAATTCTATATACAGCAAAACTAACCTGTAATAAGGAAGCAGAAATTGAGACCCTCCCAGATAAACAAAAACTGAGAGAATTAATCACTAGCAGACCTACCATAGAAGAATGCTAAAGGGAGTCCTCAGGCTGAGATGAAAGGGCACTGGAGAGGAACTCGGATTCCCATGAAGCAATAAAGATCACCAGTAAAGGTAAATACGTATGTAAACATAAAAGACAGCATAAATGTACTTTTCTTCAGATTGAAAAGACAACTCGTGAAGCAATAATTATAAGACTGTGTTGATGTGCTTATAATGTGTAAAGATGTAATTTGCCTAACAATAATAGACAAAGGAAGGGGGAGAGAATGGAGCTATGCTGGAGTTTTGTTCAACATTTAATTGGAGCCATGTTGGAATTTTGTATACTATTAAAATCAAGTTGGTATTAATCCAAACTAGATAGTTTTAAGTTACGATGTTAATTGTAATTCCAAGGCAACCTCTGAGAAAAATAGCCCCGAAATACAGTAAAAGAAATAAGGGAATTAAAATGATATATTATAAAATATTTAACAGAAAAGAAGGCAGTAATAGAGGAACACAGGAACAAAAAAGACATCAGACGTGCAGAATAAAAAGTGGTGGATGCAAATCCTACCTTATCAGTTATAGTATGGGATGCAAATGAAATACATATCCCAATCAAAAGGCAAAAATTGGTACAAAAACAGAATTCAACTAGATTGAAAAACATAAATAAATGGAAGGTAAAAGGATGGAAAAACACATAGCAGGTCAACAAGACCAAAAAGAGAGCTGAAATAGCTATACTAATATCAGAAAAAAACAGATTTTTAAGCCCAAAGCTGTTACTAGTGCAAAAGAAGGACATTTGACAATGATAAAGGGTTCAATCCCTTTGGAAGACTTCACACATACAAACATATATGTAGTTAGCAAGAGAGCTACAAAATGCAGAATCAAAGGGAGAAAATCAACAATAATAGTTAGAGACTTCAATATCCCACTTTCAATAATGGATAGAATAACTAGAGAGAAGATAAACAGGGAAATAGAAGACTTGAATAGCACTACAAACCAATGAGACCTAACAGAAACTACAGAATACTCCACCCAGCAATAACAGAATACACATTATTCTCAAGTGCACATATAACATTCTCCAAGATTTACTGTATGCTAGGTCATAAAACAAGACTCAATACATTTTAAATAATGTAAAACATACAAAGAATATTCTCTGACAACAACGTAATAAAAATAGAAATCAACAATAAAAAAGAAAATTTGGTAAATTCTCAAATATGTGGAAATTAAGCAATACACTCTTAAATAACTATACGTAAAAGAAAAACTCACAAGGGAAATTAGAAAATAACTTGACATGAATGCAAATGAAAACATGAAATAGCAAAACTTATGGAATAAAGCTAATGCTTTGACTGAAATTTATAGTTGTAACTAACTGTATTAAAAAAGAAGAAAGATTTCCTATCAATAAGCTAACTTTCCACATTAAGAAATTTTAAAACAAAGAGCAAACTAAACAAAAATCAAATGGAAGGAAAAAAGTAATAAATACTAAAGTGGAAATAAATGAATAGATAAATGAAAAACAACAGAGAATATCAAAGAAACCAAAAATCGGCTCTTTGAAAAGATCAGCTAAATTGACAAAACATTACCTAGACTGTACAAGAAAAAAAGAGAGAAGATGCAAATTATTAATATCAAGAATGAAAGAGGGGTCATCACTACTAGCCTTTCGGAAATAAAAAAGAATATTGGGAATTCCCTGGTGGTGCAGTGGTTAAGAATCCACCTGCCAACGGAGGGGACACAGGTTTGAGCCCTGGTCCAGGAAGATCCCACATGCCGCAGAGCAACTAAGCCCGTGCGCTACAACTACTGAAGCCCGCGTGCCTAGAGCCCGTGCTCTTCAACAAGAGAAGCCACTGCAATGAGAAGCCCGCGCTGCACAACGAAGAGTAGCCCCTGCTCACCACAACTAGAGAAAGCCCGCGCACAGCAACGAAGACCCAATGCAGCCTCCCCAAAAAATAATTAATTTAAAAAAAGAAAAGAAATAAAAAAGAATATTAGAATACTATGAACAATTGTATGACAACAAATTAGATAACCTAGATGAAATGTACAAATTACTAGAAAGACAAAAACTAACTCAAGAAAATATTTAAAATCTGTATCAATAAGAAGTAAAGAGATTGAATTAGTAATTTAAAAAATTTCCCATGTTCAGATAGCTTCCCTGGTGAATTCTACCAAACCTTTAAAGAAGTTTTGGCACCACACCTTTACACATTCCTTCAAAAATATGAGGAAGAACAATTCTCAACTAAATATATGAGACCAATATTACCATGATAAGAGAACCAGACAAAGACATCACAAAACAAAGAAAACTGGACCTACATCCCTTATGAATGCAGATGTATAAAAATCCCCTACAAAATAGTGTAAGCGAAATGCAGCAACATATTAAAAGGAATATGCACTATGAGGAATTGTGATTTACCCCAGGAATGTAAAGGTAGTTTAATCTGTAAAATATACATACATACATAAAGTGTGTATATATATTATATTATATAATATATAATGTATATATTATATATTACATAATATATAATATATATATATATTGGGTCGGCCCAAAAGTGCCTTTGGTTTTTTAAGTAAAAATGGAAAACACATTTTTCAGGGCTTCCCTGGTGGTGCGGTGGTTAAGAATCCGCCTGCCAATGCAGGGGACATGGGTTCGAGCCCTGGTCCAGGAAGATCCCACATGCCGCGGAGCATCTAAGCCCGTGTGCCACAACTACTGAGCCTGTGGTCTAGAGCCTATGAGCCACAAGTACTGAGCCTGTGAGCCAAAACTACTAAAGCCCGCACGCCTAGAGCCCGTGCTCTGCAACAAGAGAAGTCACCGTAATGAGAAGACCACGCACCGCAACGAAGAGCAGCCCCCACTTGCCGCAACTAGAGAAAGCCCGGGCGCAGCAATGAAGACCCAACGCAGCCAAAATTAAATAAATAAATAAATAAAATAAAATTTTAAAAAGACACTTTCATTTTCACCAAGAATTTTATTGAACAACGTATTCACCCTTTTCTTCCATTACCTTCTGCCATTTTTCAGGCAATTTCATAATTCCTTCTTCCCAAAACTTTTCATCTTTTTGAGCAAAGAACTGTTCCAGGGGCCTTTTACAGTCTTCCAGGGAACTGAAATGTTTTCCATTAAGAAAATTTTGTAAAGACCAAAGTAAATGGAAATCTGAAGGTGCAATGTCTGGTGAATACAGCGGATGAATCGGAACTTCCCAGCCAAGCTGTAACAGTTTTTGCCTGCTCATCAAAGAAACATGTGGTCTTGTGTTATCCTTATGGAAGGTTATGCATTTTCTGTTGACTAATTCTGCATGCTTTTTGTCAAGTGCTGCTTTCACTTGGTCTAAATGGGAGCAGTACTTGTTGGAATTAATCGTTTGGTTTTCTGCAAGGAGCTCATAATAGAGGAGTCTCTTCCAATCCCACCATATACACAACATCACCTTCTTTGGATGAAGACTGGCCTTTGGTGTGGTTGGTGGTGGTCCATTTCGCTTGCCCCACAATATTTTCCATTCCACATTGTTGTACAGTATCCACTCCTCATCGCCTGTCACAATTTGTTTTAAAATGGAACGTTTTGGGCTTCCCTGGTGGCGCAGTGGTTGAGAGTCTGCCTGCCAATGCAGGGGACACGGGTTCGTGCCCCGGTCCGGGAGGATCCCACATGCCGCGGAGCGGCTGGGCCCGTGAGCCATAGCCGCTGAGCCTGCGCATCCGGAGCCTGTGCTCCGCAACGGGAGAGGCCCCAACAGTGAGAGGCCCGCGTACGGCAAAAAAAAAAAAAAAAAATGGAACGTTTTCATTATGTTTCAGTAGAGAATTGCATGCAGAAATATGGTCAAGAAGGTTTTTTTTGCTTATCTTATGAGGAAACCAAACATCAAAGCGATTCACATAACCAAGCTGGTGCAAATGATTTTCAACACTTGATTTGGATACGTTGAGTATGTTGGCTATCTCCTGCATGGTATAACGTTGATTGTTCTCAATTAATGTCCCAATTTGATCACTATCCACTTCAACTCATCTGCCTGATCGTGGAGCATCGTACAGCGAGAAATCTCCAGCACAAAACTTCACAAACCACTTTTGATACATCTGATCAGTCACAGCACCTTCTCCATACACGGCACAAATCTTTAAGTACGTTTCAGTTGCTTTTTTACCTTTCTTGAAATAATAAAGCATATTAGGCCAAAAATGTTGTTTTTCTTCCATCTTCAATATTAAAATAGCTACACAATAATTTACCAATTCTGATGTCTTTTTTTTAAATGTACGCTGATATGACAGCTGTAACATACAGTCTAACAAAATTGTTTTGAATGACGTTAAAGACAACTAAGTGGGACTTCCCTGGTGGTGCAGTGGTTAAGGATCCGCCTGCCAATGCAAGGGACACGGGTTCTAGCCCTGGTCTGGGAAGATCCCACATGCTGCAGAGCAACTAAATGCATGCGCCACAGCTACTGAGTCTGTGCTCTAGAACCTGCAAGCCACAACTACTGAGCCCGTGTGCCACAACTACTGAAGCCCGTGCACCTAGAGCCTGTGAGCCAACAAGAGAAACCACGGCAATGAGATGCCCGCGCACCACAACGAAGAGTGGCCCCCCGCTCATCACAACTAGAGAAAGCCCGCGTGCAGCAACAAAGACCCAATGCAGCCAAAAATAAATAAATAACTAATAATTTAAAAAAAGACAACTAAGTGCTACCAGAGCCATCTTATGCAAAAAAACGAATGAACCTTTTGGCCCACCCAATACACACACACACACACACACACCCATTATTAATAGATTAAAAGGAAAACCCACATGATAATCTCAGTAGAAGCAGAAAAAGCATTTGGCAAAATCCTTTACAAATAAAAACACTCCCCATACTAGACATACAAAGGGATTTCGTTAACCTGATAAAGGACAGCTAAGAAACATTCACAGCGAATATCACACTGATGGTGAAACACTGGATGATTTCATCCATAGAGCAGGAGCAAGACAAGGAAGTCCACCTTCCCACTTCTACTCAATATTGTATTAGAATTTCTTTTTTTTTTTTAACTTGAAAAAATTCACATTTATTTACTGTCAAACCGTATTAAAGTTTACACTGGATATTAGTGATGGGCTCATTATTAACAGGTTTACTGTATTAGAATTTCTAACCAGGGCTATTAGGCAAGAAGAAGAAATAAAAGACAATAACTTTGAAATGGAAGAAGTATTCACAGGATGACATGACCTTGTATATTGAAAATCTTAAAGAATTCACAATAAAACCATTACAATTAATACAAGACTTATACTAGTTAGGAGGATACAAGTTTGCAGGATACAAGATCAATATACAAAAATCAATTGTATATCTGTATGCTAGCAACGAACAATCTGAAAAGGAAATTAAAAAACAATTTCATATGCAACTTCTTCAAAAAAATAAAATACTTAGGAATTAATTTAACAAAAGAAGTTGAATACTTGGATGCTAAAAATTACAAAATATCATTGAAAGAAATTAAAGAAGGCCTAAATAAATGGAAATACATCTCATTTCACATTTTACTCCCTAAAATGATTATAGATTCAAACAATTCCTATCAAAATTCTAGCTGCCATTTTTCACAATGTTCGACAAGTGATCCCAAAATACATATGGAAATGCAATGAACCCTGAAGAGTCAAAACTATCTTGAAAAAGAACAAATTTCTTTTATTTACACATCTAGATTTAAAATTTACTAAAAAGCTACAGTAATCAAGACATCGTGGTACGGGCATAAGGATAGACAAATCTATGGAATAGGATTGAGAGTCTGGGAATATACCCCTACCTTTATGGTCAATTGGTTTTTGGCAAGGGAGATAATGGAGAAAAATAGCTTTTCCAACAAATTATGCAAAGACCACTGGATACCTACATACAAAAGAATGAAGTTGGACCCCTATCTCATGCCATATATAAAAAAATTAACGAAAAATGCATCAAAGATGTGAATGTAAGGGCTAAAACGATAAAACTCTTAGAAAGAAACACAGGATTAAAACTTTATGACCTTGGGTTAGGTAATGGTTTCTTAGATATGACAACAAAAGCACAAGCAATCAAAGAAAAAAATAGATAAACTGGTATTCATAAGAATTTAAAACTTTTTTGTGACAAATGATACCATCAATAAAGCTCTCACTCAGAATGGGAGAAAGTATTTGCTGGATATTTATCTGATAAGAGACATATCCAGAATTTATAAAGAACTCTTGCAACTCAACATAAAAAAGACAAATAATTTAAAAACAGGGCTTCCCTGGTGGCACAGTGGTTGAGAGTCCGCCTGCCGATGCAGGGGACACGGGTTCGTGCCCCGGTCCGGGAAGATCCCACATGCCGCAGAGCGGCTGGGCCCGTGAGCCATGGCTGCTGGGCCTGCACGTCCGGAGCCTGTGCTCCGCAACGGGAGAGGCCACAACAGTGAGAGGCCCGTGTACCACACACACACACACAAAAAATAGACAAAGGAGTTGCACAGATATTTCTTCACAGAAGATATAGAAAGAGCTAACAAGCACAAGAAAAGATGCTCAAAATCATTAGCGCTTAGGGAAAGGCTAATCAATACCATGATGAGATATTATTTCACATCTAGTAGGGTGGTTTTAATCAAAAAGAAGGACAATAACAAGTGTTTCTGAGGATGTGGAGAAACTGGAACCCTCATGCATTGCTGGTGGGAATGTAAAATGCTGTGCCTGCTTTGGAAGATTTTTTTGCTATTCTTCAAAGTGCTCAACATAGAGTTACTATACAACCCAGAAATTCTACTCCTAGGTCTATACCCAAGAGAACTGAAACCGTGTGTCTACATAAAAATGTGTACATGAATGTTCATAGCAGCATTATTTATTTACTTATTTTTAATTTAATTTTATTTATTCTTTTATACAGCAGGTTCTTATTAACATTATTTATAGTAACTAAAAAACAGAAACAAATCAAAGGTCCATCAACTGGTAAATAATATGTGATATGTTCATACAATGGAATATTATTTGGCCATAAAAAGGAATTAAGTATTGATGCGTTATATAACATGGGCAAATGCCAAGTTAAGGAAGTCATTTACAAAAGGCCAAATGTTGTGCGGTAACATTTGTATGAAATATCCAGAATAGGCACATCTGTAGAGACAGAAAATAAACCAGTGGCCATCTAAGGCTGTGGGAAGGAGAGATGCTAATGTTTTCTTTTGAACATGCAAATGTTCAGATGAAAATGTTTTGAAATTAAATACTAGTGATAGGCCTGTAACACTGTGAATATCCCCAACACCACTGAACTGGACACTTGCAAAGGGTGAACTTTATGGCATGTAGATTATATGTCAATAAATCTGTTAGGGAAGAAAAAGAAGAATGCATACCCTATGTTAAAGTATCCAGTGCTGATGTCTGCCTATAAGACTAGTCCCTTGTCCACTCCACTTTGAGTTAGTCATGACTCCCGTTATGGCTGTACACATACATAACCTGACAAAGTCCTTCTTACCCATATACATACATATCATCCTGTGTGTGACACACACACCGCCACATGAGGAGAGAGGATTTCACAAGTAGTGGAGCTGAGCAGTGAGAACACAGAATTCACCAAGTACAACAGGGTTGTACTGTCTGGGTTGGAGACAGAGGTGTTTGGAATGTCCTACGTAAGTAAAAGGACGTGGTGGGTGCAAGATAAGAAAAATAACAAGTAATGGAAAGGAAACTGTTTTGAAAATTGAGGTAAACCATTGATTTACAGAGCAAAATCATCAAGGATATCGTCTGGTGGCCTTTTTGGGTGATTAGAAAAAGAAGCAACAGGAAATCAAACTTAAAAGAGACAAGCTGCAGTAACTTGAACTTTTGGGGGGTAAATCGTAAAGAATTACAGGAAAAATGCAATCAGAAATTCTTTTGTGGAAGTTAAAAAAATAGCTTCAGTAAAAGGCAAGGCTGTCATCAAAGGGTTTCTGCGTAGGGATTAGAGTAGGGCTTAGGGAAAGTACACAGGCAAGAATTAAAGTACTGGATCATTATTTTCTAGGTTTTAGGCTGTTTTGAGCATTTCCCCATAGCCCTAAATAATTATCTTAAGGCAGCTGTGTTCTGACTTTGTGTTAATTCAGCTTCTTTTATTTCCTGTCTGATAAATAGTGTGCATTAAGTTGTATACATTAAAATGTAATAAATGAGCACTTTCCTATCTCTGAAAGAAGTGAACAGCCTCCAAATCACTCGTGGAAGTTGTATTTATAATAACAAACACCTGTGTTAATTTTCTTGACAAGAAACACAACAGCGTTCTCCTTCAGGCAGCACGTTTTGATAAAATGAATAATAAGTGCTCATCCCATCACTTATTCCTTGTCCCTCTGATATGTCAGCAAATCTGTGTTCAATTAATATTCTGCTTCTTGCACAAAAGGTGTTTGGCACTAAATGTGATATTTTTGAAAGTCAATAAAATTAGGTGAAATAATGGATGTGAAATTTGGACGAAGTTTAGGATAAAAGGATCATTCATAACGTCTTTCAAAAGACTTTATTCGGTTCTATCCAACCCAAGTCTACAAATAATAAATATCCACTATGTGTCCTACACTGTCCTCACTTTCACAGAATTTATAATCTTGCACAGAAGAAAAACCTACACAAGATGACTTAAAAAGCCAGCTAAAACGATAACAAGCTTATGTCATAAAGACATGCTGTAAAACTTTATGAAATTCCTCCTCTAAGAACAGCCACGTGTTCAATTGTGCATTGCACGTTCTATATCACAGTGGAAGGGGCACCGTTCATGTGGTAGATGTTGTAGGTTTGTAATTTATTACAACATTTTTTTGAAGATGGAAGCAAAGTGTCTTGAGAAACTATGGGGCTTTTCTTCTAAACTAGCACAGAGATGTCACAGGGGCTAGAGGCGGCCTTAGCAAAGTCACTTGGAGCAGGCAAGATGATGAATTTCTTGAGAGCAGAGCTTTTCTCCTATTCAGCTTTGTGCGAACAGGTTTACTGAAGTCTTAACCCATTGAGTTATAAATGTGAAAAATATTTTTATTTTTTCCAATCAGGCTTCAACCTTTCTATGGTTGAATCTTCCTGGCCTGACCCTTAATAACATAAGAAGCAGATTCTACCTCCCTCCTTCCTACAGCACAGCCTACAGCTGGCTGTTGCAGGACTGCTTCGTATCTCTCTTTGGTTCTACTCCTCCAGAGTTGAAAGGGGGCCAGGACTATAAATAAGGCAGCGTTTCTTACACAACAGCCTTCTTTTTTAAAGAAGATTTAAATTAATGGAAAAACATCTCACATTCTTAGGTCAGAAGGTTTAAAATTCTTAAGATGGCAACATCCCCACATTGATCTAAAGAGTCAATGTAATCTCTATGAGAATCTCAGCTGCCCTTTGTTTTTGTTTTTCTTTTTGGCACAAACTGATAAGCTGGTCCTAATATTCACATGGAAAGGCAAGGGGTTCAGAATAGCCAACTATCTTGAAAAAGAAGAATAAAGTTGGAGGGTTCACACTTCCTGATTTCCAAACTTCCTGCAGTAATCAAGAGAGGGTGGTACGGACATAAAGATAGACATATAGATCAATGGAATAGAATTGAGAGTGCACATATAAACCATTACTCTTACAGTGAGTTGCTTTTCAACAGGATTGCCAAGAAAATTCAATGGGGAAGGAATAGTTGTTTCAAAAATTGGTGCTCAGACAACTGGATATTCACAAGCAAAAGAATGAAGATGGACCCTTACCTAACACCGTGTAAAAAATTAACTCCAAATGAATCACATATTCAAATCATTTGGGGGGCTATGAAAATATTCTAAACGTAGATAATGGTGATGGTTTTACAACCCCATGAATATATTAAAAACCACTGGACATTACACTTTAAACGGGTGAATTTTATGGTTTGTGAATTAAATCTCAATAAAACAGTTTAAAAGGATTTAAATGAGTTACCAGAAGAAAACAGAGTTGGGGCTTCCTTGCATCCATTTCCCTTTCCTATCTGCCCCTCAGTTTCCTTTATTAGGATTAGCCTTCAATTACTGCAGAGGGTGTTTTTTTTTGTTTTCAGACGTAAGTTTTCATTTCTCTTAGGTATATATTTAGTGCATAGGGTTTTGTGGGGCTGTCACTGAAGTTCTCCTCCTCCCACTACCCCCTCTGCCCAGCTAAAGGGAAGGTATTTGACCCAAGTCAAAGCAATTCGTTGTTCCCGCCTTGGAATGTGAATCTTGAGCTGAGGAATAGAGACTGAAAACTAATTTAATTCCATCTGACTCGTAGCACTTGCCCATATTCTTCTTGCTATCAAATGGCTACTGAGGATCTTTCTGGAATCTAGGACAGCCTTTATTCTAACCCCATTATCCAGACTCCCATCTATTCTATAGCCCCTGGTATCCTTCAGGTACCTTTCTTCTTGCTTATGATGGCTCGAGGGAGTTGCTATGATTGAAGCCAAAGAACTGAACTGGTACAGAGAGTGTCAGTGCCTCACAAATTTCAACTTTGAAAGAGCTATGTTTTTATTTATTGTGTGGGAAAATTTGAAGATCTAAACAAATTACACAGCCCTTAATTCTTTCCTATAAGATGTGTATTCAATCTGGACATTTTGATGTTTCTTCCCAGGGTTAAACATAAGTATTTCGTATTTATATTCATATTTTGATTTTTCTTCTTTCTCTTTTGCCTGCTGGTCCCACTTCCACCTAGGTAAAACCCACCATAAGAGCACACAATCGCTGCTATTTAAATAGTCCTTGGAAACAATATGAACTATCATAATAGTACAAGTTATATTGGAAATAGCTTTAAAATTGCCTCTAGAGAATTTGAACAATCAAGATGAATATATCTTAAGGTGTATTTTTTAAACTCCATGGGAATGGACAGTTCATCAAGGCACAGGAAGGATCATAAGCTAATATTAAAAAGAACCTATTAAAATAGATCTAAAGTCACAAAGCAAGTCATTGAAAAAAGAGCAGTTGCTTGGATCAATACATTGTGGTGTCTTTGTACCATGGATAGGAACATCTGTAGGAACTGTAGTCACATGAAGGAATGCTGTGTGAAAAGAGCCAGACACCAAAGCTCATATTCTGATGTAAAGATCAAGACCAGGCAAAACTAAACTGTGGTATTATAAGTTAAGAGAGGAGTTACCTTTAGAGAAGAGGGGTAATGACTGAGTGGCCTATGGGGGAGGTATTAGGGATGTTTGGCATGTTCCATTTCTTGACCTGGGTGGTGGTTTCATGAGAGTTTGCTTTATGATAAAGCATTGGTCTGGATAATTGTTTTGTGCACTTTTCTGCATATGTATTTCTGCAGAAAAAATTTAAAATGAGGGAAAAAAAGTAGTATCTTTTACTTTTTTTTTTTTTTTTTTTTTTCGGTACGCAGGCTTCTCACTGTTGCGGCCTCTCCCGTTGCGGAGCACAGGCTCCGGACGCGCAGGCTCAGCGGCCATGGCTCACGGGCCCAGCCGCTCCGCGGCATGTGGGATCTTCTCAGACCGGGGCACTAACCCGTGTCCCCTACATCGGCAGGCGGACTCTCAACCACTGCGCCAACAGGGAAGCCCGGTAGTATCTTTTAAAATAATATATATTTTTTGGTTTTAAAGAAAAAATCTTGGCTTTCTAGTACTGTGATTCTTAAGGCAGCTTATTACCGAAAACTCAATAAATTTCTCTTTATTAACTGTTCTGTCACCCTTTTCATTTACTTTCCACTCTCTTTATCAACACCTCTCTAAAAACATATTGCTCCTGCTCAAGGATAGAGTATGAGGCACCAGCGAAATTCTCAGGATTTACTGTTTGGCCATAGCTCCAACTCTGAGAATTCAACCAACTAGTTTAAGGGTGATTATATTTTCAAATCATTGTGAGTAAAGTTGGGTAATGCACTCACTGTAACTAACATGGTGAGGTGACTGCTCTCTGAAAGTTTACTTTTATATTTCCCAACCTGGGGATGTTTAATGATACAATGATAAAGAGTTTCTAGCATGTGCTTTCAGTGTTACTTACTGGGTTTTTTGTTTTGTTTTGTTTTGAGTACATTTTTAATCTAATAACTCCAAAGAAGCAAGAGCATGCATAGATGAGAAAAAAAAATTAATGTAGTTTATTTACATGTTAAAGAACAATACTATCTTTCTGTCATAGGTTCAGGGTTTTTAAATTCAAATCCTGATTTGTACGCTCTTCAAAGTGCAAACATTGGTCTGGGAATTAAACCTATATTTTGAGTACTTCAAAAAGAAGTACTTGGGCTTCCCTGATGGCACGGTTGTTAAGAATCTGCCTGCCAATGCAGGGGATACAGGTTCAAGCCCTGAGCCAGGAAGATCCCACATGCCGTGGAGCAACCAAGCCCGTGCACCACAACTACTGAGACCATGTGTCACAACTACTGAAGCCCGAGCGCCTAGAGCCTGTGCTCTGCAAGGAGAAGCCATTGCAATGAGAAGCCCGCGCACCTCAAAGAAGAGTAGCCCCCTCTCCCTGCAACTAGAGAAAGCCCGTGCACGGCAATGAAGATCCAACACAGCCAAAAAAACAAAAGTACTTAACGTCTCTTTGTTTTCTTTCTCGCAAGAGAAAAAAAAGTCTTCCACTTGAATAAAGGCTAAACTGCAGTGATAATTCAAAAATTAAGAAAAGATTAAGAATCACAGTTAAAAGGAGAATGAAACATCTCATCCTGGATTTGGGGGATTGAATTGTTAGCTTGGCAATTACTTTTTCTGTAAGTTGTTAAAATGGTTAAAAATTAATATGAGAGACCTAAATTCTCACTTGCTTTGGAATTCAACCAGGATTCTATATATTTTGTCTAGAGATAATTGCTTTCTTTTCCTTTCTTTCATTTTCAACCAAAAAAAAGATAATGTTATGCTGACAAGATACTCATGAGGAGAAAAAAACAGTGGCTATATCTACATACATCTTTATTGTAGATATTAATCTATCATCTATCATAATCAAAGCAAATTTTTAGTTTATTTTTAAATGAAATTCTATGGCCTAAATCTGGAGATCATTCCTAATTTTCTAACAGGTTGGGAGATTTATGGTTAAGAGCCTACATTTTTATTTAGCAGATTTTGGTGATATTTTTACATAATGTTTATATGACTACACCAACTTGATTTCCAAGTTTCCAGTTAGGGTGAAAAATAATCCATCTGCTCCAATCCTCAGAAGTGAAACTGGGCAAAAACAAAGGATTCAGCATTCTTATAATTAAATGGCCCAAGTGTATAACTGATTTACAAATGTAATGGATAGCTGAGGTCTCAGTTGTTCTAATTTACTAGTTACAGCATTACTTGCATGGGCTGACTGGCAATGGGAACAGAGTCTCTGGCTGGTGACAGTTGCATTATGGCTCTAAAGTGTATCTTTAGCTGGTAGACCAGTGGTTATTGCTTCCCACTAAGAAGGCCAACAAAACTAGTCTTTCAGGTTCGTAGATAAAGCCGTAATTGCTAGCTCCTTTCAACTGCACTGCAATAGATGCATATCTGTTACCACTGTTAGAAACACAATTCCAGGAGAGTGCCTTAGCAGTGGGGGTGTGGTGGGATAGCCTTTTATCAACTCACTGTCACTTCACGGAACAGCCACCATCATGCTAGGACACATGACACAAAGAGACAGAGAAAAGTCCTCTTCGTTCTCTCTGTATAATTGTTGGTAAGCAATGGAACGTCTCTAATCCCTGATTTCTCTTTTGTATGATGGAAATTGTATGAGCTGTTGAGAGCGATGGAAAGATCAGTTGGCTTAATCAGGTAGCATTTTTAATTCCTTGCAGGTGTTATTTAAATCTGCTTGTAACTCAGTCAACTAAAAGGGTTTATTTGGTCCCCACAGTATATAGATTACAATAAAGTTCTAAGTACTTCTGGGACTTGTAAAGGAAGTATAAGACACATTTCTATTCTCAAGGAATTATTATACTTCAGGTGAGATAGGACCAACCCCAGTGTAAGCTGGTAAGCAAACTAATGAAAATATAACCAATTGCAGCCACTGACTAGGACTCTGATGTTCCTCCAATGCTCTGTGACCAGATTCAGATGTGATGAACAGGAAGGTCTACTGGACTCAAGGAAGGAAAACTGGGCATGTAAGATGGGTTCACTTTTGAGAGTTTAATTATTTTGGTAAATCATTTTAGCATAATCTCATGTTACTGTGTAATTTTTGTTTGAAAGGTTTGTACTGAGAAAACAAATTTTTATTACAAAAAATGATAGATTAACTCTCATATAGACGTGTCATCACTAAAATTATCCCTCTTGTTTACATACAACTTCTCCCCAAGAAAATAATGCACATATGTACATAAATGATAGTTTAAATGTCTAGTTTTGGGAGACATTAATAACACGAAAGTATCAGAGAGCAATATACACATTGCATGTGCTACTGAACCTGGAAGATATTTAATAACAGCCCATTTTCCTCACCTGCAGCTGAAGAAATTATAGTAAATCAGAGACTACACAAAAAACAGAGGAGGGTAGCTAAGCAACACATTCAAATTTCAAAGGAGAAAAGCCCTACATTTAGCTATTAAACGTATATTCAACAGCACAGCAAAAAAAAACTTCATAAACTGATTTGCAGCATCTATTAAAATAAAATAAAAATCCAGAGTAGGTTATATTGCCTAGGTGACATTCTTGAAGCTCGATATGTGTTGTGAAGCTGCAAGCCATCTCTTCTGGTGCAAGCCTTCCTGGATTGCCCACTCCATTAATCTGTATCAGAGCGTCCCCTTTTCTCCTAGAAAATTTGCTTAATAATCTGGATTGTGTTTATGTGGGTGTGTTATCACTTTGTGATAATCATTATGATCTGTGCTGTATATTTCAACCTAAAAGAAAACAAGCCTTAGGAGACTCACTTTCATAAATCATTACCACACTTGCTTGATCTAATAACCAGGTCTCTGTCTTTCCAGTGCTTAAATGTGCTAATCTATACCCGTGTACCTTTACAGAAGGTTGTTATACCTTTGTCATCCATTGCTTTGTGTATTTTTAGTTGACTTGTGTTTATTCCCCCTTCCCTGTGAAAACTTAATTTCTTGGCCTGCCATCTGCTTTGTATTGATAATTCTCCTACACTGAGATAGAGTATGCAATGGTGTGTTGGTAAACCAGCTCTCAAAAGGAAAAAAAAGAGCCCTGATTTGAAGAGATTGCCAATTTCTGGGGTGTAAATACTCCCAATTTCAAAGTCCCGCAAGGTTTAACATCCAGCTCACAAAACTTTCTTTTTTTAGAAACAGTACCCATAACAATTATTTACTTTTTTTAAATTTTTATTTATTTATTTAGTTTTGGCTACTTTGGGTCCCCATTGCTGTGTGCAGGCCCTTTCTAGTAGCAGCAAGCGGGGGCCACTCCTCGCCGTGGCACACAGGCTTCTCACTGCGGTGGCCTCTCCCGTTGCGAAGCACGGGCTCTGGGCGCGCAGCCCTCAGCATCCGTGGCACGCGGGCTCAGTAGTTGTGGCTTGTGGGCTCTAGAGCACAGGATCAGTAGTTGTAGCTCGCGGACCCAGCTGCTCCACAGCATGTGGGATCCTCCCGGACCAGGGCTCAAACCCATGTCCCGTGCACTGGCAGTCAGATTCCCAACCACTGCGCCACCAGGGAAGTCCACAAAACTCTTGAATATTTAACAGTAGATGCTCATGAACCAACAAGAGTCAGCTCCAGCCATCCAGGTAAGCAGTAAGGTCTTTGCTAGTTTTGCACTGACTCCGAACAGCGTTTTCATTAACTGCTTATTCACTCATACCACCACAAAGTTCCCCCAGCTGCGGGCGTACAATCATATTTCGGTGTGGAATCAATGATGGGTGAAAATTGTTCCCTCTGTGCATCCCTTCAGAGTTAAAGCTAAATAAGCCAGTTTGCTGAATTACTTAGAACCAAGTATTTATTGCATTACAAACATATTTCCCACTTGTCAGAAAATGTAATAGAGCCAAGACACCCACTGCTGTTTGTTTTCTGCCCTAAGTGCAGACTAAACGGAATGGATATTCAGTAAACTGTTTTACACTGAAGGATGCATTTTCAAAATGGGGAGGGGGTAAATAAACAGGCAACATAAATGTCAGAGGGAATTATGGGTATGAACACCTTCTTTCTACTACTGTATAAACCGGCCCCTGCTAAAAATGTTCAACGGCATAATAACTACATAGATGAGTTTTGCTCTTGGAAGTTGAAACACAGAAAGGCCACTGACATTTGCAGTGTCGACAGTTTGGAGGGCAACATTTTTCCTGGTTTATGAGAATGTCTATTAGTTCAGCATGGACTGACCAGAAAAAACAACTAGAATAAAAGTTAAAAGATGTGAAATAGTGTGAGAAAAGTCCTTTTTAAAAACACTGATTCTACTGAAAATAAAAATGTAGGACTCTTCGATTGTAATCAAATGAAGTGGAAGGTGGAGAAAAGGGACACCGTTAAAATTCTCTCCCCAGGTCATCATGACTTCAAATTTCCTGGGGCCAGGGGACATGACTGCAAATTGAATGCTAGCCCCTCTGGCTTCTTTTCCTCTCTCTCTTTCCTGCCTCCAACTCCAATGGCATTTGAGGTTGAAATTGGACAATCACGTCTATGACTTCCCTATCTATCCACATTTGGGTTTCCTAAGAAGTTATGAAAAGTATCAGAAACACATTAGAATGGGAACCGGTATAAGCCTGGAAATTATTTCAAGGGTTAGGCCTACCTGATTTCTGATCACGTCGATAGGGAGATTTGGTCTGCTGTACGTCTGGATACTCACCCACACATCTACCTTTCTAGTGTTGGAACCTCTATAAACCATGGTGACAGAGGAGGGGACAGCATCATGCAACTCTCACTCTATCTCGCTTGTGATCTGTCTCATATGCGTGCCTGTGCTAATCTTACCTCTCACACCTATCCTTTCCCTACCATTCAGCTCACTACTTCTTTTTTGCAGTGGTGTGTTTTGAGAGTAGAGTTTCTGATGAAAGTTTTCCTGTTGTTACTGATTCCTATAATACTGGTGTAAAGACCATCAAGTTATAACCTTTTCACCATTCTCAGAACCTAAGCCAAATGTCATGCTTATCATTAAAGAAAAATGAAAACGAGTATCACAGTTTGGAATCTGGAGGAAGCAGTCTCTGAGATAATGTTCAGGGAGTGCCCTCAAGATCACACCTGTGGAAAGGAGGGGGAAAAGTGGGATCCGACAGAGGGAGAAGTTTGAGCCGTGATGCAGGCTAGACAGCCTCAGCCACAGGGAGTTCTGGAGCAGAAATGGCTCATCAGAATCATCTCACTTTGGGTGGAAATGGTTGGTCCTTTAGTATCTCTACCTCCATCCTTCATTAGTTGTGAGCCTTCCTCAGAGGGCATGACCTTGGTGAGGTGGCTGTCTGTAGCTGATGTGCTCCCTGAAAGGACTGTAAGCTGGGAGCTTTTCTACTGAAACTCTCACAGCAGCTGGGGTAATAAGTCCTTCCTTGAAGAGGGGTGTGAGCACCCCACCTCCATGTGCACCACTACAAATCTCCTAACCCAGAAAAACACCTATCATTATTCACACATCAGACATCCTTTATAAGAGCATAAGAGGTTACCTAGTATAAGTAGTTCACTTATATGTGGAATCTAAAATGATACAAATGAATTTACTTATGAAACAGAAACAGACTCACAGACAGAAAACAAATTTATGGTTACCAAAGGGAAAAGGGGGGGCAGATAAATGAGGAGATTGGGATTAGCAGATACAAATTACTCTATACAAAATAGATAAACAACGAAGTCCTACTGTAGAGCACAGGGAACTATATTCAATATCTTGGAATAAACCATATGAAAAAGAATATATATTCTGTTCACCAGAAATTAATATAACACTGGAAATCAATTATACTTCAATTTTTTAAAAATAGGAGAAAGAAAAAAGAGGCTACCTAGTAATACATTAAAAACCATTGGTGATTTCAGGACTTCCCTGGTAGTCCAGTGGTTAAGAATCTGCTTTCCAATGCAGGGCACAAGGTTTTGATCCCTGGTCGGGGAACTAAGATCCCACGTGCCGCAGGGCAACTAAACCCATGCGCCGCAACAAAGAGCCCGTGCGCAGCAATGAAAATCCTGCATGCCGCAACTAAGACCCGGCACAGCCAAAAATAAAATAAATAAATATTTTTTAAAAACTAAAAAAAACCATTGGTGATTTCAACAAATGGTGTTGGAACAATTGGATATCCATAGGCAAATAACAAAAACCCTTGACCTAAACCTCTCACCTTATACAAATATTAACTCAAAATGGATCATGGACTTAAATGTTTAAATGTAACATGTTAAACCATACAACTTTTGGAAAAAGACAAAGGAGGAAATCTTCAAGACCTCAGGTTAGGCAAATAATTCTTAGACAACACCAAAAGCATAGGCCATAAAACAAATCAATACATTGGATTTCATTAAATTAAAAAATGTTTTCTCTGCAAAAGCCCATGTGAAGAGGATAAGAAGACAAGCTGCATATGGGAGAAAATATTTGCAAACCACGTATCTGACAAAGGATTAGTCGCTAGAGAATATTAAAAATTCTCAAAACTTAATAGTTAGAAAATGGGCAAAAGACATACATGAACAGACATTTCATTGAAAAGAACATACATATGGCAAATAAGCATGTAAAATGACGCTCAGCATCACTAGTCATCAGGGAAATGCAAATTAAAACCACAATGGGACATTACTACTGGTCTATCAAGATGGCTAAAATAAAAAATAGAGACAACACCAAATGTTGGTGAGGATATGGAGAAATTAGATCAATTATATTTTGCTGTTGGGAACAGAAAATGGTACAGCCATTCTGGAAGATAATTTGGTGGTTTCTTTAAAAAATCTAAATATGTAACTATCATGTGACCAGCAATTACAGTCCTGGGCAGTTATCCCAGAAAAATGAAAAACTTAGGTTTACACAAAAACCTGTGCACAAACGTCTATGCCAGTTTTATTTGTAATATCCAAAAATATTGGAAACAACCCAGACGTCCTTCAACAGGTGACTGATTAACTGTGGAAAACTACTCAGCTCTAAAAAGGAATGAACTATTTTTTTCGTTCACTTGACAACTTTAATGAATCTCCAGGGAATTATGCTGAGAGGAAAAAAGTCAATCTCAAAAGGTTATACATTGTATGATTCCATTTATATAACTGCGGGGGAGGGGAAGGTCCTGGCCTTTCTCATGTGCATACAGAGGCGTGTAAAAGGAGGTTCCCTTCAGTATTCTAATAGAAAAAAAAGAAAAGAAAAATGAATGAGAATGCCTATGATTAAATAAATTCCAGTACCCCCATAATATGAAATACCGTGGTAGCAATTAAGAAAAATGAGGTAAATCTATGTGCACTAATATGGAAAGCTCTCCTGAGCACATGTAGAAAAAGCAAAATCCATGAAATTGCCAAAAGTTGGTTCTTTGAGACTAATAAAACTGATAAATTAAAAAAAAAAAACAAACTGATAAATTCTTAGCTAACTGACCAGGGGAAAAAAAGAAAGTGCAAGTGAACAATATCAGGTTTGAAAAGAGGCTATCACTACAGAGCCTAACAACATTAGAAAGATAATTAGGCAACATTACAAAGAGCTTATGCCAATAAATTTGACAACTTAGGTACAAAAGACAAAATATTCTACATTTTAAACAGGTAACTCTCAAACTATTTTCCATTTGGTGGAACTGCCAACCCTTCATGCTTTACTCCAGACTTTAACATCCGTCCCCTCATCAAACTCCTATCCTCACCCTCCACACACACTTTGAAAACAACATCTTGGAACCACAGGACATCAGATGGGACCGTGGGAATTGTCTGGTCTCAAACTCTCATTTTCATAAATCTACATCTTGCTGTCCAACATGGTAGCATTAGCCACATGTGGCTTTAAAGTTAAATTAATTAAAATGAAAAATTTGGTCACACTAGCCACATTTCAAATGCTCTGTAGATACATGTGACTCATGGCTACTATACTGGAAAGTGGGGATTTAGAACATTTCCATGATTGCAGAAAGTTCTAGTGGACAGGACTGCTCGAGAGCTTTGTTATTTAAAGGGTGGTCTGCTGACTAGCAGCCGGAACACAGGCATCACTGGGAGCCAGTTAGAAACACAGAATCTCAGGCACCACCCCAGACCTACAGAGGCTGAATCTGCCATTTAACAAGATCCACAGGAAGTGTGGATGCAGGTTAGCGTCTGAGAAGCCCTAATCACGTGATTCCAAACCTCCCCAGGTCATACAGCTGACTGGTATCCAGCCCTTCCCTGGATCCAGCTATCATTTTCCCTTACCATCCCACGTCCTTATTATTTCCCTGCCACACTTGCTTTCTTACTCCGTTTAATCACAGCACTTTATCAACATTTACAGGGCAGCAAGGCCATCGAAGTCCTCAGAAAACCCTTCATGCCCTTATCCTCATTCTGGTTTGCAAGTGCTAGCCTGGCAGACTTGTGATAAAGGCCCAGCCCTCTCTGACAGCCGTGGTGGTGTTCAGCATTTCTCCTGGAGAATCACTGTTGAGGGGCTAGAAATTAAAGCCAATCTTGACACCAGTGGGGCACCAGTCATCACCTTCTATGGTACGCTGGTATAATGGTCTTGGTGGTATAATTGCAGCATTAGTTCTTTGGACGCCACAGCCCTGGGGTAGCGCAGGCAGAGCAGGCTATGAATTTGCCTTGATGAGTGTCACATCTGACCATCTGATGACAGAGAGAGTTCAAAGTAGGCGCAAGTGATCCCCCAACATAAGTACTGCTGAATCAAAGTAACTGGTTAGTACGTCCTCAAAAAGAAGTGGATTTGGAAAGAGGGCACCAGGTTGGCCTGGGACTCTGGGAGGTGTGCTTTCAGGGCACCACCAAAGTACAGGGAGGTAGCGATGGAGGTCTGGCCAAGCAGTGACTGAGGGTGGTATAGGAGGAGCTGTCCAGGTACAGGTTGCATCAAAAGATGTTGGTCTCACTGTCTCCCAAGAAGACACAGTCCAGGAACTCCAGGGTGGTGTGGCAGTCACAATGCAGCAGCAGGGGTTCCTCCACTGCTGGCAGCACCCAGGGGCTGGGTGATACCAGCTTGGACTTCTTCTTGCCATAGTCAAGGACAGCTCCTCCACCAGCAGCAAAGTGAAGCCTGGGCAGAGATATCCC
Organism: Monodon monoceros; assembly: GCF_005190385.1. Classification (NCBI taxonomy): domain Eukaryota; kingdom Metazoa; phylum Chordata; class Mammalia; order Artiodactyla; family Monodontidae; genus Monodon; species Monodon monoceros. The sequence goes on along the minus strand of NW_021703780.1, from coordinate 56,868,191 downwards.
CAGAGTTGGGGAAGATCATGAAATCCCATAGCCCTATGCACTGCTCTGTCAGTTTCCGGATAAACTCCAGCATTGGATCAATGATTTTTTTTTTTAAACTGTGCAGCAGCCATAGGCATCTATGAGAGTGGGCTCCAGGTCCACAAAGTCTTGAGGGTGCACACTTGCCAGTCCAAGTTTCTGAAGGTGCTGCAGGAGTTGCTGCCATATTCTTAGGTTTTGATACTGGACTCAGTACCACAGGGCTGGGACTGTACTCCACGCAGCAGAGTCCTCAATTACCTGTCTGGACCATATAGAAAGAGGTGTCCCCAGTATGGATATGGTCTGATAGGTGGAGATAGTCGAGAGTCAGTTTCTGCAGACACACTGCAAGTCTCTGGCAACACCATGAATTCCTGGAACAGTGTTTTCATATGTCCTAGTCTTCCCTAACATACTTACGAATTGGATCAAATACAATAAGAATATTTATTAGTTATTGCTATGCCCAAGGGATTATGAGTTGCTTTTCCCCCCCTAAATCACGGAAGACACCATCCCTACCCTCAAGGAACTTCCAGTGTAGTTGGAAGAATACTGATTAATGTCCATTAAAAAGCCACAACAAGTAGACAAGGCTGAGAATCTGAGTGTCAGATGAGTGATAGAAACTGTCTGGTTTAGGGGGACTCAGAGGAGAGAAAAAGAGGCTGCAGACAGGGAGGAGAGTTAGGGAAGGAGAGGGATGAACTGCGTCTAAAATAAAGGGTAGGGCTTTCCTGGTGGCGCAGTGGCTGGGAGTCCGCCTGCCGATGCAGGGGACACGGGTTCGTGCCCCGGTCTGGGAAGATCCCACATGCCACGGAGCAGCTGGGCCCGTGAGCCATGGCCGCTGAGCCTGCGCGTCCAGAGCCTGTGCTCCGCAACGGGAGGCCGCAACAGTGAGAGGCCCGCGTACCGCAAAAAAATAAATAAATAAATAAATAAAATAAAATAAAGGGTAATATATTAGCGTAGGCTCCGTAAAGAAGTGAGCCCTACTTCAATCCATTGTTTCTAAGCGCCTAGAACAGAGTGGGGACATAGTAGGCAAACGGTAAATACAAATGAATGAATGGCAGGAAGTGATATAAATACAAAAGCAGGTAGTATCTGACGGTTAAAAGGCTTGAAAACAGGTCAAGAAGTGTTGATATTTACATTAGTGATGTCCTCTCAAGAACTCATAAGTACCTAAACGCTGACTCTTTACACTCCTCCCGTGTGTACACAGCGCGGGGTGGACAGGAGTTGCTGGTTTTGGTCACTACAGTAACTCCAGGGTCTGGAGTAGTGTCCCGCACATCAGTGAATATCAACTGACTAAAGGTCGCCCTCTCCCCTAGGCCACCCACCTGCGAGGAAGGGCCGGCGGCAGGCCACACAGCTCCTCCATTACAGCATTTCCATTCGCTATTGCAGCATCTATCGAATACTAGATAGATTCAGGGCAAGGTCGCGCCTCATTCCCCAGGGAACTGCTAGGTGCCTGTCCAGTGCCCAGCACCTGACAATCAATATCAGCGGATGATGCATTAATACGGTTATTACTGAAGTTAGTTACCACCTAACTCTGCCGGGCGAGTCTCGTTACCTCCAGGTTGACTGCCCCGCCTAGCGCCCACACCCGAGCGCGTCGGACGGGAGGACGCATGCGTGACTGGTGGATTGGGGGAGCGGGGGTGGTCAGGATGGCCCGGCACGCGCAGGCGCGCGGCCGCACCGCCCGGTCACGCGATGGGGCGGCCGATACCTACGCTGGCGGCGGCCTTAAGGGCGGTGGTGGGTCCCGACCTCCTAGTCGGCCTGTCAGCCGGCTTGGAAGTACGGCCGGAAGCTCGCGCGGCGACGGCGGCCATGGCAGCTGAGGAGGTGGAGGTGGACTCTGTGGACGCTAGTGAGAAGTAAGTGTGGCGGGGGCTACGTCAGGCTCGGGCGCGCGGGCAGCGCCGAGGACTCTTTAACTCGCCCGGCGGCTCTGTCGTCCGGCCCCGGCGCGAATCCGCGCGGCGCCGGGAGGAGAAGCCCTGGCCTCGCTCTGCCCCCCGGCGGGCGCCCTTCGGGTCTGAGTGTGACCCAGGCAGCGCCGGGAGGCCGCTTGACCCCCGCGCGGAGGGGCCGCCGCGGGGTCGTGTCAGCGGCTCGGCGGGGCGGGCGGCGGGGGTGACCCGGCACTCAGTCCGGGCTGGTCGTCCGCTGAGGTCTCCTTCCGGGCAGAGACGGCTGCGGACCCAGCCCTGCCCCCAGTGCGGCCCGCGAGTGCTGACCGGCGTCCCTGCACCTGACTCGAGTTATGGGAAACGGCTGAGTCACTCTGTCCACTTCCGAGCGCGGCTTCGGACCTCAGGTTCGCGCTGTGCTCGGTCCAGCCCGGGGTGAGAACGGAAGTGCCACCCGGCCGAGCGTGTCGGGAGCCTGAGGAAGGGGCGGCGCTTCTTCGGGACAGTGTTGGATGGCGAGCCCAGGTTCACCCCAGAAGCCGCGGGAGGGAAGGGAGTGTCGGGGGAAGGAGGAGCCCAGAATGGGGGAAAGGGGCTGGGGGAGTGAGTCTGTGGCTTGAGCTTTCAGAGGACGTTTAATTTACAGATGCTTTATAGAAAGAAAATTAACACGATATGGGTAGCAAATTCAGAGTCAGTAATCTCTCAAATGGAGATCTTCCTTTGCTTCCAAGTGTTCTGGCGTTACTGGAGAGATGTGTGCGTTTGCTTCTCAGAAGACACACTATGTGTAGGAAACTTTATGGAAGTGGGGGGACAGATGTCTAACGGGAAGCTTTTAAAAAATTTTTTATTTTATTGTAGTGCAGTTGATTTACTATGTAGTGTTAGTTTCAGGTGTATAGCAAAGTGATTAAGTGTGTGTAATATATATATACACACATTCTTTTCAGATTTTTTTCCATTATAGGTTATTACAAGATATTGAATATAGTTCCTTGTGCCATACAGTAGGTCCTGTTGTTTATCTATTTTATATATAGTGGTGTGTAGCAGGTAATCGTAAACTCCTAATTTATCCCTCCCCCCTTCCCTTTTGGTAATAAGTTTGTCTTCTATGTCTGAATCTGCTTCTGTGTTGTAAATAAGTTCATCTGTATCATTTTCTTTTAGATTCCACGTGTAAGTGGTATCATGTGATAGTTGTTTTCCTCTGATTTAGTTCACTTAGTATGATAATCTCTAGGTCCATCCATGTTGCTGCAAACGGTCGTATTTCATTAGTTTTTATGGCTAATATTCCATTGTGTGTGTGTGTGTATATACACACACACACACAATGTATATATATACCACATTTTCTTTATCCATTCATCTGTTGATGGACGCTTAGGTTGCTTCCATGTCTTCCAGCACTTGTAAATAGTGCTGCTGTGAACATCGGGGTGCATGTATCATTTCAAATTCGAGTTTTCATCTTTTCTGGATATATGCCCAGGAGTGGGATTGCTGGGTCATATGGTAGCTCTATTTTTAGCTTTTTAAGGAATCTCCATACTATTTTCCATAGTGGCTGCAATTTACGTTCCCATCAACAGTTTAGGAGGGTTCTAATGGGAAACTTTTTGATATACGAATATACTGTTTGTATTATTCTTTTCTACCTGTAACTTCATGCACTTGGCAGTAGATGAATAGCAGTTAATTAGTGGAAAAATTAAATTGCTATGAACATTATTGCCGTATTTCTCAAGGTCAGTCATTCAGATTGGAAAGTAAATAAACTTCTATGCTACCCCCATATATGTTTAATATTTTGACAACAATTCTATTTCAGATGTTGGGAGAAATTAGCATATGAAAAACTAAATGACAGAAGGGAATATAAAGTATCATGACAGACAGGGCTATTTGGAAAGATGACAGAGGGGAAGAGTTGTGAAATATTAGAAACTAGGTTCTTCTTTTGAGTTTTGTTTATATGATGAATAGGTCCATTATTTTGGTTTGTTGATGAACTTCCTTGTTGAGGTAAGATGCTGCAGGCCGTGTGAATACAAGTCAGAACCTGTTAGCTTGTTACCCTCTCCTTTGTCACAACATTTTTGGCTCTCAGATTGCTTTTAGGAGGACTCTTTGGCCTCCATGTTGTTGTGGGACTTGGGAGTCCAGGGCACAGCCATGAAAGGAATTTGTGGTTTTGGGTGATAGCAGGAGGTCACTGGGGACAGACTATAAACTATCCTTAGCAGCTAACCAGCTGCAGTCCCTTGTCAGAGGTGGGCCTCCTTGGTGCTCTTGGTGATACACTTGATCAGTGTCCAGTGTACAAACTGGTATGGCATTGTGAACTGTAACAAGCAAGTACCTGTTCCTGCTGGGTGTTCCCTAATGTGTTCATATTAAACCTTAAGGTCGACCCTGTGTGCTAGGTATTACTGTTCCCATTTTTCAGGTGGAACTGCAACCGGGACTGCTGCTAGCATCCCACCAGCAAGTAGCAGGGGTGGATTGGAGCCCCCTAGGTATCTGGATTTAGTCTAAGGAGCTGTCACGTATCTCTGCTGCCTCTCACCACGATTGGGCCTACTAGGATGTTTGGTTCATGTTTCTTTTGCTTATTCCACTGATACTTCCGTTACTTACTCCTTCATTGATACAGAGCTTACTTTAAAAATTTTTTTAATTGGTTGATCAGCAATAGAATTATCCCAAGAGCCAAGTGGATTGTGGGAAAACTGAAGTCTTTGAATCAAGTTCCCTATTCTCAAGACATCTCAGATTTATAAGGGGCAATGACATTAACAAAGGAAACAATTATGAAAAAGGTCACCTGAAGGCTTTTTGGAGGATGTAATTCTTGTTGTTTCCTTCTTAGTGAAGACAGGCATGCCTGGGAGCCATTTGGCTTTCAACATCTAACCCTTTTCAGTTGTAATACAGTTGAGAAAGCAATGTGTAACAAGAGTTGGGTAGATTTCTGTGAATTGCTGCAAGGTCGTCCCAGAGAATAATTAAGTACGAGTTGAGTTTAGAGGAAGGCTGTCACGGGATTGCTGAGTTGCAGAGTAGACAACAGAGTAGCAGTTTGCAGTGGTGGTCCAGAGTTATTACTAAATTTTCAGGAATTTTGCCAACCATTGGCACCTTGAAATCAGCCATGGTGGTAGTACTTACACCATGGAAATCATCAAATAGTAATAAATAAGGGATTTTTTTCCCCCTCCAGTGGGTTTGCACTACAGGATTTCATTAGAGTTTTACTGTATTTCTTTGCCTTGGAAATAAGAGACAGAAGTTCACTCTCCTACCTTTTAAAAGACTTCTAAGATAAGTGACTCCTCTCTGTTACCATCTCCCCTTTCCAAGTCGTTACCTCCTGACATATTAAACATCACAGAACTTCTCAGTGCCACATCCCAGTGGACTTTTATTTTTCTCAATACTTACATTTCTTGGGTCCTTTTTAGTGTTTGACACTAAAGATAGCTACTCCCTTTTGAGACTCTTATCAGACATTCTAGCGAATGTCTGATAAGAGCCATCTTCCAACATTTTGCTTCTTGTCTTACCTGAGATCAGTAGTTAGTTTTATTTGCCCCCCCATTCTCTAAATGGAGTCATTCTCCAATCTGCCTCCATCTATGTTTTCATTTTTGCCTTGTTTACTCACATTCCTTTTAACTATCCTGTCTGTGGAGAGGGCTGAAATCTCCTCAGGATGGAGCCTTCTTCAGTACTCAGTGATGTTTCTGTGTGCCAAATGTTTGCAACTGATTCCTCAAATGTAACAAGTCCAGACCAGAATCTCATTTGCACCGCCTTCCCCTGAACTAACAATACAAAAATCTCAGTTCTTCCCCTTGACTTCCTATTTTTGTTGGGGCACTTAGGTATTTAGTTTCTTCTGGTCATCCAGATTAAGAACTGTGGCACCGGCTTCCCACTCCCCCTCCCCTGCCTTCATTGCTCCAAATACCAACTCCTTTACCACGTGCAGTAGATTTTAAGTGCAACATCACCTTTCCATTCCCACTGTCACCTGGGGGCCACCTGGTTCAGATCCCCATTACTCCCTTTTCTGATTTATTGCAGGCTTTAGTAATATGTTCTGTCCCTATGCTTTCAGTGTAATTTATTCGTTACTTTCACACCCCCAAGAGGCACAGTCTTGCTTGTAGCACAGCCACACACAGTGGCTTTATTATATGTCTTCAGCCTGACTTCAGAGCCCTTTACAGGCAGCATGGCTCCTGTCTTTGGAATCTTATTTCCTCCCTGTGCACTGGGCTCTGTCCAAGCTGTGTCTTTCATTGTTTCCTGAACATGTTTCTTGCTCACTTCCCTTTTCCACATGACTTGGTTCAAGTTGTTTTCTCTGACCCAAAACAGATTGTGATCTTCCTTCTCTAAAGGTCCATGGTATTTTCCAAAACTTTCTTCGTGGCATCTCCACCATGTCTTGTAGTATAGTTTTTCTATATTTGTTTTGTCAGCTCATTGAGGACAAAGCTTTTGTCTTATTCAAATGTCTGATAGAACCTAAAGAGGCTTTACAAAATAGAAAGCTTCAATACATTTTTAAGAATCAAACACTTCAACTGTTGTAAACTTAGGCTGAAACAAATATTAAGATCAAAAACCTAGTACTTGATTATTCATTTTGCAGTTTGTGATTTAAATTTTTTAATCCTAAAATATCCAAAGGACATCAATACATATATTCATAAGAAATTCAAAGTTTGAACTTGACTAGGACGAGTTTGAGCCATTAGGATCATGAACTTAAATTATATTGGAGGGGTTGGGAATATGATTCTTTTCCTTGACCTTGGATGAACCAACAGGGAGCCATGCTTCACTGTTTTGCCTGTTCTCCAAAATGCCAATTACAGACCAGCAAATGCAGATTTCATTACTATGACAAAGAACTTAACAAAAGATTGTAGGGGCTTCCCTGGTGGCGCAGTGGTTGAGAGTCCACCTGCCGATGCAGGGGACACGGGTTCGTACCCCGGTCCGGGAAGATCCCACATGCGCGGAGCGGCTGGGCCTGTGAGCCATGGCCGCTGAGCCTGCGCGTCCGGAGCCTGTGCTCCCCAACGGGAGAAGCCACAACAGTGAGGGGCACGCGTACCGCAAAAAAAAAGTCCCATGGATGGTACACTTAGTAAAAACAACACTGAATAATACATTTCAGAATCAAATGTGTCTCTGAATGAGTCCTTAAAGTCTGTATTGTTTATAATAGCCATTCAGAAACATTGTATAGTTAGATATTTAGTCTGATTCCACAGTTCTATAATCTCTCACTCCTGATCACGAATCATAAAAAAAAATTGTATAGAAAGATGATTTTATTAAAACTTATTATTCAGTTTGATACTTAGGCTTTTTAGTTTTTATTTTCTTTATCTAGTGGATGAACTTATTTTGGAATTAACACAAAATGTCACTTGGATTTATTAAACAATGTAAATCTAAAAGTACACATGTAGTTTCTTTAATTATGTATGTTGGATGATGATGTGTCTGATTCTAGAATGGCTTGTTTACTGTGTGCGAGAAGGTAGGAAACAATTGGGGGAAAATATTACCAGCACATGGCTATGTCTAAAACACCAATTCTCCAACTCTAGGTCTTTAAAAGTCACAGGTTAGGACAGTAATGTTTAAAAATTGTATAAAAATTTCTTAAAAGATAGAAAAAAATAATAGTAAAAAAAGTAAAAATTACAGGTTAGAAATGAAAAATAGTTAAAAGAATGCTAATTAACGTGTTAAAATATACTAGAGGGCCTGTGTTGTCATTGGTCTAATGGTTGTGATAATTTGAATCACTAGTATTATTTATTTAAAATAAAATGGCATATTGGTCACTTAAATTATGATTGTGTGAGACATACTCTATTTTTTTTTTTCTTCCTCTTTTCCAGGATAGGATTTAAGAAGTCATTTCCTAGGAAAGAAGGTCTTTATTTGCCCAAGTGTGTTATCATTTTCAGCTTGGAAGTTTTCAGTCATTCATTGGTTGAGGAATTATTTCAGAGGAATGTGTATATTCATACATCTAATAAATTTGGATATTTATAATAAAATCAAAACCTCATAGTTTCTCTAAATGAGATAGACTACTGTGTGTAGAGTGCTTAGAATAGCTTATATAGAGAGCAGTAATAAACATAGTTTTTCTCTCTTGACAGTACCAGTATAGGGAGGGAGGCCATTTTAAACAAAATTGTAATATAATGAAATCCTCTTTACTTATAACCTAATTAGAAATGTTATTTAAGTGGCCAAGAGTGTGTGGAAATTGACCAGACTTCTGTATATTTTCTTCAGAATACTTTGAAACCTCTTTCACTGTTTCACAATATTTACAGATTGTGCAAATCAGATTTAGTAATACTATAGATAGTCAGATGCCTTAGAGAACAAAACAGGAATTACTAGCCAATTTACATGTTGATGTCCTAGGATACAAGTGCAATGTTAAAGATATTTTTTTTAAACAAAAGATTACATAGAGAGTTAAGGGAGGACTTCCCTGGTGGCATAGTGTTTAAGAATCCGCCTGCCAATGCAGGGGACATGGGTTCGATCCCTGGTCCGGGAAGATCCCACATGCCATGGAGCAGCTAAGTCCGTGCCCCACAACTACTGAGCCTGTGCTCTAGAGCCCGCGCGCCACAACTGCTGAAGCCCGTGCGCCTAGAGCCATAACTGCTGAAGCCCGTGCGCCTACAGCCCGTGCTCCACAACAAGAGACGCCACCGCAATGAGAAGCCAGTGCATCGCAACAAAGAGTAGCCCCTGCTCGCTGCAATTAGAGAAAGCCTGCGTGCAGCAACAAAGACCCAGCACAGCCAAAGATAAATTAATTTTAAAAAAAAGTTAAGGGAAAAAATATTCAGTTTTATCTCTCAAACTCGGGATACTTAAAATCACATTCTTAAGTTAATAAACTCTGTTAGTATGCTAAGCACATCCTGTTTGGCTTCCTTACAGTTGCCACCTTTAGTGTAGTGTTTTAAAGCTTTTCTTACTCAGAAGTCTGCTCACTAAAAAGATTCCTTCTATCTGTTATAGGTTATAAAGCAAGATTATTTAGTTTTTTGATAAGATGCTTTAGGGCTTAGATCGTCAGCCTTCCTAATGAGATCAGTTCTCAACAAATGGACAGTGTAGAAAACCTTTTGGTGCACGTTGGTAAGCCTTCCTGATGCCATAGATAGATATAGTTCCTGTAGTGAATGGCTTATCTTTACATTGCGATTGACACTTTTCTTCTCTTCTGAAGTTAGGGCCTCAGCAATGTATGATGGTGTTTATTGTTGATCTGCTTAAATAAATTAGAGAAGTTAATTTTTGCTTTTCTGTGTATTTTCCAAAGTTCTGAGGAGGCAGCCCTGTATCTTGTTCACTGTATTATGGCCTTGGTAAATTTAATTTTTACTTTGGTTTTTGTGACCTCAGAAGTATGGCTGGATATCTGACAAACTTCAGTCTGTGTCCTTATTTCCAATCTCATGTCCTTAGTTCCAGTCTTCCACACACTAAGCCTAGAAATGCAGAACAACGCTGAATGGCATAGGAGATTTTGTGGAAGAGGCAGAGGGTTTCTTTGAAGATGAGGTCAATTTACCCCAAAGGCAGGAAGTGAGGTTGGATGGGTGTTTTAGAGCAGGGGTCCCCAACACCCGGGCTGTGGACCGGTACCGCACAGCAGGAGGTGAGCGGTGGACCAGTGAGCGAAGTTTCATCTGCTGCTCCTCATTGCTCACATTACTGCCTGAACAGCCCCCCCACCACCCGGTCCATGGAAAAATTGTCTTCCACGAAACTGGTCCCTGGTGCCAAAAAGGTTGGGGACTGCTCTTTCAGAGGGTTGAAGCAATAGAGGTTGCAAGCTAAGGTGTGGGAACTCAGTGAACAAAGGGTGATAACCTAAAGGGTGGAAAAGATAGACCCTTGCTTTTCACTCTTTAAAAATGTTCCTTTGGACCTACTATGTGCTAACACTCAGTCCTGTAGAATAATAACTCTAAGAAAGAAGTAAAGGCAGTTTATATAAAACATTGTCATCTGGTTAAGGCAAAAACCGATTAGATAGAAACATTATCGTGGCTTAGGGGAGAGGTGTCTTTACAGTTCTGTTAACAGTGAAAATAAAATATTTTACTATGTTTTGTTAAATATAGATTTTTCAGTTTAAATATACTTTAGAAAAGCTCCACTTAAAACAAAATTATCTACTTTGATGAAAAAGCTGCTGTAAAAACTTGGAGAGTATTGGTGCCTCTTGTGGTTGAAGAGCCCTAATTTTTAATGTAATACAGTAGCCTTGCAAACATAAAAACATTGTTTTGCCCCTTCTCTTTGAGTTAAGCCAATCACTAGGAGGAAAAATGCATAGACAAGACAATCCTATCCTTTGAAAGTTGGTTTTGTGATGAGTGGTAAATAGGTGGAGGTAGGCATGAGTCCTGTATTACCGGCTGATATATCACATTTTAAACTCTAGTGCCTTGTGCATAGTAGGTATTCAGAGACTGAGTTTTTTTTTAATATTATTGTTTTTGAAGACTGAAACAAAGATTGCATTTGTGTTTTCTCTGCCCCAATATGTCTATGATGTAAGTGGGAACAGTAGTAGGTTATAGTTCGTTTCACTTTTATTTGTTGTTGTACTGATCTCTGATTCTCTTTGGCCAAGAACTGTGCTATTATTTGAGGGATATTTGTTGAAAAAAATTGATGAGATTGAGTTGTAAGTAACTTCCTGTAGGTACTAGTTCATATATTTGTGGCCAAACATAGACATTGATGACCATGTTGTCAAGGACTTTTTTTATTTTAAGCTCCAAAGATCATGAGATTCTTTCCTTTTAGTTTCCTGTTAAACTGCTGTTTTCAACAATTGAAAAAATTGTTGAATAAATTGAAAATTTCGTTGCTGAAGGCTTGAGTTGTTTTTCCTTGATAATTTGTAAATAGTTTATATATTTACGATAAACTAATAGTAGTAATGTTTTCTATTATCTTGATACCTTGATAATAAGTTACAGGTAGCATTTGTCAGAGATGCCTAGAGGTCTTATCTCCTGTTAAATAAGAAGATTTGAAGCTGGCAGCAGAGAACATTAGACTAGAGCCTTATTATAATGTAGGCTATTATGGATCTTCTGTTCTATCATTCTTTTTTTATTATTGAGACATAATTGACATATACTATATATTTGTTTCAGGGGTATAATATAATGATTTGATATTTTTATATATTGCAAAATGATCATCCCAGTAAGTCTAGTTAACCATGCATAGTTACAGAATTTTTTTCTTGTGATGAGAACTTTTTAGATTTATTCTCTTAGCAACTTTCAGATATGCAGTACAGTATCAACTATAGTCACCATGCTGTACATTACATCCTCATAACTTACTTTATTTGTAACTGGAAGCTCTTACCTTTTGACCCCCTTCACCCATTTTACCCATTTTCCACCTCTGGCAACCACCAGTTTGTATTATCTCTGAGTTTATTGTTGAAAGATTCCACATATAAGTGAGATCATACGAATTTGTCTTTCTCTGCTTATTTCACTTAGCATAATACCCTCTAGGTTCATCCATGTTGTGCAAATGGTAATATTTCATTCTTTTTTTATGGTTGAATACTATTCCATTATGTATATATTTTGTGTATTATACACATTTTCTTTATCCATTTATTTGTTGATGGACACTTAGGGTTTTTTCCCCATATCTTGGCCATTGTAAATAATGCTTCAGTGAACATGGAGGGTGCATATATCTTTTCAAGTTACTTTTTTTGTTTTCTTCAGTTAAATACCCAGAAGTGGAATCGCTGGATCCTATGGTAGTTTTATTTTTTGAGGCACCTTCATACTGTTTTCTATAATGACTGCACCATTATACATTTCCAGCAGCAACAGTGTGCAAGGGTTCCCTTTTCTCCATATGCTCTCTATCACTTGTTATTTCTCATCTTTTTGGTAATAGCCATTCTAACCAGTGTAAGGGAATATCTCATTGTGGTTTTAATTTACATTTCCCTGATGTTACCGATATTGAGCATCTTTTCATGTCTGTTGGCCATCTGTATATCGTCTTTGGCAAAAAGTCTATTCAAATCCTCTGCCCATTTTTTAATTGGACTGTTTTTTTGCTATTGAGTTGTATGAATTCTGTACATATATATATATATTTTAAATTAATTTATTTTTGGTTGCGTTGGGTCTTCGTTGCTGCACGCTGGCTTTCTCTAGTTGTGGCGAGCGGGGAGTACTCTTTGTTGCGGTGTGCGGGCTTCTCATTGCTGTGGCTTCTCTTGTTGCAGATCACAGGGTCTAGGTGCGCGGGCTTCAGTAGTTGTGGCCCACGGGCTCTAGAGCGCAGGCTCAGTAGTTGTGGCACACGGGCTTAGTTGCTGTGCAGCATGTGGGCTCTTCCCACACCAGGGCTTGAACCCATGTACCCTGCCTTGGCAGGCAGATTCTTAACCATTGCGCCACCAGGGAAGCCCATATATTTTGGATATTAACCTCTCATCAAATTTCTGATTTGCAAATATTTCCTCCCATTCAGTAGGTTGCCTTTTCATTTTGTTGATGGTTTCCTTTGCTGTGTAGAAGCTTTTTTTTTTTTTGCGGTACGCGGGCCTCTCACTGCCGTGGCCTCTCCCGCCGTGGAGCACAGGCTCCGGACGCGCAGGCCCAGCAGCCACGGCCCACGGGCCCAGCCGCTCCACAGCACGCGGGATCCTCCCGGACCGGGGCACAAACCCGCGTCCCCTGCATCGCCAGGTGGACTCCCAACCACCGCGCCACCAGGGAAGCCCTAGAAGCTTTTTAATTTGATGTAGTCCCACTTATTTATTTTTGCTTTTGTTGTCTTTGCATTTGGTGTCAGATTCAAAATATCCTCAAGACCATTGTCAAGTAGCTTACTGTTTTCTTCTAGGAGTTTTATGCTTTCAGGTCTTAGATTCAAGTCAATAATCCATCTTGAGTGTATGATATAAGATAGTGGTTGAGTTTCATTCTTTTTCATGTTGCTCTCCACTTTTCCCAACACCATTGATGAAAGAGACCATCCTTTCCCCATTGAATAGTCCTGGCTCCTTTGTTATAAGTTAATTTATATATGTGTGGGTTTATTTCTGAGCTCTTTTTTCTGTTGCATTGATTTGTGTTTGTGTTTTTATGCCAGCACCATTACTATTTCAATTGCTATAGCTTTGCAATATAGTTTGAAATCAGGGAGTGTTAATCCTCCAGGTTTGTTCTTCCTTAAGACTGCTTTGGCTGTTTGGAGTCTTCTGTGGTACCATACAAATTTTAGAATTGTTTGTTCTATTCCTGTGAAAAAATGGCGTTGGAATTTTGATAGGGATTGCATTGAATCTGTAGATTGCTTTGGTTAATATGGACATTTTCACAATATTCTAACAATCCATGAGCATGAAATATCTTACCATTTCTTTGTGCCTTCTTCCATTTCTTTCATGAGTGTCTTACAGTTTCCAGTGTACAGGACTTTTAACCTCCTTAGTTAACTTTATTCCTAGTTATTTTATTCTTATTGATGCACTTGTAAATGGGATTGTTTTCTTAATTTCTCTTTCTGATACTTCATTATTAGTGTATAGAAATGTAACAGATTTCTGTATATTGATTTTTGTATCCTGCAACTTTGCTGAATTCGTTTATTAGTTCTAACAGTTTTTTATTTTTATTTTTTGGTGAAGCCTTTATTGTTTCCTGTATATTACACCATGTCATCTGCAAATAGTGGCAGTTCTTCTTTTCCAATTTGGATGCCTTTTATTTCTTTTTTTGCCTAATTGTGCTGGCTAGGACTTCTAATACTATGTTGAATAGAAGTGGCAATAGTGGGCATCCTTGCCTTCCTCCTAATCTTAGAGGAAATGCTTTCAGGTTTTCGCCATTAACTGTGATGTTGGCTGTGGGCTTGTCATATATGGTCTTTGTTATGTTGAGGTATGTTCCCTCTGTACCAACTTAGTTGAGACTTTTTTTTTATCATAAATGGATGATGAATTTTGTCAGATGCCTTTTCTGTATCTATTGAGGTGATCCTATGATTTTTTAAAACATCTTTATTGGAGTATAATTACTTTACAATGTTGTGTTAGTTTCTGTTGTATAACAAAGTGAATCAGCTGTATGTATACATATATACATGTATGCCCTCCCTCTTGCGTCTCCCTCCCACCCTCCCCATCCCACCCCTCTAGGTGGTCACGAAGCACCGAGCTGATCTCCCTGTACTATGCAACTGCTTCCCACTAGCTATCTATTTTACATTTGGTAGTCTGTATATGTCCATACCACTCTCTCACTTTGTGCCAGCTTACCCTTCCCCCTCCCCGTGTCCTCAAGTCCATTGTCTACGTCTGTGTCTTTATTCCTGTCCTGCCCCTAGGTTCTTCAGAACCGTTTTTTTTAGATTCCATATATATGTGTTAGCATACGGTATTTGTTTTTCTCTTTCTGACTTACTTCACTCTGTGTGACAGACTCTAGGTCCATCCACCTCACTACAAATAACTCAATTTCGTTTCTTCTTATGGCTGAGTAATATTCCACTGTATATATGTGACACATCTTCTTTATCCATTCATCTGCCAGTGGATACGTAGGTTGCTTCCATGTCTTGGCTATTGTAAATAGTGCTGCAGTGAACATTGTGGTATATGTCTCTTTTTGAATTATGGTTTTCTCAGGGTATATGCCCAATAGTAAGATTGCTGGGTCATATGGTAGTTTTATTTTTAGTTTTTTAAGGAACCTCCATACTGTTCTCCATAGTGGCTGTATCAATTTACATTTGCACCAACAGTGCAAGAGTGTTCCCTTTTCTCCACACCCTCTCCAGCATTTATTGTTTGTAGATTTTTTGATGATAGCTATTCTGACTGGGGTGAGGTGTTACCTCACTAAGGTTTTGATTTGCATTTCTCTAATGATTAGTGATGTTGAGCATCCTTTCATGTGTTTGTTGGCAGTCTGTATATCGTTTTTGGGGAAATGTGTGTTTACGTCTTCTGTCCATTTTTGGATTGGGTTGTTTGTTTTTTTAATATTGAGGTGCATGAGATGCTTGTATATTTTGGATTAATCCTTTGTCAGTTGCTTCGTTTGCAAATATTTTCTCCCATTCTGAGGGTTGACTTTTTGTCTTCTTTATGGTTTCCCTTGCTGTGTAGAAGCTTTTAAGTTTCATTAGGTCCCATTTATTTATTTTTGTTTTTATTTCCATTTCTCTAGGAGGTGGGTCAAAAAGGATCGTGCTGTGATATATGTCATAAAGTGTTCTTCCTATGTTTTCCTCTAAGAGTTTTATAGTATCTGGCCTTACATTTAGGTCTTTAATCCATTTTGAGTTTATTTTTGAGTTATTTTTGTGTATGGTGTTAGGAAGTTTCTAATTTCATTCTTTTACATGTAGCTGTCCAGTTTTCCCAGCACCACTTATTGAAGAGGCTGTCTTTTCTCCATTGTATATTCTTGCCACCTTTATCAAAGATAAGGTGACCATATGTGTGTGGGTTTATCCCTGGGCTTTCTATCCTGTTCCATTGATCTGTATTTTTGTTTTTGTGCCAGTACTATACTGTCTTGATTACTGTAGCTTTGTAGTATAGTCTGAAGTCAGGGAGTCTGATTCCTCCAGCTCCATTTTTCTTTCTCAATATTGCTTTGGCTATTCAGGGTCTTTTGTATTTCCATACAAATTGTAAAATTTTTTGTTCTAGTTCTGTGAAAAATGCCATTGGTAGTTTGATAGAGATTGCATTGAATCTGTAGATTGCTTTGGGTAGTAGAGTCATTTTCACAATGTTGATTCTTCCAATCCAAGGCCACGGTATATCTCTCTATCTGTTTGTATCATGTTTAATTCATCAGTGTTTTATAGTTTTCTGCATACAGGTCTTTTACCTCCTTAGGTAGGTTTATTCCTGGGTGTTTTGTTCTTTTCGTTACATTGGTGAATGGGATAGTTTCCTTAATTTCTCTTTCTGATCTTTCGTTGTTAGTGTATAGGAATGCCAAGGATTTCTGCGCATTAACTTTGTATCCTGCAGCTTTACCAAATTCATTGATTAGCTCTAGTAGTTTTCTAGTGGCATCTTTAGGATTTACTATGTATAGTATCATGTCATCTGCAAATAGTGACAGTTTTGCTGCTTCTTTTCCAATTTGGATTTCTTTTTCTTCTCTGATTGCTGTGGTTAAAACTTTGAAAACTATGTTGAATAGTACTGATGAGAGTGGGTACCCTTGTCTTGTTCCTGATCTTAGCGGAAATTGTTTCAGTTTTTCACCATTGAGAATGATGTTGGCTGTGGGTTTGTCATATGTGGGCTTTATTATGTTGAGGTAAGTTCCGTCTGTGCCTACTTTCTGGAGAGTTTTTATCATACATGGGTGTTGGATTTTGTTGAAAGCTTTTTCTGCATCTATTGAGATGATCATATGGTTTTTATCCTTCAGTTTGTTAATATGGTGTATTACATTGATTGATTTGCATATATTGAAGAGTCCTTGCATTCCTGGGATAAATGCCACTTGATCATGGTGTATCATCCTTTTAATGTGCTGTTGGATTCTGTTTGCTAGTATTTTGTTGAGGATTTTTGCATCTATGTTCATCAGTCTTATTGGCCTGTAGTTTTCTTTTTTGTGACATCCTTGTCTGGTTTTGGTATCAGGGTGATGGTGGCCTCGTAGAATGAGTTTGGGAGTGTTCCTCCCTCTGCTATATTTTGGAAGAGTTTGAGAAGGATGGGTGTTAGCTCTTCTCTAAATGTTTGATAGAATTCACCTGTGAAGCCATCTGCTCCTGGGCTTTTGTTTGTTGGAAGATTTTTAATCACAGTTTCAATTTCAGTGCTTGTGATTGGTCTGTTCATATTTTCTATTTCTTCCTGGTTTAGTCTCGGAAGTTTGTGCTTTTTTAAGAATTTGTCCATTTTTTCTAGGTTGTCCATTTTATTAGCATATAGTTGCTTGTAGTAATCTCTCATGTTCCTTTATTTCTGCAGTGTCAATTGTTACTTCTCCTTTTTCATTACTAATTCTGCTGATTTGAGTCTTTCCATTTTTTTCTTGATGAGTCTGGCTAATGGTTTATCAATTTTGTTTATCTTCTCAAAGAACCAGCTTTTAGTTTTATTGATCTTTGCTATTGTTTTCTTCGTGTCTTTTTCATTTAATTCTGATCTGATCTTTATGATTTCCTTCCTTCTGTTAACTTTGGGGTTTTTTTGTTCTTCCTTCTCTGATTGCTTTAGGTTTAAGGTTAGGTTGTTTATTTGAGATTTTTCTTGTTTCTTGAGGTAGGCTTGTATTGCATAATCTTTCCTCGTAAAACTGCTTTTGCTGCATCCCATAGGTTTTGGGTCGTCATGTTTTTGTTGTCATTTGTTTCCAGGTATTTTTTGATTTCCTCTGATTTCTTCTGTGACCTCTTGGTTATTTAGTGGCATATTGTTTAACCTCCATGTGTTTTTACTTTTTACAGTTTTTTTCTCATAATATCTAGTCTCATAGCATTGTGGTCAGAAAATATACTTGATATGATTTCAGTTTTCTTAAATTTACCGAGGCTTGATTTGTGACCCAACATATGATCTATCCTGGAGAATGTTCCATGAGCACTTGAGAAGAAAGTGTATTTTATTGTTTTGGGGGGGAATGTCCTATAAATACCAATTAAGTCCATCTGGTCTAATGTGTCATTTGAAGCTTGTGTTTGTCTATTTTCATTTTGGATGATTTGTCCATTGGTGGAACTGGGGTGTTAAAGTCGATATCCCCTTTTATGGCTGTTATTGTGTTACTGTGGTTGTGTTACTATTGATTTCCCCTTTTATGGCTGTTAGCATTTGCCATACGTCTTGAGGTGCTCGTATCTTGGGTGCATAAATATTTACAATTGTTATATCTTCTTCTTGGATTGACCCCTTGATCATTACATAGTGTTCTTCTTTGTCTCTTGTAATAGTCTTTATTTTAAAGTCTATTTTGTCTGATATGAGAATTGCTACTCCAGCTTTCTTTTGATTTCCATTTGCATGGAGTATCTTTCTCCATCCGCTCACTTTCAGTCTGTATGTGTCCCTAGGTCTGAAGTGGGCCTCTTTTAGACAGCATATATATGGGTCTTGTTTTTGCATCCATTCAGCCAGTCTGTGTCTTTTGGTTGGAGCACTTAGTCCATTTACATTTAAGGTCATTATCGATATGTATGTTCCTGTTACCATTTTCTTAATTGTTGTGGGCTTGTTTTTGTAGGTCTTTTCCTTCTTGTGTTTCCTGCCTAGAGAAGTTCCTTTAGCATTTGTTGTAAAACTGGTTTGGTGGTGCTGAATTACCTTAACTTTTGCTTGTCTGTAAAGGTTTTGATTTCTCCATCGAATCTGAATGAGATCTGTGCTGGGTAGAGTAATCTGGGTTGTAGGTTTTTCCCTTTCATCACTTTAAATATGTCCTGCCATTCCCTTCTGGCTTGCAGAGTTTCTGCTGAAAGATCAGCTGTTAACCTTATGGGGATTCCCTTGTATGTTATTTGTTGCTTTTCCCTTGCTGCTTTTAATATTTTTTTCTTTGTGTTTAATTTTTGATAGTTCGATTAATATGTGTCTTGGCGTGTTTCTCCTTGGATTTATCCTGTATGGGACTCTCTATGCTTCCTGGACTTGATTGACCATTTCCTTTCCCATGTTAGGGAAGTTTTCAACTGTAATCTCATCAAATATTTTCTCAAGCCCTTTCTTTTTCTCTTCTTCTTCTGCAACCCCTCTAATTTGAATGTTGGTGTGTTTAATGTTGTCCTAGAGGTCTCTATGACTGTCCTCAATTCTTTTCATTCTTTTTCCTTTATTCTGCTCTGTAGCAGTTATTTCCACTGTTTTATCTTCCAGGTCACTTCTCTGTTTTCTGCCTCAGTTATTCTGCTACTAATTCCTTCTAGAGAATTTTAAATTTCATTTATTGTGTTGTTTATCATTGTTTGTTTGCTCTTTCGCTCTTCTAGGTCCTTGTTAAACGTTTCTTGTATTTGCTCCATTTTCTTTCCAAGATGTTGGATCATCTTTACTGTCCTTACTCTGAATTCTTTTTCAGGTAGACTGCCTATTTCCTCTTCATTTGTTTGGTCTGGTGAGTTTTTGCCTTGCTCCTTCATCTGCTGCATATTTCTCTTTCTTCTCATTTTGTTTAACTTACTGTGTTTGGGGTCTCCTTTTCACAGCCTACAGGTTCGTAGTTCCCATTGTTTTTGGTGTCTGTCCACAGTGGGTGAGGTTGGTTCAGTGGCTTGTGTAGGCTTCCTGGGGGAGGGGACTGGTGCCTGTGTTTTGGTGGTTGGGGCTGGATCTTGTCTTTCTGGTGGGCAGGGCCATGTCTGGCGGTGTGTTTTGGGGTGTCTGTGAACTTAGTATGACTTTAGGCAGTCTCTCTGCTGATGTGTGGTGTTGTGTTCCTGTTTTGCTAGTTGTTTGGCACGGGGTGTCCAGCACTGGAGTTTGCTGGCCGTTGGGTGGAGCTGGGTCTTAGCGTTGAGACAGAGTCTCTGGGAGAGCTCTCGCTGATTGATATTATGTGGGGCCGGGAGATCTCTGGTGGTCTCCTGGACTCAGCTCTCCCACCTTGGAGGCTCATGCCTGACATCCGGGTGAAGCACCAAGACCCTGCCAGCCACACAGCTCAGAAGAAAAGGAAGAAGAAAAAGAAAAAAGAAAGAAAATAA
This sequence comes from Monodon monoceros, assembly GCF_005190385.1. Lineage (NCBI taxonomy): Eukaryota > Metazoa > Chordata > Mammalia > Artiodactyla > Monodontidae > Monodon > Monodon monoceros. The sequence continues at coordinate 56,848,431 of NW_021703780.1, read as the reverse complement.
ATAGTAAAATAAAAAAATAAGAGACAGCAACCAAACCAATAAACAAATCCACCAATGATAACAAGCACTAAAACTTAAACCAAGATAAACATAAAAATCAGAAACAAATCAGTTGCAGAAAGCAAACCCCAAGTCTACAGTTGCTCCCAAAGTCCACCGCCTCCGTTTTAGGAATATTCGTTGTCTATTCAGGTATTCCACAGCTGCAGGGTTCATCAAGTTGTTTGTGGGGTTTTATCTGCTAACCCTGAGGCTGCACGGAGGAATTACCCTTTCTCTTCCTTTTTGCTCAGCTTCTGGGGTCAGCTTTGGTTTTGGCCCCGCCTCTGCGTGTAGGCCGCCCTCAGGCATCTGCTCCCGCCCAGACTGGAGGGGGTTAAAGCAGCGGCTGATGAGGGCTCTGGCTCACTGAGATCAGGGAGAGGCAGGGGTACGGTGGGCATAATTGGAATGCGGGGCGAGCCTGTGGCGGCAGAGGCCAGCATGACATTGCGACAGCCTGAGGTGCACCGTGTGTTCTCCTGGGGAAGTTGTCCCTGGATCACAGGACCCTGGCAGTGGTGGGCTGCACAGGCTCCCGGGGGTGTGTGGGTAGTGACCTGCGCTGGCACACAGGCTTCTTGGTGGCAGCAGCAGCATTAGCATTTCATGCCTGTATCTGGGATATGAGCAGATAGCTGTGGCTCGCGGCCATCTCAGGAGCTCATTTAGGCGGTGCTCTGCCTTCTGTGGGCACATGGGGAAGGAATCCCCTCCCCTCGCACACCCCCAAAACAGTGATCTCTTCCCTCCTTGGCAGGTCCAGACTTTTCCCCAGACTCTCTCCTGTCTAGCTGTGGCACCCTAGCCCCCTTCAGGCTGTGTTCACACAGCCAACCCCAGTCCTCTCCCTGGGATCTGACCTCCAAAGCCCAAGCCTCAGCTCCCAGCCCCCACTTGCCCTGGCGGGTAAGCAGACAAGCATCTCAGGTTGGTGAGTGCTGGTCGGCACTGATCCTCTATGTGGGAATCTCTCCGCTTTGCCCTCTGCACCCCTGTTGCTGCACTCTCCTTTGTGACTCCGAAGCTTCCCCCCCACCCACCCCCCATCTCTGCCAGTGAAGGGGCTTCCTAGTGTGTGGAAACTTTTCCTCCTTCACAGCTCCTTCCCAGAGGTGCAGGTCCGTCCCTATTCTTTTGTCCCTGTTTTTTCTTTTTTCTTTTGCACTACTCAGGTAAATGGGGATTTTCTTGCCTTTTGGGAAGTCTGAAGTCTCCTGCCAGCGCTCAGTAGGTGTTCTGTAGGAGTTGTTCCACATGTAGGTGTATTTTTGATGTATTTGTGGGGAGGAAGGTGATCTCCATGTCTTACTCCTCCACCTTCTTGAAGGTCTCTCTTGATCATATGATTTTTATCCTTCATTTTATTCATGTGGTATATCACATAGATTTGCGATTGTTGAACCATTCTCGTATCTTTGGAATAAACTCCACTTGATAGTGGTATGTGATCCTTTAAATATACGTATTGTTGAATCCAGTTGGCTTACATTTTGTTGAGGATTTTTACATCTATGTTCATCAGTGATATTGACCTGTAATTTTCTTTTTTGTGTGGTGTCCTTGTCTATTTTGGTATTGAGAAATGCTGGCCTTGTAAAATGAGTTTGGAAGTGTTGCTCCTTTTCTGTTATTTGGCATAGTTTGAGAGGGATTGGTATTAATTCTTCTTTGAATGTTTGGTAGAATTCACGAGTGAAGTTGTCTGGTCTCTTACTTTTCTTTGTAGGGAGTTTTAAAATTACTGATTCAATCTCTTTACTAGTAATCATTCTGTTTAAATTTTCTGTTTCTTCATGATTCAGTCTTGGAAGGTTGTATGTTTCTAGGAATTTATCCATTTCTTCTCAGTTGTCCAATTTGTTGGCATATAATTTTTCATAGTAGCTCTCTTATTATTCTTTGTATTTCTGTGCTGTCAGTTGTAATGCTTCCTTTTTCATTTTTGATTTTGAGTGAGTCTACTAAAGGTTTGTCAGTTTTATCTTTCCAAAGAACCAAATCTTGGTTTCACTCATCTTTTCTATTGTCGTTTTAGTCTCTGTTTCACTTATTTTTTCTCTTTGTTATTTCCTTCCTTCTACTAACTTTGGGCCTTGTTTCTTCCTTTTCTAGTTCCTTGAGGTGTACAGTTATGTTGTTTACTTGAGATTTTTCTTGAGGTATAAAGTTAGGTTGTTTACTTGATTTAGCTACTTTTGCCTTTTAATCTTTTTTTAAAAATAAATTTATTTGTTGGTTTTTTTAAAATTTATTTTTGGCTGTGTTGAGTCTTCGTTGCTGCATGCGGGCTTCCTCTAGTTGTGGTGAGTGGGGGATACTCTTCGTTGCGGTGCGTGGGCTTTTCATTGCGGTACATGGGCTTCTCATTGCGGTGGCTTCTCTTGTTGTGGAGCATGGGGCTGTAGGTGTGCGGGCTACAGTAGCTGTGGCACATGGTCTCAGTAGTTGTGGCTCATGGTCTCAGTAGTTGTGGCTCGCGGGTTGTAGAGTGCAGGCTCAGTAGATGTGGCGCACGGGCTTATTTGCTCCGCAGCATTTGGGATCTTCCTGGACCAGGGCTCAAACCGTGTTCCCTGCATTGGCAGGTGGATTCTTAACCACTGTCCCACCAGGGAAGTTCCTTGTGTTTTAATCTTCATACTAGTTTTAGTAGTGGTTAGTGCACTACCTTTATGTATATTTACCTTTACCAGTGAGATTTATACTTTGATATGTTTTCTGGTTAGTAATTAGTGCTGGTTTTTTTCAGCTTAAAGAAATCCCTTTAACATTTCTTGTAAGGCTGGTTTAGTAGTGATGAACTCCTTTAGCTTTTGCTTGTATGGAAAACTCTACCTCTTATTTAGTTCTGAATAACTTTGCTGGTTAAAGTGTTATTGGTTTGAAATTTTTTTTCTTTCATGACTTTAAATATATCATGCCACTCCCTTCTGTCCTGCAGTTTCTGCTGAAAAATCAACCGAGAGACTTATGAGGTACCTTATATATAAAAAATTATTTTTCTTTTTCTGCTTTTAAGATTCTCTCCTTGTTTTTAACTTCTGGCATTTTAATTATAATGTGTCTTAGTGTGGGTCTCTTTAGGTTCATCTTATTTGTAACTCTCTGGGCTTCCAGGATCTGGATGTCTTTTTCTTTTCCCAGGTTAGGCAAGTTTTCAGCCCTTATTTCTTAAAATAAGTTTTCTGCCCTTTTCTCTCTCTCTTCTTTTTCTGGGACTCCTAAAGTGTGAATATTACTCAGCTTGATTTTCTTATAAGTCCCTTATGGTATCTTTATTTTTTTTTTTATCATTCTTTTTTCTTTTTCCTGCTCTGTTTGGGTGATTTCCTCTGCCCTGTCTTGGGTTCATTGATCCTTTTTTTTCTGCTTTATCTAGTCTGATGTTGAACTCACCTAGTGTTTTGTTTTGTTTGTTTGGCTACACTGTGTGGCTTTTGGGATCTTAGTTCCCTGCACAGGGATTGAACCCGGGCCCCTGCAGTGAGAGTGCCAAGTCCTAACCACTGAACTGCCAGGGAATTCCCACATCTAGTGTATTTTTTAGTTCATATTTTTCAGTACTGTGATTTCTGTGTGGAACTCTCTTGTATTTTCTGTCTCTGTGTCAAAATTCTCACCATGTTTATTCTCCCAAGTTCAGTGAGCATCTTTACGACCATTACTTTGAACTCTTTATCAGGTAAATTACTTATCTTTGTTTCATTAGCGTTTTTTTTCTTTTTTCCTGGGGTTTTATCATGTTCTTTTGTTTGGAACACATTCCTCTGTTTCTTCATTTTGCTTGATTGTCTTGGTTTCTGTGCAATAGATGAAAAACAACCACTTCTCCCAGTCTTAAAGGGTTGACCATAGGAGATAAACCTTATTGTTTAACCCTGCCCTAGCTCTTCGTGTCTTTCAAACCTTTGTGATTGTCCAAGAAGTTTATTTTATTTTTACTGGTTCCCAGTAGTTGAGGATGTGCCAAGGCCAGTGTCCCAAAGGGGAGTATCTCAGTCAGCACCTAGATTCAGGCTGAATGGAAGCCAAAACCTTAGGTATCAGTTTTTAAATAATGCAAATATGTATATATATATATTGCTGTGGGACCACAACCGTAAGCCTTGCTGGCCTCCAGGTTTGGAGGCGTCACTTGGGCAGCAGTCGCACAAATCAGGGCTCCAGGGGAGTACACAAGCTCCTTTCTGGGAGATATTGGTGAGCTATAGCAAGGCAGAGGGTGAGTGCAAAATGGCATCTCCCAGCCTCTGTTCCATGAAAGCACCTCTGTAGTCGTTAATGTGTGCCAAACCAGAAACCTGCTTCTAAGGCCAAAACTCCTGGACAAATAAATAGGCCACTTTCTCAGAGAGACTGGGGATGTGTTTCTGTCAACTGTCTGTGTGGTGTCCTGAGAGTGGCAGTCTGCTAAGAACTGTCTCTCTGATTGTTACAGTCCCACGGGACCCAGGAACACAAGCCCCTCTGACTGCCAGAGCCAGGTGATCAAGGGGTGTCCTCTGGGTAGCAAACATAAAAACTGGGTCACCAAACATAAAATGGCAGAGGGGGAGCAGGAAGATGGTGTCCACCAGTCTCCATCCCTGGAGAGCATCCCAGCAGGCCCCTGCTCCTTCGGCCATTGCTTTAAAATTAGGAAATTAGTCTCTTTCACGTAAAGCCCGGGTGATTTCAAAAGGCTGCTTCTGTGCTGGGCCCTGGTGCAGGTGAGTCTGCACACAAGCCCTTTAAGAGCCATTCCTCGATTTGCCACACCCCATGTGTTTCATGGGCTTGAGCCCCATTGGTCTTCAAAGCCAGACATTTTGGGGGCTCATCTTTCAGCTGCCAGTCTTAAAAATCGGGGTGCCCAATGTGGGTTATGAGCCCTTTGCTCCTCGGGGAGAAGCTCTGGGTTTTGAGTTCCCTCCTGACTGTGGGTCGCTGCACCAGGGTGGGGTTTATCATGAGATTGTGTCTCAGCCTTTCCCACCTGCTTCGATGTGGTTTCTCTCTGGTTTGGGTGATGTGGAGGGCCTTGCTCTGCCAGTTTTTAGGTTATTGTCAGAGGAAATTGTTGAATGTGTAGCTGTAGATTTCAGTGTGAGTGTGGAGGAGGTGAGATGAGGATCTTCCATCTTGAACTGGAACCCTGACATTCTTTTATTCACATAATATCTCCATAGTATAACCCACATGCCATGAAAACCTGACCAAATACATCTGCTTATAGTCCTGTCCTTTAATCCTGTGTTTGTGTGTACATGCATACATACATACATATATACATGCTTACTTATGGACCTTACTAGGAAGTTTTTATATCTGAAGGTAAAGAGACAAGAAGAAAGTTGACTAGCAGATAAAAAGGAAAAATTTATATATATGAGAAAAAATGTGAGTTACAGTGCTTTTCATCACCTTCCTAAATTGTTCATTCTGTTGATTACCCTTTTCTTGACTGATCTTTTTGCGTTGACATTTGTTTGTCTTGTTTTGGGGGGGTTTCAGGCCCACATCTTGCCCATATCCTGTCACCTAATAAAGAACTAGTGGAACTGTAAGTGCTCTCTGCCTATAGAAATGAACCTCATTTGCCTTCCTCCATCCGCTTCTCGTATTTCTTTTGACCAAGGCCTTCATTTCACACACACAGTTACCAGGCACTCACGTGGCCACAAGCCGGTTAGTGTGTTTGGCACTGGCAATATACGAATTACTTTTAACGTGGGTTTAGTATTCATTGTGCTCAGAGTGCAGTAGGGCAGATAAATAGTAGAAAAGTAACCACAGCAATAGTAACTATACCTGTAACAAGGGCCAGAGGACTGACTAATCACCTGTGCTCTTGGCATCAGGATCAGGGACAGTATCTCAGAAAAGACAAGGTATTCTGGGCAGAGGGAAAAGCCATAGAGGCATAAAATAACATGAAATTTTGGGAGTTATGAGGTATTGAAAAAGTACAATGTGGGGCTTTCCTGGTGGCGCAGTGGTTGGGAGTCCGCCTGCCGATGCAGGGGATGCGGGTTCATGCCCCGGTCCGGGAAGATCCCACATGCCGCGGAGTGGCTGGGCCCGTGAGCCATGGCCGCTGAGCCTGCGCGTCCGGAGCCTGTGCTCCACAATGGGAGAGGCCACAACAGTGAGAGGCCCACGTACTGCAAAAAAAAAAAAAAAAAAAGTATAATGTGAAAAGACAAGATGGGGCGAAGTAACCTGTGGATGGATTGTAAAGCATCTTCTGTGCAGATTTAAGGAATGTGATTTTATTCTGACAACTCCTCAGACATTTTAAGGAAGGTAGTCACCTGAGAAAAAAAGTGTTTTGAAGTCACTCAGAATTCAGGTCACATCTCTGCTTATGTCACTTACTAGCTGAATACTCTTGGGCCTGCATTTCTGAACCTCAGTGTTCACATCTGTGAAATGGGTGTAGCTTGGGCTGAGAGTACCTTGGTTTGTGAGTGACTTAATCATTCAGCAAACATTATTTATTGAGCGCCTGTTATACATAATGCCCAGAGAAATTTTACAGGGAAGGGAAATGCAGTAGGATGAGCCTACAAAGCTTAGAAAAGGTAGATGCTGTATCATCCCATTCAGAACTTAGCACATTTCTCTATTCACAGCTATTCTTTTTTTTTTTTATTTTTTTTTTGCGGTACGCGGGCCTCTCACTGCTGTGGCCTCTCCCGTTGTGGAGCACAGGCTCCGGACGCGCAGGCTCAGCGGCCATGGCTCACGGGCACAGCCGCTCCGCAGCATGTGGGATCTTCCCAGACTGGGGCACGAACCCGTGTCCCCTGCATTGGCAGGCGGACTCTCAACCACTACGCCACCAGGGAAGCCCCCTGTTTTATTTTTAAATATTCCTCATCTCTTGTCTCCATCCCTGTTGCCAAAGCCTTCGTTCTGGCTCTTACCTCTCATCTGGACTCTGCAGTAGTTGGTTTCTTTTCTTCTTTAATTCATTTTCTCTTTGATGAGAAAGTTCTCACTTTAAGTGATACTGGCCATATGCTGAGCGCTTGCTAACTGTCAGATGACTGCTAATGCCCTGCATTATCTCAGATTGTTAGGATATGCCTGGGGTCTGCTGCTAGACCAGGAGTTGAAGGCTCACCCTCTCCTTGGTTGGCTAAGAGCAAAGTGTGTCAGTTCCAGCCTCCCCATGCCTTTTGTCTCCTCTTGCGCAAGGCCTGCTTCCTTGTTCTCTTTGTTTCGCTGTCTTCTGCCAGATGCCTGGGGCCTTCGTATCATCTACTGTTTGCTGGAATCGAAAGCTTTTAAAAGTTAAACGTTCATGCTAGGTAGATTGGACATGGGCCCATCCTCTGCATTTGTATTAGGGATGTGTTCTACACTTAACCATGAGATTTGAAGCTTTAAAAAAAATTTCATATTTTAATAAGATGTCTCTTCTCTCAGCCCTCACAGTAGGTATATTTTGTACTTGCTGTGAACCTGCCATTGAAATGATCGTACTCATGGTCTTTAACTTTTCTGTACTTCCACCCTGATAAGAAACTGTCTTGCAGTGGGGTGGTGGAATGCCTTTTTTGTCTTTTCTTGTTCTGCCCATTTTTAGTCTCTGCTTGATTATGTGGAATCTGACTATCCATGAAGGTAAGATGGACTTGGAGATCTACTTGTAGGTTCTCAGGTTGAAGGTATCTGTATCCCAGTACTTTATCACAATGCTCTGTACCTATTAGGTGAATTTGTCACATACAGATAGCTTCCTCATCACACGGACAGTATACCTTCTATTCTGCTTTTCTTCTCCCTATGTAACAGTTGGGAGTTGAGAAGAGCATTAACTCACTTATTTGTATTTTGTTTTTGATGCTCCAGGTCAGGATGGCTAACTGGTTGGCTTCCCACATGGTGTCCTTCGTCAACATCACACCTTAAAGAAGCTGAAGAGAAAATTTTAAAATGTAAGGTTTTCTTCTTATAAGTTAACTGAGCCATTTACTAAAATAGGTCCAATATAAAGCATCGCCTTGAAACTGAAGATCAGGTTCTGTTGTGTGTTAGTTGTTGGCAAAAGAACTTTTTTTTCCTTTTACATGTCATCAGTAAGTACGTAAATGTGGGAAGAAGTCAAGGGTTCTCAAACTTTTTGGTCTTGAGTCCCTTTTATACTCTTAAATTAGGAAGTACCCCAAGGAACTTTGTTTAGAGGTTATAGCTATCAATATTTACTGTATTAAAAATTAAAACTGAGGGCTTCCCTGGTGGTGCAGTGGTTGGGAGTCCGCCTGCCGATGCAGGGGACATGGGTTTGTGCCCCGGTCAGGGAGGATCCCACATGCCGCGGAGCGGCTGTGCCCGTGAGCCATGGCCGCTGAGCCTGCGCGTCCGGAGCCTGTGCTCCGCAACGGGAGAGGCCGCAGCAGTGAGAGGCCCGCATACCGCCAAAAAAAAAAAAAAAAATTAAAGCTGAATAATTCAAAATATGTCAACTTATTAATTTATTTTAAAACAATAGTAATAAACCCATTGCAGGTTAAAATAAATAACATGTTTTCTAAAAATAACTGCTTTCTAAACAAATGTAGTGAAAAGAGTAACATTGTTTACAAGTTTACACCTCTTTAATATCTGGCTTAATGTAAGGCAGCTGGATTCTCATATCTGCTTCTGCATTCAGACTGTTGGTAGTCACTTATCATGTGACCTCTGGAAAACTCCACTGTATACCCATCAGAGAATGAGAGTGGAAAACGCAAATAAAGTCTTAGATTGTTATGAAAATAGTTTTGACCTCGTGAGACCTCCTGAAAGGATCTGTGGCTCACCAGAGGTCCGCAGACTGCTCTGAGAGCAGGCTGTAGGTATCGCAGAGCAAGTAGCCTTGTCTAGTAGAACACATACTGGACTACATCCAGGTAACCTGTTCTAGGCCCAGGGCTGCAGTCCAGGGGTTACAGCGTCTTGGGCAAGTTCCTTTTCTCACCTTCCTAGTTTTTGCCCATAAGAGGAGTGGGCGGGGTGATCCTTAGTCTAGTATTCTAGGATTCTTTATGTCTACATTTATAGTAGTGTGGAAACCTTTATCTTTTTTGTTTCATGTGAGCACTGAAATTTACCCACACTTGTACTGTCAGAGTGTTCCCAGATATCTGTGGGTATACTTTCAAGTAATGGTGTTTACTGTGAAATTTTGTTTAGAGGAAGAGCTTAAGTGGTGCAGTGCACATACATGATTATTATGTATATTTGTGCATATACTTGTCCACACCTGTTTTTCATACTGTCTGCCACAAATGAATTTTGTTTGTGCATTTGAATGATTCAGGAGTAAGTGACCATAACTGGATATATCCAAAGAAGGGGACAATTAGCCATCTTATATGGATTTTTAACATGCAAATGGATTTCTACTCTGTATGGTTGGGTAATCTTGTTCTCTACAAAGCTGGCAAAGTTGTCATTGTGATTTACTAAAAGAAAAAATTCTTGTCAAGAGATAAAAAAAAAAGAGTGCTAGATACTCAATTCATGTGTTTAACAGACATACTGATTTCCTACTGCTGGGTTCTAGGGATGCAAATAGGAGTGAGAATTGGCCCCTGCTTTAATATCAGACATAGAAGCAAGCAACTAATACAGTGGGGTGAGCTCTCTCATAGAGGTCACAGATCGTTTTTATGGGAATGCGCAGACATCTATGTTCAGAATGTGGTTTGGCTTGGCACTAGTACCGGATCACCTCCTTTTCTAAACTGGTGTCATTTCCACTCACTCTGGGCTCTGTTAATATTCTGAACAAATGCTGGGTTTCCTCCTGCCACTATGTGGGTACAAAACTGGAGATTATTTGGTTAAAGGGCAGAAACTCCCGGTTCTCCGTTTTTGTCCACTGCAGATGTATATGCACAAATAATTAAGATATATCTAAAGTGTAGCTATTCAGTTGATAATTTAATGTAAAAGAATTTCAAGTTAGTTTCATCTTTAGTCAGTTTTGGGGGAGATTTATTTAGTCCTGTAGCATTGAGGGCAAGAAAGATTTTTTATCTACAAAATTCTGATTATTTGCTTTCTCTAGAGAGATTGTTGGATACGAACTCAGACTACCTGGCACCTCATGCTGAGGAGTTCCTGCCATCTTTTTCTACTAAACATTATGATGACTTAAGATTTCAGTTATGTGTTTAATGCATGTTAATTCTTCCCTAAATTCATGATGATGTTTTAGGAAAAAAATGTTTCTTTTGAGTCTGAGTTCAATGTTCAATGCTTAATCTTCAAGTGTTCTACACATACAAGGTAGTATTCTATTGTCTGTAAAGCTAGAGACTTTAAAATAATGGATTCAGCAGCCACTAAGTTCCACTCCAGTACCCTCAACTGATAGATATGGAAAGGAGTCCAAAGAGCTGACATGACTTGCCAGAAAACCTAGGCCACAGTTGCTTGAGACTTGTCTGAGATAGATCTTACCACCAAGATGTAAAATATGGTAATTAAGAAATACTTGCTTTGGGACTTCCCTGGTGGTGCAGTGGTTAAGAATCCGCCTGCCAGTGCAGGGAACATGGGTTTGAGTCCTGGTCCGGGAAGCTCCCACGTGCTGCTGAGCAACTAAGTGTGTGCACCACAACTACTGAGCCTGCACCCTAGAGCCTGTGAGCCCCAACTACTGAGCCTGCATGCCACAACTACTGAAGCCCGCTCACCTAGAGCCCATGCTCTGCAGCAAGAGAAGCCACTGCAATGAGAAGCCTGTGCACCACAATGAAGAAATAAACAAATAAATAAAATTAAAGAAAAAAAGAATTGCTTCAATAAAATGTGCACTTTTTTTTTTAGGGCTGATATAATAAAGGCTAAACTCATATAAATGAATACCAGATGGTTTCTAGATTATTAATTTCTGATTGCTCTGAGAATACTCCCCTTCTCAGAAGTAGTGACACTAAGCAGAATTTCTCTTTTATGTTTCCATTAGGTGTCCCCTGCACATACAAAAAAGGACCTGTTCGCATATCTAATGGAAATAAAATATGGACACTGAAGCTTTCTCATAGTATTTCAAATAAGACTCCACTTGTCCTCCTCCATGGTTTTGGAGGAGGTCTTGGACTCTGGGCACTGAATTTTGGAGATCTTTGCACCAATAGACCTGTCTATGCTTTTGACCTGCTGGGCTTTGGACGAAGTAGCAGACCCAAATTTGACAGTGATGCAGAAGAAGTAGAGAATCAGTTTGTGGAATCCATTGAAGAGTGGAGATGTGCATTAGGATTGGACAAAATGATTTTGCTTGGACACAACCTGGGTGGGTTCCTGGCTGCTGCCTACTCACTGAAGTACCCATCAAGGTAAGTGATGGTGACAAAAGAGAGGCACCCAAGCGCTGGTTTCCAGTTCCCCTCTTTGCTGGTTGTTGGTGTCTGAACCTTATAAGACAGACATTGTCTTAAAGGACCCTGTAGACTGAATAGCCACAACTGATGGCCAATTTAGTAGCAGAAATAGTGTTGTCAGGTTTTCCTATTACATATGCTACACATTGGTAGGAGGCTTGTGAAAGTACTTTCTATTTGTTAGAATGTACACAATTTAAGCCATGAGTAAAAACTGTTGTGTTGTTATTGTTTACAGTTATTATTATCATTAGACCTATGGATCCAGCAGGCTTTTCCTAACCTTTTCCAGGTTTTAGTAAGCTGCAATAGAAAACCAGAGGTTAGAAATTAGAAGACGTAGGTACTAGTGCTATCTTTATGGCTTAGAGCAAATCACTTAATCTCTAAATTTTAGTTTCCACATCTCTAAGCTACAGAAAATACACCTGCATAGAATATCTTTTAGCTTTTTTTATTATTATACTGTGCCCTAACCTTTATTGCTATAGAATTTTTTTCTGAGTCATTGAATTAATGAGTGTTTACTTCAGAATCTTTGTAACATCTCTTCCTTTTTTTTTTTTTTTTTTGCGGGACGCGGGCCTCTCACTGCTGTGGCCTCTCCCGTTGCGGAGCACAGGCTCCGGACGCGCAGGCTCAGCGGCCATGGCTCACGGACCCAGCCGCTCCGCGGCCTGTGGGATCTTCCCAGACCGGGGCACGAACCCGTGTCTTCTGCATCGGCAGGCGGACTCTCAACCACTGCGCCACCAGGGAAGCCCTCTCTTCCTTTCTTTACCTTATTTTCTTATGCTATTTCCTATTATTTATGTTGCTAATCTGGGGGGAGGTCACAAAATCATATTTTGTATGATTTAGTAAGTATAGACCAGATGATACCGCAGTGTAGCACACAGTATAGGAAGGTGGCAGTTAACCTCTAGGGTTCTCCTTCCCCCTAGCTTTTTTCCTATGTTGCTTTTCGGGATGGCTTTCCTTGGAGCACTTCTCTTTTACCGGAGAAGAAAGAGATCAATGAATAAGAATGTCTCTGTTCTTATAGAGACATCATTTCCTTTGCTGCAGACATCCTCACTGCTCCGTAATGGTCCCCATTTGTGTTAATTTCTTACCTTACAGAAACTTTTTCTGCTTGATCCTGACTAAGCAAGATTTCCATAGAAGATCAGATGTTATGGTTAATAGAACAGTTCAGCAGACCCACAGATCCAAATGTAGTTAAACACAATTGACTGCTACCAGTGTAAGTGTTCATAATTATAGCAAGCCTCATAGTGAGTGAGATTTAGCATTAGCTGTTTCTTCAAGTTGCACTCCTGCTAAGCAGTTGGGTGGTTGTCAGGGTCGCCATCTGTGTGACCTGAGAGGTTTTACCTGAGCCGGAAAAGCTGCTTGGTGGCATACACATATTTTCTCTGGTGCAGCGGAGTGGTCTGTTTTATACTGTAAGTAACTACCTACTCTAAATGTCACTTATCCAACTTTAACTTGATCCAGGTACCTTTTTAAAAAACTTTTTTTAGAGCTGTTTGAGAGGGAGGTACAGAGATTTCCCACGTAATCCTTGTTCCTACACATGCATAGCCTCCCCTACAAGGACCATTTTTGTTATGCTGTCATGAGATTAAATCTTTGAGTTTCAGAAAGATTTTGGTGGGGTGGGGTGAGAGGAGGGGAAAAAATGGTCTAATAGAGACCAAATGAGGTTCAGTTAATTTCCTTCACTCACTGTGCTTCTTTTCTTATCTCTTCTCTCTTTTTTCTCAAATGGACTTTGAGAATATGACTTTTTTCTTTGCCTCCTCAGGTATGATAGATATAATCTGTACTTTTTTTTCTCCTAAGTAAAACCACAGCTCTTTAATTTCTATTGTTTCTATGCATGGAGGAAAAAACCACAAAGACAACACTTTTTTTTACTTGTTGGGACTTATGTCCCAATCCATACCTATTTCTGCCCTTAATCTTTTATGGGCAGCCCCATTCTTTCATTCTTTGTTTATTTTTATAGGACAGTTTGAGGAGAAGCGTGAAAATGCCTAGTTTAATGTACTTGTTTAGGAATGATTCTAATAATAGAAAATAAATAAAAACTAATTTTTTCCAATTTTTGGTACATTAGGTCAACCTGTGTGCTTCATCTCTATGAGCAGCAGAGTGCCTCTGTCCATAAAAGTTGTTCTATAGCCTAACTTGTGGCAGTGATCCCATATTTTCCCCAGATTCTTGATATTGATTAAAAACTGAGTATTCAGCAATTGTGATTCTTTATGTAAAAGTACCTGGATGAGTCCTTCATTGAAATAAACAGGTTGGTTCTGTTTAAATAATGTTGAGTGACTTTGTGTGCTTGTAAGGCTTACAGTGCATTGGGGGAAAAGACACAAATAACCACATGAGTAGCATGACAGCTGTGAGAAATCTTGATGAATATCTGACCCAGTCCCAGGTCCATTATGGTATCCTAAAGAAGTGTAATTCGAGCTGAGGCGGAGGTCTCAAAGGGATGTAGCAGGAGAGCATTCTAGGTAGTAGGGACAAAAATTGCAAAGGCCCTGTTCTAGGGGGACATCTGGGCCATTCTGGAAAGGCTGTGTGGTTGGTGGGCAGAGAAGTTATGAACTGATTAATGGATAACTCCAAATGGAGGCACAAACCTCACGTTCCTTCCCCTAAAATGACCTTAGTTCGTCTCCGTTCCCTTACCGTGATGTGTGATAATTAGAGATGTTTTCTGTAATTTTACTTGTAGATTAATGTGCTGCATTAATTAAACAGGACCACTGTGTGAGGTGTCTTGGGCTGCCACTCTGTAAAATCTTCTTCATCAAGCAGTGTCTGATCACCTTAAGGGGGGAACAAAGGGAATAGAGGAAACCAGCAACAATAGCCAAAGATACCGTCTCCTTTCTTTCATCTGTGTACTCAGTGTTTCCTTTTCATTTTCCTTTTCATTCTGGCCCCTGCTGTTCAGGATCCCATACAGAGACTATCTGTATTTTATAGGTATTTGTTATAAACTAAGGAAAAGGACACTATGAAAACTTTTATTAACTTAGAAAGTGTTTAGCAAAGAGATCCACTCCAAGTCACAACAGTATAGGTTACAACTGGTCTTCTCCACTAAAAGGTTTTCAGATCATCTTGCTTTTGACCTTGCCTGGCTCTGTCTCCTATCTCCAGACTATGTGGAGCTGGGCTGAGCATTTCTTATCAGCCCGTCTTGAGAAGAAAGACTGTTCTACTTGACTCGAAGTTAGAGGTTTTAAGTTTATTGTTCTGTGCCCCATCCTCCCCTCAGTGGCTTGGAACCAATGGGAACTATCTGGGGCTAACTTCTTTTTGAGAATGCCTCATTTGTGCACTGACTCGAGTTCTTTCTGGTCCTTTTCCTTGTTCCTTAGTAGGTCCTGTAAACTCCTTTATACATTTTGGTTCTGGGTCTGGTCATTCCTGTTGTTGTATTATTTCTGGCTGGTAGCTGACTTTAAGTCTTGTGAAAGTCAGGTTTCCATAGACTTGGTAGCATTTAGACTCAGCTGTCCCAGAATGTTGGAGCAGGTGTTACCTACTTCTTTGCCCTGTAGGCTGTAATCTGCTCACCATCTTCAGACTCAAGACCTACTGTAATGACTAACCTGGAGAAGAATGCTTCATTATGTTTCTATACTGATGAGCTCTTCTTGTGTTCCTGCTTTGCTGGTTGTTTTTCCTGTAGTTTGCATTAGCCTCCGATTCTTTTTTTTTCCTCTTTCTTTTTTTTAGGGGAGGGGGTCTTCGTTGCTGTGCGCAGGCTTTCTCTAGTTGTGGAGAGTGGGGGCTACTCTTCATTGTGGTGCGTGGGCTTCTCATTGCAGTGGCTTCTCTTGTTGTGGAGCACGGGCTCTAGGCACGTGGGCTTCCGTAGTTGTGGCATGAAGGCTCAGTAGTTGGGGCTCGCGGGCTCTAGAGTGCAGACTCAGTAGCTGTGGTGCACAGGTTCAGTTGCTCCGTGGCATGTGGAATCTTCCCGGGCTTCCAGGGCTTGAACCTGTGTCCCCTGCATTGGCAGGTGGATTCTTAACCACTGCATCACCAGGGAGGTCCCTAGCCTCTGATTCTTGATAAAGATGTCTGATAGGATGACTCACATGCTGTCTGGCTAGACCCGTTCCTTAAGCCTAGATGTGAACTAACAATCCCATCAGGCTATCCTCTATGGGATATTAGAGGGTCGAGTCTGGATTAGTATATGAGTTTGGATATACATTAAAACTAAATAACTCCTAGCAAATGAGGAGATAATCTTCTTACTAGAGAAGCAGGTGAGAATATAGCCTGGGAACTTGGTCTGGTGCAGGATTATAAGGAGTGTGAGCCAAAGCCTGTGATAAAGCTTTTCTGAAGAATAAAAAAAGTTAAATTACTCATTCCTTACATGGTCCCAGCCACTGTCTTCCCATGCTTCTAGAATGAATTATTCTCTAGTAATCTTCCTGTATTTGCTACTATAACTAGCTAGCATTTACTGGGTATTTGTTATTTGAGAGCCGCCAGCCTAAGTGCTTTGCATGGTCTCTCATTTAAAATCCTTACAACCAAAAATAAGCGACAGTTATTTTCTGAGGTTTTTTACAAGTGGAGGCAGATGATATATAACTACAGTTTAGATGTTGTTGCAGAGCTTTTAAAAAATTGTTTTCCAACTTTTTTGACTACAGCCCTCAGTAATGATTATATGTGTGTCTGAAACAAAAGTTTTGTTATATGATACATTTTTCTATTCCAAATTATACAATTTTATTAAAAAACAGACTGGCTCTGACTCTGTAAGTGGATTTTACTACCCACTAATGAGTAATGACCTGCAAGATTAATATGAGAAATAACAGTGATGTTCTCATGTCATCCAGGGGACCAGAAAAATTCAGACTGGACTAACTCCTATGCTTACTCTGATTATACTTTATAAAATTTGTACATCATTATAGATAAGGATCAAAAGGAAACTGGAAAAGCACAATATTCCAAATGTTTACTGAGCATCTACCATGTGCTAGGCTGAAGGCATAGGATCAAACAACAGTTGGGGCAATTTACTCCATTTCAAAAAGAAAAAAAATGTTATCTGCTCCTGTATATATACTCTGTGTAACCTGTTAAAATCTCATAGATCCATACTAAACAAGGCAAGCCAAAACTAAGGCAAAAACAATACCATCAGTTAACTAGAGATACGTGAGACTTTCCTCCCTAAAGTTTCCTTTGTCCTGCCCCTTCTTGGGTTAGCAGGTCAGTAAGAGCTCAGAGCAGACTGGGCAAAATCCCATAACAAGTTTGTAAGAAAATTTAATCATCTTTTCCTGTAGAGTATGTTTTAATAGAGTCCGTTTTTCTCTTTAGGTAAGTCAGTAGTGAATAATACCAGCTATTTCCCCGAAATGAATCTTTGCTGCTTTCAACTAGGTGGCTGTTTCATTAATTCCACTCACACCTCTGGCGTGTGTCCCCCTCCCCAGCTCTCAAATCTCACTGTGGGCTGTCATAGGAATTTAGGAGGCAGTCAGAATATGAGAGATAACTTTTTAAAAAAAAGATTCATTTTCGCCTCCATTTCCATACACTGTTAGAAAATAGTCTTATAAAACTTTTAAGCAGTGATGCCACTCTAAGTATATGGAAATCTCACATTTGACACATCTTCACACAGATTCATAGTTACATTCTAC
>NW_021703780.1:56677193-56831305 GCF_005190385.1 Monodon monoceros | reverse complement strand
CACAGATTCATAGTTACATTCTACAGATCTTCTGGATGCTATGAGATTTAGAGTATAGTGTTAGGACTGGCCTAGAGTTGATAAGAGTTAAGCCCTACCTTTACTAATCTGTTTAGCTTATGTTGCTTGGCCTATTCTTAGGAAAGAGAGCCTTCTGCCCAATGGCTTGTTGGCATCTGTTAGTACACTGGGGTTGGGAAATAAGGATCGTAGCCCTAGTTCTGCATTGACTAGCTTTAGGTTCTGGAGTGAGTCACATAGTACATCTCAGCTTTCTTCTCATCTGATGAGATGAAAGATTGGGCTGAGTATTCTCCAAGGGTCCTTGGAGCTCTATGCTCTAGGTCTGTGCTCTGAAGCTTTCTGTTTGAGAAAATGCAGTCAGAGCAAAGGATTCATTACTAACTCATCCTTATCTGTACTGACAAAAATATTAAAACTTCTTATATTGGGAAAATAATAGCTGTCTGTTCCCATGTTCTGTTTCTTTTACCTTTCTATTTCGATTATGACCGACACAGAATCAGTGTCGGTTCACCCTTGGGAGATTTTTGCTGCCATTTGTTGACTGTTTTGGCTACAGTTGAATATCGTTTTGTGTCAGGACATTTATGTTTTGTTGAAGATCTTTATGATGTGTTATACCGTGATACAATCACAAGGACATGGTTCTGGTTTTCCCTCCTCAGAAAGATGCTTCCTAAGATGGAAAAATTAAAACTATTAGTGACATGAAACAATTTTTATATGAGTTTGGAATGAAGCTTTTCTGTCTCTTTGAAGTAAAGAAGAAAGTTAGGAAAGGATTAGGGACAGAATCTAATGGCCAGTATATCATGATGTTATGTACAGGGTAAGTGTGTTCCTGTTCACCAAACTGAAATCCCAAACTAAGGGTATAATTTCAGCCCATATTGTTACATTATCTTCATGTTTGTCAAACGTTCATTCAAAGTCCTTTTGAATCCACCTAAAGTGCTAATGCCTCATAAATTTTTAGAATGATTTGGTTCATAGGAGATAACTATTGTTGGTGTCCGAAGCCATTTTATGAGTGTAATATTAATCTCCAGTCATTTCTGCAGTGTCAACCATGAGATGCGTGGAACCATTGGATTTTTCTGAATGGTCAGTGATCTTTATCATCTGCCAGAGTGTAGCTTAAACAACAACAAATGCTGTCTTTTCTTGTTTCTCAAGAATAACCACAGTTATCATATACCCTTTCACACATCCGTTACTTTCCACATTTAGAAAGATTAAAAATGAAGCCCTCTTTATACCATAACAACTCTCAAATCCTACCAAATCTCATCAATTTATGCATAATAAGAGCATGATGTAACCTGTTCAGTCATTAGTTTTTTCTTTAATGCAAGGTTTTCGAAGGAAGTTCATTCTATTTTTACTTTATAAATCGTGTAATTTCTTTATAGTCCTAGGGTGAATTTGCCAAATGATCTGAAGTCTGTTCTTTCCCATGCAGGGTTAGTCATCTCATTTTAGTGGAGCCTTGGGGTTTTCCTGAGCGACCACACCTTGCTGATGAAGAGAGACCAATTCCAATTTGGATCAGAGCCTTGGGAGCAGCATTGACTCCCTTTAACCCTTTAGCCAGCCTCAGGATTGCAGGACCCTTTGGTGAGTGCTTGCTTGTATCTGTATCCTAGGAAAGCAAAATGTTTACACATAGCAATAGAGGAGTATTTGCTGATCACCATTGTTAGTTAAAATCTTAAAAACAAACAAAAAAACTGGACCTTACTTTTTCTCCTCCTCCTTTAAAAAGTACCAGTCCATGCATAAAGGTGAATGAAACCAGGCTCCTCTCTTTAAAAAGGAGTCTTCAGGGCTTCCCTGGTGGCGCAGTGGTTAAGAATATGCCTGCCAATGCAGGGCACACAGGTTCGAGCCCTGGTCCAGAAAGATCCCACATGCCACAGCAACTGAGCCTGTGCTCCACAGCTACGGAGGCTGCGACCCAGAGCCCATGAGCTACAACTGCTGGACCTGCGTGCCACAACTACTGAAGCCTGTGCGCCTAGAGCCCGTGCTCCGCAACAAGAGAAGCCACCACAGTGAGAAGCCCGCACACCGCAACGAAGAGTAGCCCCTGCTCACTGCAACTAGAGAAAAGCCCATGTGCAGCAGTGAAGACCCAACGCAGCCAAAAATAAAATAAATTTATTTTTTTTAAAAAGGGTCTTTATATTGTAAACATTACAGATAATTAGCAAGCAGAAGAGGTGGGAAATGCTAAGGATGAGGTTAGGTGACCTTGAACATTCTGAAAAAAGCCAAGCAAGTAGTGTCTTGGGGAAGTTTACCTGCTAGCCCCAGGCATGGGAGTTTATCTGCTAGCCCCAGTGACCTGTTGAGGAGCCTTTGGCCAGTTAGTGATGTCCAGCTGACAGGTCACAAAGCCTGACCTGACCGATAAACGTGGGATAACAGGTATCATTACTCAGATTCCTTTCTTGCCCTGTAATGTCAGAGTGTTAAGAAGATAAAAGTCATCCTTTCTCACAAAGATTTGGGGGACTCCTGATTTGTGTTTCTGGTCATATTTTGAGTTTAGTCTCTGATTTAAGTTATTTGGCCCTCAGCTCTTCTGTCTCAGCCTCACAGCCAAGGGAATTTCCTTCCCTCGTTGTCACAGATGGTGATGGTCTGGACCTCTGCCTTCCCCTCTTACAGCTTGTGTCAGTTAAGAGGGCTTTTGGCTGAAAGGGACTGAAGACCTCAGCGGCTTAAACCAGAAGGCCTTTTATTATTTCCTTAACAAGCAGTCTGGAAGCAGGTGGTTTTAGCATTTGTTCCCAAAGCTAGCTCCTTGATGTTAGGGTTTGGGTCTGTGTATGTGATTCTCTTGACCTTTTACCTCACAGTTGTTCAGTGGTTGCTAAGACAGGAAGCGTGATCTCACAGGCTCTCTGAACAAGAAGAAAGGAAAGCATGATGCTCTTTGTCAGGGAAGGACGTCTTCCCTGGGAGCCCCAGCAGACTTCTCCTTATGTCTCTGCCCACCCCTAGTTCTTCCATTAGCAAAGAAGAAGCAATTTCTATGACTGATCAATCATCATTTGTTCCCAGGGCCTGCTTTCCTGGGAACGTTGCTGCCTGAATGATACACAAAAGTCAGGTTCTCTCAGCAAGAAAAGAATAGCGGTGTGGCGGGTGGGTGAGGGTGAGGCAATACCTGCTGCATAGGTGACTGTAGATTCTGCTGCCCCCTGTCCAGGCCTGCCCCCGCCCTTGCCTGAGTGCCATCCCTTTGGGAGAGCAGCGGGACTGCAGCAATGAGAAGAGGGCACAGGGACTGAATTGGTGACCACACTACATGCCCTCAGTACTCGTGTAGGTAGCCTCTTTTCACCGCCCCCCCCCAATAGAGCCACGCCTTCTTAGGTGCCTGGTCCTCCTTTGATGAGCTGCTTAAGAGCTTTATAGTCCTGACATGTAAGTGGATTTTGCTTGATCACAGTTACATAGGTAGCAATTATGGGAAAAGTAAAGCATAAAAAGAAGTTAGGAGATAATGATGGGGGAGGGAGGAAGCCTAGGAGGGGCCCTTTAAAGCCATGTCCTCTGCCTCCCATTGTTGTTTGCACATGGTGGTGAGGGTGATGCAGAATGTCCACTGCATCATGAGAATTCTTGGTGGAGCTGTGTAATTCCTTCAGAGGTGGGAAGGCAGGGCCAGTGAAGAAGTAAGATCTTGCTAGAGTATTGGGCCGTGATAGCAGAGAGGGAAACCGAGGGAAAGCAGTAACCAGACAAAAGTTCCTGCTCTTCATTCTCTTCGCTTTGGGGGCCTTGACCCTGCCTCTCACCTCAGGGGTGGGACCGTGAGAGCCACTGTGGATGGACTTAGCAGGGAGTTCTGCTAGTGTCCCAAGCAGAAACTCTGAATTAATTTTCCCAAGAAATATTTATATACCAATTCACTTCATATAGATGCTAATGTGTTGTAATTGTGGAAGAAATACAAATTAAGTTAATTTTATGTATGAGCTGTCCTATTCACCTCCCTTGTCTAATACATTTTATTTTCCTATAAAAACAAGTCTTAGGCAACTGTTTTTGAGCTCCTAAAGCATATTAGTAAGTCAACATATGACAGACTTTTATTCTTATTTTAATCTTTCCTTAGGGAACTTGAGGAGAGCAGTTTCTAGGATCTGTGCTTTTTTCCACTTAAAATACATATTTGAATACATGTGTAATGTAGCATGTAGTGCTCATTATAGAAGCAAACACTAAACTCTTCTATATCTGTATATAAATTAAATTATAATTTAAAACATACATATAATTTAAAATGTTTGTTTTCTGTTAAATAGGTTTAAGTCTCGTACAGCGTTTAAGGCCTGATTTCAAACGGAAGTATTCGTCAGTGTTCGCAGATGATACTGTGACAGAATACATTTACCACTGTAATGTCCAGACTCCGAGGTAAGGTTTATCTAAACTTACTGTGTTCGTGTTTTAGACTTCTGTTTTTTGAAAATATATGAATAGTACAGGAGATTTTTATCAGTATGTAAATGACTAAATTTAAAAGGACAACACTTCTTAATTTACTCATCTATTCATGGAGCACCTACTATGTAAAACATTGTACTGGATTCTGATGAGAGATTAAAAAGCCAGACAGGGCACAGTGGTTGAGAATCTGCCTGCCGATGCAGGGAACACGGGTTCGTGCCCCGGTCGGGGAAGATCCCACATGCCACGGAGCCTGCGTGTCCGGAGCCTGTGCTCCGCAACGGGAGAGGCCACAACAGTGAGAGGCCCGCGTACTGAAAAACAAAAACAAAAGCCAGACATACTTTCTTCCCCTAAGGTGCCTGTGGATAGTTGAGGGAAGTCTTGGTCTTGGGCATCTTGTTAAGGTGGTCAGAGTTGAGAGAGAAAGAAGAATTTCAAATAAAGCAGCATTCCCAAATGAGTGTGAATGTTCTACAAAAAAGGAGTTCTGGGTTAAACAAGAATGGTTTTCTGTACCATGGATCTTCTTAGAACCGTTTTTTAAGCCAAAGGTTTTTTGTTGTTGTTGTTTGTTTGTTTTTTATTTTCAGTTGTGTTGGGTCTTCATTGCTGCATGCGGGCTTTCTCTAGTTGCAAGCGGGGGCTACTCCTCGTTGTGGTGCGTGGGCCTCTCATTGCGGCAGCCTCTCTTGTTGTGGAGCACGGGCTCTAGGCTCACGGGCTTCAGTAGCTGTAGCTTGTGGGCTCTAGAGCGCAGGTTCAGTAGTTGTGGCACACGGGCTTAGTTGCTGCGCGGCATGTGGGATCTTCCCGGACCAGGGCTAAACCCATGTCCCCTGCATTGGCAGGCGGATTCTTAACCACTGTGCCACCAGGAAAGCCCAAGCTGAAGGGTTTTGAATCTCCCAGGTGCGTGGGAGATACTAGGCAGCATTTTCAAGTTCATTTGCTGATTGCACCCTTCTTTTACTCAGCACTTCTTCAAGTCTGTGTGTCAGCATGAGAAACACTGCTGCAGCGGTGAGGAGTAAGTGAGGGTCGAGGGGAAGGGGAGTCTGCGTGAATTTTGACAGTGATTGTGAGAGAGAGCATAGTAGAGGGAGCAAGAGGGCCAAGCAAAGGTATTTCTTTTTCTTTTTTTTTTAAATTACTTGTGGATGTTGTGTACAAGGCACCGGTAGGGAAAACAGAGCCTGAAAGTCTTGACGAGCTGGAAGGATCCTGGAAGACAGAGCCTACAGTCATTAGGGAGAGGATCAAGAATGGAGTATGATGATGAGAGCTCCAGTTCTTGTGCTGGGTTCTGTACCAGAATTATTAGAGGAGTTTGTCAAGAATGTGGTGCCTCAGCAAAGGAAGCCATAAACAAGACGAAAAGGCAACCCTCAGAATGGGAGAAAATATTTGCGAACGAATCAATGGACAAAGGATTAATCTCCAAAATATAGAAAAAGCTCATGTAGCTCAATATTAAAAAAACAAACAACCCAATCCAAAACTGGGCAGAAGACCTAAACAGACATTTCTCCAAAGAAGATATACAGGTTGCCCACAAACACATGAAAGGATGCTCAACATCACTAATCATTAGAGAAATGCAAATCAAAACTACAGTGAGATATCATCTCACACCAGTCAGAATGGCCATCATCAAAAAATCTACCAACAATAAATGCTGGAGAGGGTGTGGAGAAAAGGGAACACTCTTGCACTGTTGGTGGGAATGTAAATGGATACAGCCACTTTGGAGAACAGTATGGAGTTTCCTTAAAAAACCAAAAATAGAACTACCATATGACCCAGCAATCTCACTACTGGACATATACCCTGAGAAAACCATAATTCAAAAAGAGACATGTACCACAATGTTCACTGCAGCACTATTTATAATAGCCAAGACATGGAAGCAACCTAAGTATCCATCGACAGATGAATGTATAAAGAAGATGTGGCACATATATACAGTGGAATATTACTCAGCCATAAAAAGAAACGAAATTGAGTTATTTGTAGTGAGGTGGATGGACCTAGAGTCTGTCATACAGAGTGAAGTAAGTCAGAAAGAGAAAAACAAATACTATATGCTAACACATATATATGGAATCGAAAAAAAATGGTTCTGATGAACCTAGGGGCAGGACAGGAATAAAGACAAAGATATAGAGAATGGACTTGAGGACACGGGGAGGGGGAGGGGTAAGCTGGGACGAAGTGAGAGAGTAGCGTTGATTTATATACACTACCCAGTGTAAAATAGATAGCTGGTGGGAAGCAGCTGCATAGCACAGGGAGATCAGCTCGGTGCTTTGTGACCACCTAAGAGAGGTGGGATAGGGAGGGTGGGAGGGAGACACAAGAAGGAGGGGATATGGGGATATATGTACGCATATAGCTGATTCACTTTGTTGTACAGCAGAAATTAACACAACATTGTAAAGCAATTATACTCCAATAAAGATGTAAAAAAAATAATAATTGCAGTGAAGACCATTGAATATTAAAAAAAAAAAAAGAAAGTGGTACCTGAACTCTGTCTCTAAGACTCTAATTCAGCAGTTCTGGGCTGCATCTTTAACAAATGCTTCAGATGATTCTAGCCATAGACCATACTTTAAAATATAAAAGTGGTACCTCATCCTTTCTAAGACTGAAACTTGGGTGAAAGGCTGAGAGGTGAGATGCAGAGACAGCCTCCTTCACTTTTTTTTTGTTGTTGTTCCTCTCTCACTTCTGTCAGAGAATATGTACACCTACTTTATTAAAAAAATTGAGGCCTTGAGAGCACTTGAGGTATAGCTGTAGCCTCAGTCTTTTTAATAAAGTAGGTTAGAGGTTCTCTGCCAAAGGTGAGGGAGGCTGGAGAGGTTTGGGGGTCCCCCAAGGGTTTGATGTTTTGTAACTCACCAGGCAGTTGGGTCTGATGGTTTAGGTCTACACACTTCATTGACTTGTTTCAACAATTTTTAGTGGCCTGTTCCAGGGACATCATCTGTTTTCCTGCATGGTCTTAGTGGTTTGTTCTTCACCTACTCACATTTCATGATTACGTGTGCCTGTGTAATCCTAGTTTGTTGCCTTTCTTGTGGTGGAACTTGAATTCATAAACGGCCGTTCAGAAGCACACCTAGTACAAGGAAAGAAGAGAAATGATGGCAGAATGGATCTGTCCTAGGAGTTTGCCAAACGTTCTGTATTTTATGTGACGGTCAGTCAGCTGTGGCCATGAGAGAAGACATAGGACAGGCTCAAGAAAACAAAGTTTAGTATACTCACAGGTCCTAGAGAGGGGGTCACTGAATGCTTTGAAGGGTCGGGGGGACGCACCAGATTTTGGTCAGGTGGCAGAAGACAGGAGTGAGGGAGAGTCCAGGCAGGAGCCTTTACTGGGTTCTGCAGGAGAGGCAAGGCAGCGCAGGGCAGGCAGTGTAGGATTTGCTAGTTGAATAATTTCAGTGGGCACTAAGATATAGGGGTGGTTTCTAGTTGTCTGGCACCTGGCCCTGGGCTGATTAAGGCAGAGGAACATTGCCTCCGGGGATGTGCAAGCCAGACAGAAGAGGTGCAGCTCTGGATTGGTTAGTTTGCATGGAAAGGTTTTTAAAGATGACAAACATCATAACAGGCAGAAAATTTTAAATATAAACAATACACAAAGAATACTTAAGCTGAATGTGTTCTTATCTTGGTATTGGTTTTGCCATTGTAGGTAAAATGCTGGTGCGATGAACATGTGGAAAAGCTGCCTTGTAAATAAGTTAGAGTGAAAAAACATATTTCAGCTATCCCCACAGGAAATTTGATGGTTTTATGATAGGGACTTAGGGTTGCATGTTTTGATTCGGAAGATGATCATTTTTTTGAGTTTTTTTAGAGTTTAAAGCATCCTTGTTTATCTAACAAAAGCATATAACTTCTGTGGGGTTTGTTCCTTACATTTCCTAGTAAATTATTTTCTATGTAAGCTGCGGTTTTTCTTAAAAGGAGGAGAAGCTAAATATGAGTCTGTTTTGGTAGAGGTGGGAGTGTGATACATACGTATCCCCCAGAATCATACATATGATTTTCTCCCTTTCTCCCTCTGAACGCAGTGGTGAGACTGCGTTCAGAAATATGACTGTCCCTTATGGATGGGCAAAAAGACCAATGCTGCAGCGAATTGGTAAAATGCACCCTGACATTCCAGTTTCGGTGATCTATGGCGCCCGATCCTGCATAGATGGCAATTCTGGCACCAGCATCCAGTCATTACGACCACATTCATATGTGAAGACTATAGTAAGTGTGTGGTTTATTTTTGGCTTATAGTTGTAGGCGAAGTCTGTTCTATTATCTTTGCTTTCAGTGAGATTTCAGGTCATCCCTGTGCTTTCACATCTAAGCTCTACCTGCAGCTTTGGTCAGAGACCTGCTGTCACTTGTGACGGGGGCAGGGTTTGACCCATACAAATCTTCATGTCCAGACAGCGAATCCCCATTCTTAGGCCCTTGTCTGTCCTAGAGCCACAGCATCTCCGCAGTGGGAGAGACTGAAAGAGGGACAGACGGGTCCAATAGCACTGCGGCCACCTCCCGAGGCAGCACATGGTTACTTTGTTCAGTGTTTCTGTTGGCCCTATTGTTAGAGGTCAATTTAGAATGTTATTTTTGCATATGAAAATTTTAGTAAGGTTCACTGGATTTTCTCTTTATTCTCAGATCCTTTATTTAATGAAGTATATAATAGTTTCTACAGATCAGTATTGCTTTTTCTTTTATGTTTTATATATAGCTGTTCTCACTTTCATTGCTAAGTGTCTTTGTGTGTGTCATTGTGTTTTATTAAATGCTTTTACTCACTGACCACCTGACTGCTTTTCCTTTCCTAGGCCATTCTCGGAGCAGGGCATTATGTGTATGCAGATCAACCAGAAGACTTTAACCAGAAAGTGAAGGAGATCTGTGACACTGTGGACTGAGCACACTGCAGATGACGTGGAAATGCACATGGGTAATACAGTTCCTCAGCAATAATTTGCAGTCTGCGATGCAGAGAGTAAGGAATCTCACATGAGAACCAGGCAGTCTTCTTGACTGTACTTTCCCCATGTTTTCTTTATGAAGCTGCTAGCACATTTAAACCAGGTAGTGCCTTCTAGAAGAATGACTTTCCTTTCTCCAAAATCAACATGTACAAGAGTCTCCAAATCTGGTAGCTTTAATAAAAGGTTATTTGTCCCTCTGCTGTACTGAAATATTGTAATTTTTCAACTGAAATTTTTATTTCTATCTAACTTTGCTATATCAAGTATTTTTTATATTGCAGTCTGTACTGCCAATTTTAAAAAGTGATTTCTGGGTTCATTATTTTATATAATATAAAGGTGCACCTTATTTTCCTTGCTTATATATACCATGTCTAATAACTGATAGAGTTAAACAAAATTCGGTGTGTTTTTATGTAAAAATTTGTCACTTTCTTAGAATGCTTCACTTCATTTTTGAAATGGAGTGTTGAGACAGGGTTTTGGTTAAAAAGATGGGAGTTGATTTCTAGCATTGATTTTTCTGATTTTCCTTTGTTCTCTATTTAAGGCTGCAAAGCCATGTTCACTGTTTTAAATGTGATCCATCCTTAAGTATTTCAAGTACGGAAAAGCCTTAACTAAAAGTCTATCCTATTTTCCCCCATTAATACTGTTATTCTTTTCTTTGAGCCTGCATGCAGCAGAAGGAACAGATTTCCTCACTGAGGGGTCATTAAGACTGTTACCTTCCAGTAAGCCAAATCATATATTTTCATCTAATTCTTGTAGATGGATGCTAAAACTGGATTACATTTTTACCACTAAAATATAAAAATCGGTGGTGCTATTATATCTCATGGCACCAGAAGTTAGCTAGTACTTGGGGGGTTTTTTCTTTTGTTTTTTTAAGAGTTTTGTGTTGATTAAATAACTTACATACTTTATTACAAAAATGCTGTAAGGTTGATTGAACTATTTGACAGTAGCTACCATAAAGTGTAGCACTTTCTTGCTGTTTTTAATACAAGGAAAGTTTCTCTGAAACTGTGAAAAAGCTCCATGTGGTAACTGGCTACTACTGAGAAGACCCTCCACAAAAGAAAGTTGAATAGGATGGTCACCAGCAAGTCATCTTTGCCTTATGTTTTGCTTAATGTTGCTTGTCTAGGAGAAAGGTGGTTATGTAAATAAAAACAGTGAACTAGAGCAAATAATGACTTCATAGTTTTGATTGTTGCATTTAAAAAATGATTAATTAGGAAATCTTTAGTTGTTAGGAAATGTAAGGTTGTATCACCATTGATTAACTGTGAGGAAGACGAATGTTCTGTTTTCAACAATATCTCCCCTGCCCCCAAAATAGGCACATTTCACTGAAGCATGACAAGTAGCTTCCCAGTGAGCAATTTGTCTCAGCTGTGGGATGGACTAGGTTAGTCCAGAAGGTAACAGGAGAGCCAAGTCAGATTTCTCTACCTTGAGAATAAAAGTAGTCTTTACTTTTTTAGTTTGTATCTTGGATGGCCAGATTCAAACCTATAAGTGGTGCAGATAATTTGGGTCATTTTTGGTGTTTTTATTTGACACACTCTCCAGTCTCTCTTAATTTTCCTTTGCTGGGTGAATGACAGTTTTTAGTCGTACAGGAGGGCTTCTGCACAGGAAACGTGGTCTCAGACCTTAGAGGGAAGTTACTAGGTTCACTTAGTAGATGGGGCTTCTAGCCATAGATGTGCCAAGTGATTCAGGGAAAAGATGTACCCAGGTGTCAAGTGGAACTTATTTTCCTAACAACTAATTTTGGTTTCTTTGAAAAATATTGCCATAATTCTTTTTAAAAGGTGAATTTTACCTTGGGCTATTGTATATGTAATTTTGTGAAGATTGAGCTAACACAGAAAGTCCCAATCCTTGAATTCCTGAAAATAGAGTGGGTCCTAAATGTTTTCTTTAAAAAAAAAAAATATGGGCTTCCCTGGTGGCGCAGTGGTTGAGGGTCCGCCTGCCGATGCAGGGGACACGGGTTCATGCCCCGGTCCAGGAAGATCCCACATGCCACGGAGTGGCTGGGCCCGTGAGCCATGGCTGCTGAGCCTGCGCGTCCGTAGCCTGTGCTCCGCAAGGGGAGAGGCCACAACAGTACATTATGTAGAATGTACTTTATTTTACAGAAAATAAAGGAAGGAGGGATAACACTACTAGATACTATAACATACTATAAAAAAATTGAGAAAAAGTCCAGGAATTTAGTATATGATAAAGGAATCATCTTACTGGTGGAGAAAAAGACTTAAAAAACGGTGTGGAGGCAAATGTAGTTAAACACCTGGAAGACAGTAAAATTGAATCCATTTCTCACACTGTACAGAAGGATAAAATCCAAATGGATTAGAGACCCAACTGTAAAAATGAAACCTTGTAAATAACTGGAAGAAGACATAGGTGAATTCCTTTATGATCTGAGAGTGGGGAAAACATTCCTATGACTGAATATGCAGAAGCAATAAAAGGAGGAGTTTATATCTAACTGAAAGAAAGAGATTTGGATAGCCAAAAAAAGCAAAGTTAAAAAGTAAATAATAAACTGGCAAAAATATTTGCAACATTTATCACAAAGGGCTAATATAGTATAGCCCTAATATGTGAAGAATTTCTAAACTTTGAAAAGAACCAGAAAGAACGGGCAAAAAGATACAGACAGGGACTTCCCTGCTGACGCAGTGGGTAAGACTCCACGCTCCCAATGCAGGGGGCCCGGGTTCGATCCCTGGTCAGGGAACTAGATCCCACGTGCATGCTGCAACTGAGAGTTCACATGCCACAATTAAGTAGCCAGCAAGCCGCAACAAGGGAGCCCACCTGTCGCAACTAAGACCCAGTACAACCAAATAAATAAATAAGATATGGACAGTTCATAGAAAATAAATTGCAAATAAATAGCTCTTAAACCTATGAGGATACACATAATAAAGAGAAATGCAAATTAAAACTACTGAGATACCATTTCTTGCCTGTTGGATTGTGAAAAGTCCAAGTTACACAGTGCACTCTGTTAGTGAGACAGTGGGGAAACAAGCACTCCAGAAAGTATACAGATTCCTGTGGATGGAATTTGTTAATAACTATCAAAATTAAATATGAGTTTATCCCTCAACCAACAGGCTCCCTTCTAAAAATCTATCTGAGGTGTACCGGTAAAAATATGTGATGGTGTATGCACAAAGATCTTCACTACAGTGCTATTTATAGCAGCCAGAGAGTGGAAGCCACCCACATCTCCATCTAGAGGGGATTGATGGAAGAAGCCTGGCACATACATACAGTGGAATACTGCACAGCTGTTAAAAAAAAAATGAGGGAGCATCTCCAGGAGGGAAGAGGGTGAAGGCTGCAGAACCACACACACATGGAGACACATCTCAGTTGGTCTCTAATCTTATTTGTGAGGATTCTGCCAGTTGAACGCCTGAAAAGGGAGGTGGGATGGCCTTCGGATTGTACCAGATTAGCTGGCATTGCTAACCAACTGTTGGAGGCTCTGAAAATAAAAACAATCTTGAACTCCTGCCCCTTCCCCCTCAACCCTTCCAAAAAAATGCTGTCCTGGAGCCCTCTTCAGAGTATAGGAAGTGAAAGTGAAGAGCAGGTTTGTTGTGCTACCTGATTGTGTAAGAAAGGAGGAGACAAATGAAAAAACAAGCATGCATTTACTTATGTTAAAAAAAAAAAAGAAAAATGGAAGGATTAATTACATCAATAACTAATAAATCAGTTCCCTTAGGGGTGGTGGTAGGGAGCTGGCCAGAGATGGCACCTAGATCTGTATCTTCTTTTATACTTTTTACTTTGGGACCCTGTCAGTGTTTTCTATAATTAAAAAATCAACTCTTAAAACTAAAACTTAACTATCCATCAAATTGGCGGTGTAACCACTCACAGAACAATTACTTCAAGCGACTTTAAAGCCCAGCATTTGTCTGCACTTTCCTAGTGGAATATATCCTGTGAACTACAATGAAAACTTAAACTGCATTTAGTATTTTTATTTTTAGCAATGATATTGGTGTTGTCCTTTTGAAACTCTTATGTATTTACATATGATAACGCAAATATTAAGTCAAAGGAAGTAAGAGCCAAGATTTTTAGTACAAGAAAGAAGAGATACAAGAATAAAATTAAGTAAAAACCCTGTAATTGTATATTTCAATTGGAAGTACCAGCAAAATACAGTGATTTATTTTTCCTAAAAAATACATGTTGCATAGCTTTATCCACTGAAAAGGCCTAGAAGCAATCAGAAGTCAGTGGCAAGGCATACCCTAGCACCAAGACTGTCCCATTAGAGGGGGCAGGGAAGGGACAAGATGAGGCTAGACCATCTTGTGTCTGAAAGCAAGAAAGCAATCAGAGTAAGGTCATGTCAAAAGGACCCAGGAGTCAACTAGAAGGGGCTTCCATTGGCCAAAGATGGAACATTTTGAGCATCAAAAAGAATAACAATTGACATGAAATATATAAAAATCTATGAGGTCATAATGATAGTTTTAAAAAAATGTATTAGTCACCTTTGGAGATTATTAGGGCACCAACATACTATTTTGAAAATTAACTGGAAAAATGAAGTATTTATCCTGATTTCTTTGTGTACCAGGTTAACCTGATAAGAGAACGTTTTTCACTTAAGAATCATAACTAAATGCCAGAGAATTGATAGGATTAGGAAATCACCCTATTTAGTAACAATGCGTTACTAAATAACCAAGAGATCACTGAAGAAGTCAAAGAGGAAATCAAAAAATACCTAGAGACAAATTACAACAAAAATATGATGATCCAAAACCTGTGGGATGCAGCAAAAGCAGTTCTAAAGGGAAGTTTGTAGCAGTATAGTCCTACCTCAAGAAACAAGAAAAATCTCAGTCTAACCTTACACCTAAAGGAACTAGCGAAAGAACAAACAAATCCCAAAGTACGTAGAAAAAAATCATAAAGATCAGAGCAGAAATAAATGAAATAGAAACAAAACAATAGCAAAAATCAATAAAACTAGAAGATGGTTCTTTGAGAAGATAAACAAAATTGATAAACCTTTAGCCAAACTCATCAAGAAAAAGAGGGAGAGGACTCAAATCAATAAAATTAGAAATGGAAAAGGAGAAGTTACAACAGACACCGCAGATATACGAAGCATCATAAGGGACTACTACAAGCAACTCTATGCCAATAAAATGAACAACCTGGAAGAAGCAGACAAGTTCTTAGAAAGGTATAACCTTCCAAGACTGAACCAGGAAGAAATAGAAAATATGAACAGACCAGTCACAAGTAATGAAATTGAAACCATGATTAAAAATCTTCTAACAAACAAAAGTACAGGACCAGACGGCTTCACAGATGAATTCTGTCAAACATTTAGAGAAGAGCTAACACCCATCCTTCTCAAACTCTTCCAAAACATTGCAGAGGAAGGAACACTCCCAAACTCATTCTACGGAGGCCATCATCACCGTGATACCAAAGCCAGACAAAGATGTCACAAAAAAAGAAAACGACAGGCCAATAACACTGATGAACATAGATGCAAAAATCCTCAATAAAATGCTAGCAAACAGAATCCAACAACTCCAACAACACATTAAAAGGATCATGCACCATGATCAAGTGGGATTTATCCCAGGGATGCAAGGATTCTTCAATATACCCAAATCAATCAATGTGATACACTATACTAACAAATTGAAGAATAAAAACCATATGATCACCTCAATAGATGCAGAAAAAGCTTTTGACAAAATTCAACACCCATTTATGATAAAAACTCTCCAGAAAGTGGGCATAGAGGAACCTACCTCAACATAATAAAGGCCATATACAACAGACCTCAGCAAACATCATTCTCAATGGTGAAAAACTGAAACCATTTCCTCTAAGATCAGGAACAAGACAAGGATGTCCACGCTCACCAGTATTATTCAACATCGTTTTGGAAGTCCTAGCCACGGCAATCAGAGAAGAAACAGAAATAAAAGGAATACAAATTGGAAAAGAAGTAAAACTGTCACTGTTTGCAGATGACATGATACTATACATAGAGAATCCTAAACATGCCACCAGAAAACTACTAGAGCTAATCAATGAATTTGGTAAAGTTGCAGGATACAAAATTAATGCACAAAAATATCTGGCATTCCTATACACTAACAACAAAAGATCAGGAAGAGAAATTAAGGAAACAATCCCATTCACCACTGTAACAAAAAGAATAAAGTACCTAAGAATAAACCTACCTAAGGGGGTAAAAGACCTGTACTTAGAAAACTGTAAGACACTGATGAAAGAAATCAAGGATGACACAAACAGATGGAGAGATATACCATGTTCTTGGATTGAAGGAATCAACATTGTGAAAATGACTATACTACCCAAAGCAATCTACAGATTCAATGCAGTCCCTATCAAATCAGCAATGGCATTTTGTACAGAACTAGAACAAAAAATCTTAAAACTTGTTTGGAGACACAAAAGACCCCGAATAGCCAAAGCAATCTTGAGGGAAAAAAACAGAGCTGGAGGAATCAGACTCCCTGACTTCAGACTATACTACAAAGCTACAGTAATCAAGACAACATGGTACTGGCACAAAAACAGAAACATAGATCAATGGAACAGGATAGAAAGGCCAGAGATAAATCGATGCACCTATGGTCAACTAATCTGTGACAAAGGAGGGAAGGCTATACAATGGAGAAAAGACAGTCTCTTCAATAAGTGGTGCTAATATATACAATGGAATATTACTCAGCCATAAGAAGAAATGAAATTGAGTTATTTGTAGTGAGGTGGATGGACCTAGAGTCTGTCATACAGAGTGAAGTAAGTCAGAAAGGGAAAATCAAGTACTGTAACATATATATGGAATCTAAAAAAAAAAAAAAGTTCTGAAGAATCTAGGGGCAGGACAGGAATAAAGACGCAGATGTAGAGAATGGGCTTGAGGACACGGGGAGGGGGAAGGGTAAGCTGGGACGAAGTGAGAGAGTGGCATGGACATATATACACTACTGTAAAATAGATAGCTAGTGAGAAGCAGCCGCATAGCACAGGGACATCAGCTCGGTGCTTTGTGTCCATCTACGGGTTGGGATAGGGAGCGTGGGAGGGAGACGCAAGAGGGAGGGGATATGGGGATATATGTATACATATAGCTGATTCACTTTGTTATACTGCAGAAACTAACAACATTGTAAAGCAATTATACTCCAATAAAGATTAAAAAAAAAAAAAGGGGGTGCTGGGAAAACTGTACAGCTATATGTAAAAGAATGAAATTCAAACACTCCCTAACACCATACACCAAAATACACTCAAAATGGATTAAAGACCTAAATGTAAGACTGGACACTATAAAACTCTTAGAGGAAAACATAGGAGCAAGATCTTTTTTGACCCACCTCCTAGAGTAATGGAAATAAAAACAAAAATAAACAAATGGGACCTAATGAAACTTAAAAGCTTTTGCACAGCAAAGGAAACTATAAACAAGATGAAAAGACAACCCTCAGAGTGGGAGAAAATATTTGCAAACGAATCAACAGACAAAGGATTAATCTCCAAAATATATAAACAATTCATGCAGCTCAATGTTGAAAAAACAACCCAATCAAAAAATGGACAGAAGACCATTTAATAGACATCTCTCCAAAGAAGACATACAGATGGCCAACAGGCATATGAAAATCTGCTCAACATCACTAATTATTAGAGAAATGCAAATCAAAACTACAATGAGGTGTCATCTCACACCAGTTAGAATGGGCATCATCAGAAAATCTACAAACAACAAATGCTGGAGAGGGTGTGGAGAAAAGGGAACCCTCTTGCACTGTTGGTGGGAATGTAAATTGATAGAGCCACTATGGAGAACAGTATGGAGGTTCCTTAAAAAACTAAAAATAGAATTACCATATGATCCAGCAATCCCACTACTGGGCATATACTCAGAGAAAACCATAATTCAAAAAGACACGTGCACCGCAATGTTCATTGCAGCACTATTTACAATAGCCAGGTCATGGAAGCAACCTAAATGCTCATCAACAGACGAATGGATAGAGAAGATGTGGCACATATATACAATGGTAAATAGCCATAAAAAGGAACGAAATTGGGTCATTTCTGGAGACGTGGTTGGACCTAGAGACTGTCATACAGAGTGAAGTAAGTCAGAAAGAGAAAAACAAATACTGTATATTAACGCATAT
The DNA here is from genome assembly GCF_005190385.1 of Monodon monoceros. Taxonomy (NCBI): domain Eukaryota; kingdom Metazoa; phylum Chordata; class Mammalia; order Artiodactyla; family Monodontidae; genus Monodon; species Monodon monoceros. The sequence goes on along the minus strand of NW_021703780.1, from coordinate 56,813,550 downwards.
ATGTGGAATCTAGAAAAATGGTACAGATGAACTGTTTGCAAGGCAGAAATAGAGACACAGATGTAGAGAACAAACGTATGGACACCAAGGGGGGAAAATGTGGGGAGGGGGTGGCGGCGGTGGGATGAATTGGGAGATGGGGATTGACATATATACACTAAGATATATAAAATGGATAACTAATAAGAACCTGCTGTGTAATAAGTAAAATAAAATTCAAAAAACTAAATAATTAAAAAAAAAAGAATCATAACTAAATGCCAGAGAATTGATAGGATTAGGAAATCACCCTTTTGTCACCTGTAGTGAAATAATGGATCTAGGCTGCTGAAAGTATTAGGTAAAAAATTTATGGGAGGGGGGCTTCTCTGGTGGTGCAGTGATTGGGAATCTGCCTGCCAATGCAGGGGACACCGGATTGAGCCCTGGTCCAGGATCCCACATGCTGCGGAGCAATTAAGCCCATGCGCCACAACTGCTGAGCCTGCGACCTAGGGCCTGTGCTGCACAGCAAGAGAAGCCACCGCAGTGAGAAGCCCATGCACCGCAACGAAGAGTGGCCCCCACTCGCCGCAACTAGGGAAAACTAGAGAAAGCCTGTGCGCAGCAACAAAGACCCAACACAGCCAAAAATAAATAAATTTTAAAAAAATGTATGGGAAATGTTTTATTGGATGGCTCAGGTTGATAACATCTGAACCCAGTGGTCAACCTTAGCATTACTAAAAAAGGAACAACCAGAAGTTACATGCCTCTGACGTGTTGCAATAGCAGGAACCCAACACCAGCCATGATGAATTGTTGCCCAAAACAAAATAGAACCGGAATCTAAGCAAGCCTTTTACATCTAACGATCAGTTTGCGAAAGCACGGGATACTGAGGAACATGTTAAACAACAGGCTTAATCCAGAATGTGGGAAGGTCCACAGGACAAATAATCCACTTTATTCAACAAATTGAATGTGTAAAACAAAGATGGTGGTGGTGGGACTTAAATAAAGATTGGAGAAACTTAAAGGACCTGTTTGGATCCTGATTTGAACAAAACCAACCTAAAAAGACATTTTGGGGAACAATTAGAGGAGAATTTAAGATGGATTGGGTATCAGATGATATTAAGGAATTATTAATTTCACTGGGTGAAATAATGGTATAGTGACTACGTGTTGTTTTTTTTAAAGCTCTTATTTGTTAGAGATACATACTAAGTATTTGGTTAAAATTATGGCTGGGATTTACTTGAAAATATTCCAAGGAGAAAAAGGCAGGGGACAGGAAATAGAGGAAATGAGCAGAATGTTATGTTGAAGCTGAGTGACAGATACACAGGAGTTTATTATTCTATTTCCTTTACTTTTATGCATGCTTGACAATTTCCATAATAGAAATTTAAAGAATAAAAGAGAATGGGAGAATGGAGGAGATTGGAAGTTGCCAGTATAGATAACTTTCTTTTTTCTTTTAGGAGTAAAGAAAGAGCAGAAAAGTATGTAATAGCTAGAGGGGGAACCTTATGATTAACTTGGCAGAGAGGGGGAAAATGATGATGCAGGAGAGAATGGTTGCGGTGATGTATTAGCAACGCTAAGGGCAACTAGGAACTCCCACACACTGCTGGTGGGACTGTAAATAGGTAATCACCACTTTGAAAAATAATTTACAATATATTGTAAAGCTATATGTGCCCCATACTACTTGACACGGCACTTTCGTTTCCAGTATTCAGTCCCACAAATACCCCAGCACCAGTGTGCCAAGACAGCTACAAGCTGTTCACTGCAGCACTGTAAGATTAAAAATCTGGAACCTGATATATGACTGATTAAATTCCACACTGGAATATTATGCAGCCTTAAAAATGAGGTGGATCTCAATATATACATGTATCAAATCATGTTGTACACTTTAAACTTACTCACGTTATATGTCAATAAGATTGCAATAAATGGAATGTATGAGATAGGTCTATCTATAAGTGACAATATGGAAAATTTCCAGAATATCTTTAATGGAAAAAAACAAACGGGAACCCCCCCTAAAATTCAGAATAGTATTTCATATATATATATATATATATATATATATACACACATACACAGACATATAAATATATGTATACAGAATACACTTACCGTGTACTCATATATATAGACATTTTGAGGAGGGTAAACATGTACATGAGTTTGTTAATAGTGATTAGCTTTGAAGAGGACAGTTCCGTTGTATATGCTTTTATAAATTTTGGATCCTTGCACATTCTTTATGTTTTAATAAAATCCCTATAAAATATAGAAAAAATCTTGTTTACATATGAAATAGGTAAGAAAATAACTGAAGGGGCTTACTGGCTCGGTGTTCTGTGTGGATGTGTAGACCCAGACTGGGGGGAGAGGGACAGGTGTTCAGTGTATGGAAGGCTGTAAGTCTCAGTAATTTATATTGTTGAAAATCGAGCTATAAAGTTATAACTGGTCTTTGTTTGACCTAAGATAGAAACACAGTCCCATCTTGAAACTGCCCTCTTCATTTGCTCTCTTTTGCTTAAACTTGTTGAAAGGGTGACCTGAATTAGAATATCTATCTCCCAGTTGGAAACCAGACTTAAGTGCAGGTCTTCCCTCTAACCCTTACTCTTTTCACCTTTCCTCACAGGCCTCCTCTTTCAAATAAGTCCTGATGGGCAGCAGAGAAAGGGTTTATTGATAATGTTGCTATTTGGTGTTAAGTGATGGGGCTTTTTCTTCTCTTTTTTATTGAGGAGGTGGGAGTTGGGTGTGTAATTTATAAGTACTTTTGTGCATGATCTGTCTCTCCCTTTTCACACCCCTACAATTCTCTAAAGGGGCAAACAACCTTCCCTTTGCCTTGGATTCTGAAGTGTTCCTGTTTGTCTCATCCCAGCCCTGGCCAGATATTTTTCTTTGATTTTTAATTTTTTTTTATTAAAAGATACCAGTATGAGATTAAAAAAAAAAAAGAATATCTCCGTATCTATGAAGCTCTACCTCTATTTCTGTCTCTCCCCATCTCATATGCACTCCTGTATTTCTCTTGCTATTTCCTCTAAAACCAATCTTTAGAAAAAATTTTGTAACATTATACTAAATTAGAACTAGAATATCTTTTTTTTCTGTAGTCTGGCTTTTAGGATTACTTAATTAGATTAGCTCCCAGATTTAAAATTGAAAAACACTCTTATCAAGTAGTTTACTAAATAAATGGGTAAGGAATTTTATTCAACCATATAGTTTAATCCTTAAAAAAATTTCTGTATACTCACTTAAGGCTTAGAGTGTTTCCATGAAGTGGCCATTATTAATTGTTTGAAAATTTAGAATAACCCAAGCCTTTTTCCTCATTAAACATTGAATCCATTTTGAGAGAAGGGTGACTTAGCCAACAGATGTGAGGGCTGAGAGTTATAAATCGGGTTTGTCACACTGTATGACTTGGGACACTTGTTATGAAGACAGGTATGAAAAGCTAAATGACTGGGCCCATGTCCTCCTTGGTAAAATTAGACGTATTGGTCACAGTGACCAGGGTGGGAGGATTAAGTGCATTACAGACACTACTGCTATGTTTGTTGTGTTCAGTATGAGCTATTTCCTAGTTTTTACCTGTGAGTGTTTTTATAATTGGAAGTTACAGCAATGGAAACAATGTTGAGACTAAGATGCCAGACACGAATGATTGGTATCTCACCTTCCTGTGCCAACCAGCTTGCTATATTTCTGCAGCTTTGCAAAAACTCCAACAGATCTTTAACCTACATCTATTCAAGTCTTGAAAATGCTGCTTTCCATGGGGTGGTGGTGGGGGGCGGGCTTCGGGGGATATGGAGAGGAAAAGATAGCAGAGGGAGGCGTTGTGCTGACGTGCAGGAGACTACCGAGGGACCGGTGTCCTGTCTCTGTGTGACGGGACATATCCTAAAAGTTTTCAGTGATGATCTTAAGAAGGGAAGTATCTCCTCTGTGTCTCCAAGTGACTTCTCAGCTTCCCGTGGCCAGCATCAAAGATGTGGGCAGCTGACACATCTTCCTTGGCAGACAGACACCGTCTCTTCAAGTGCAGCCTGTTTCAGCTGACATCTGAGCATGTGGTGTGGACTACATCAGCTCTCAGAGCAGCGAGGCTCCAACTCTGCTCGAGTCATTGAAGCTCCTGTTTTTTTTGTTTGTTTTGTTTTGTTTTTTACATCTTTATTGGAGTATAATTGCTTTACAATGGTGTGTTAGTTTCTGCTTTATAACGAAGTGACTCAGTTATACATATACGTATGTTCCCATATCTCTTCCCTCTTGCATCTCCCTCCCTCCCACCCTCCCTATCCCACCCCTCTAGGTGGTCACAAAGCACCGAGCTGATCTCCCTGTGTTATGCGGCTGCTTCCGACTAGCTATCTATTTTACGTTTGGTAGTGTATATATGTCCGTGGCACTCTCTTACTTTGTCACTTTTGACAGTGCAGAGTTGAGGCCTTACCCCCAGGGGATGCTGATGCTGCAGATCTGTGGGTGTGGCCTGGGAATTTACACTTTGACATCCTCACCCCCACCCCCAATACATCTGACAGAGGAGTGTTGGTTTTTCGTTTGGTTTATCAGGCAGTTAATTTGATTGGACTCAGACTGCTACAAACGCTGTCTCTTGGTGGCAGCTGAAATCTCAGTTCAGTCATTGTATCCTTAGCTACAGTCTGGCCCTTACAGCCAGCTGGAAATTTGGGCAGAGATTATATCCAGACTTTGAGGTTCCCTTCTCTGGTTCTCCCCTTTCCAGGACTCATGGTCATTTTGCAGTGACCTTGCTTGCCCTGAACTCTCTGGTTCTTAAAGCCAGAAAGACTGCTGGTTGTCTCCCAGAGTTCTGGGTCCTGGGTTGTGACATTCCCTCAGGCTAAGAGCTGTGAAAATGCCGTTCTCTATTCCAAGTATCAAGTTCCTTCCTGACTCTGCTTGCCTTTGACCATTCTCTAGTGCTTTCAGAGTATTGTTTCTTGGTCTTGTCCAGTTTATAGTTGTTATAGGTGGGTTTATTGGTCCCCAGTAGGATCTTCCCCAGCTCTTCTGGAAGTGGAACTCTTGGATCCGACGTTGAGATCACCGTTGTCTAGTGTTTCTTTTGTACAGGCTTGAGACCTGGCTAGGAAGAGGCTTGTATCACTGAAAGACAAAATTGCATCTTATTTCTGTACTTAGCAATATGTGGAGAGTTCACTTTACTGTAGAAATGTCAACAAGGATTAGCCAAAGCAGGAAATGTGGTGTGGTATTTGTACTGCTTTTAGAGAGTTTGGCCCAAAACTAGCTGAGATGAAAACCAAATATAGTTTGCAGTCAGTATCCCGTCTGGAAACTGCCATTTCCACCTCATCTCCCTAAAGCAGCTTTGTTTTAAACCTTTCTATCTTTAGCTTTTGCTGGCCTCATAGGCCTTGCTTACCATGCCCACCAGTGGCTCCAGAGCTTGCAGTGTTCTGTTGGCCCATTATTTCTGAGTCCTTTGCCCTCTCTAGAATTATATTTCTCATACGTATGGTTGGAGCCATGCTGGTTCACTGTCATCTAATAGCCATAGTGCTGTACATTTCTACTAAGCCAACAAAACCAAAGTGCTTAAATTCGTAAGAAATGCCAAATTCTCATAAATCAGGACGGTTCCGACAACTTCAGATAGTAAAGTACCCCAGTATTCTGCATTGCCCAGAACCCCATGGCACCAACTGTAGAATGAGATTAGTGAAATCTTTTTAGTCTGGAAGTCAGCAAAAATCTTTGCTGGGGGATGAATGCTTTTAAACTTATGCATTGCTGATGGAAATGATTCATAATTCCCTAAACTAACCCGTAGCAACCCTAAGAAGTAATGCTTCTGACACATTCCCTCCATATCTCCACTTCTTGATCCTGGTAAAGAAGGAATCTGGAAATAATAAGCTGGCTCTACTAAGGGGTTTGTTTACTAAAATAATGGAATTTATGTACTAATATAATATGGAGTTCTGTGAATCACAGTCCTGTGACCTGTGAATTGGAGCTCTGACATCCAGCTCATCCTTCATTCATCTTTGGCTTGTGGGGACAGGAGCCAGCCAGCCATTAAGGCAGCTGTCACACACATACCTGTTGAGCAGCCTCCACTATCAGAGACACAGCTGAGAGCCAAGGAAGAGGAATCAGGCCTGAGGGCTCAAAATGGACACCACCAAGACTTGCACATAAAGCCCTGGATGTCCGAAGATGCAGAGACCCTCCCTCAGCATTCAAGCAGCTGGCATTCTCACCACACTTCCAAATGGCTCTTTTTTAATCTGATGTGTGGCTTTAATCCACATAAAAGCAAGGATTTCCTGTTTCCTAGCCTGTTTTCTGGGAGAGAGTCTGAACAGCAAAGAATAAGTTGGTTCATTTTAAAATACAAGCTTTTTATGTGTTCGTGGCAGCTCTAACCATCACGGCCTTGGATGGAGCTCCCAAGAGATCCACTCTCTTGGAAAAGCAGTAGGTCGCCTCCCTGTAAATGAGGAGGTAAAAGAACGTTCAGTGGTGGTGACATCATGATGAGCTTGGCAGAGGATATACAATTGGGAACCTGGTGATTTTGAGGAATGGAAAGATGGTCATCTCAGAGGACTGGAGGAAGATGGGGTCCTGTGGATGAGAATGGGGAAAGCACAGCACTTTTATAAAGGTGCCACAAGTACCTTACCTCATCCTAACTATCTCTTCTGGGTACCGCATAAGATTTTGGATTTCATTCTAAGGACAATATATAGATGTGGAAGTATATGGGGAAGGTGGAGGATGGAACCAGGTACATTTGAAAGGCATCTCCATTTTTAAAAGGAGGAAAATGAAGCTCAGAGAGGTTAAATGACTTGCCCAAAGTCATACAGCTAAAGAGTGGTCAGCCAGGACGTTGGAACCAAAATAGTCTCATTCCCTTTAGAGTTTTTTCATTTGGACTTCCTTCTGCATAATGTTGCCAAATATGATAAATCATGTGCAGGTTTGCCCTGCCGTGTGTTCGAGTGGGCAAGATCTTTACAGAAAACTAAAGACAGGACAAAGGTCATTTGATGAGCTGAGTTTTGATCTAGATCTCACAAAACTGCCAGCACCCGAGTGACGCAGAAGCACGTAGGTATTTTCAGAATGATTACACGTTTCTCTATGGTAGAAGGTGCCCAAACAAACGTTATAACAGTACAGGCCACATTCAGGACAATGAGTAAGGTGTACACCCTCTCCTACTGGGTCATAAGCTCTTTCTGTTTCTGCTTATCATTCTCTTGTGTACTTTTGTTAACTTACTGTAAGATAAACACATTGCATTGTTGCAAAGGGAGAGGGATTGCATCTGGCCTGGGGGGATCAGAAAACTGGAAAAGGGAGGTGGCATAAGAAGCTGGTGTTAAGAAGCCAGTGTTTAAATACTATTCATCTTTCATAAGAGCTAACGTTTATGGAACACTAATAGTGTGCTCGAAGCTTTGCAACATTGTTTTATTTAAGCCTGATAACATTGTTTTATTTAACTCTGGGGAAATGTACAGTTATTTCACAGATGTACCTTGTTAGAGCAGATGCCACCGATGCCAGTGCCCATGTGGCTTTTGGTGAGTCAGCTTCTACTGGCATGGCTGTCAGCTGGTTCACCCTGACCTTTCTATTGAGGACTACTGGTGGCTGACAGAAGAAGCCTTGCCTGGAGATGTAATCTGGAAGGCAAAGTCAAGGGAATCTGACAAAGAGATAAGAAATAGGAAAAAAACAAGCTGATGAGAGGTATGAATATTGGAGTTCCCGGATCTATCTTCCATCTAATAAACATTCCAGAAAGAGAGACTTTAAAATTTTTTTATTTTAATAGGGAATAGAAAATAGTGGGGGTTTTTTGTTTGTTTTGTTTTGTTTTGTTTTAAGTGAATTGCTTTGAGGTGCCCCCAGGTTGTGAGAAGCAATAACGGGGGAAAAAGTCACACACAGACATCACCCAGTGAAGTTTCAACCTCTTAAAGACGCCAAAGATCCTTGGCTAAGGATAAAGAGAAAATCCTACAAGTTTCCAGAGGGAGACATACACGTGAAGTTTCAGCAAATAGACTGGCATCTGATTGCCCATCCTCAAAGTGGGAGCTATCTACAAAATTCGGAAGGAAAGTGATTCTGAGCCTAGAATTCTGTGCCCAGTTTACTATCATTAAGTGTGAGAACAAAATAACAATGTCCTTGAACATGCAAAATGCCAGACTGGACTGTTTGTGGGACACAGTGCAAAATGAAAATGTGGGTCCCCTTGTTTAGAAACGCTAAGAATTTTAAGATGACAGTATCAGAACATTAAACCAAGTGTGAGGCTCTTCTGAATGCAGGGCCCCAGGCAACTACCCAGGCTCATGTGACCATGACAATCCCCTGGACCTAGAAAGCTTACCGCCTGCGAGCTCTTTCTGGAAAAAAGAAAAATTAATTAAAAAAAAAAAAAGGTGAGGGGGGAATCCCCTGGCGGTCCAGTGGTTAGGACTTGGTACTTTCAACTGCCATGGCCCCGGATTCAGTCCCTGGTTGGGGAACCAAGATCCTGTAAGCACCGTGGCGCAGCCAAGAAAAAAAAGGAAATAAACAGGACAAGACACCAAAATATCCTCCCAGTAAAACTTCTAAGTCCTCTGTGGGCCATAGTTTGCCAACCCCTGATTTAGAGTCATATGACATAGGTGAATCAGGGGGGGTCAGGGTGAGGCAGGAAGTGTGAAGGATTAGGGTTAGCAGGGCATTGCCTCATTCACCTCAGGCTGTGTAAATGGCATCCCACGGAGTTGTGCAGTGCACAGACTCTACAACTGTACATGATAGTCCTGAGGGTAAGATTAAAAGAAAACAAACCTTCCAATCTAGACTGTCCTACCCTAGGAATGGCTAAGTGCTAAGGCCCTAGACAGCACCCTGTTCCTTGGTGGGGTGGGAATGACAGATTGTGAAAGGGTCTTGGAAAAGGAAAGTAGGGGTGGGGTGGGGCCACTCACTTGCTGAAAGGTAATGCACTTCCAAGAATATCAGGTTCTCAGCAGTTGTCAGGATCATGCAATGTATTACTTCCCAGAGGATGACGAAGGCAGACCCACCCGGTGACCTGGTCTCATGGAATTTGGCCTCCCTGCTTTGTAGGGCCTGTCCAGCTCTGCTCCACCATGGAAGCAGGGTCAGCAGTACGGAAGGAAAACCCTCGTGAGGCAGAATCGTGCATCTCAGAAAGGACTAAGAAGGTCATCGTTCTCACTTTCCTGGAACTTCGTTCCTGGGCTCCTGGGCCAGTTGGACACACAGTTGTGCAGTAAAGCCAAGGTAAACTTTGGCCACTCCTGATAGCGTCTGCTCCAGCAGGTCAAGAGCAGGACAAAGTACAGGAGAGAGATTAAAGTGGTTGCTGCTTTCAGCGGGTTTGACTAAGGCTGGGTAAGAAAGATGCAAAACTCATTCGTCTGACAAGTTCCAGGCTGTTGGCAAAGACCATCATGAGAAGTTCTGCTCTGGACAGGGGAGTTTGCCCAGCAAATGCTGGGACAAGGGTGCCGTGCTCAGGAGTCGGGGGATAAATGAGGCAAGGCTGGAGAAATGGACTTGGAGCCAGAAAAGGAGATGTTAGAGCAAGGGAGGTCCTGGTGGGAGATGGGGAAGGCCACTGCTTTGCCAGGGTCTGGCCTGCTTGGCAGGACCATGGGCATCACCTAACAAAGGAAAAACACAGGCCTGGCTCTGGTGAAAACAGCAGCATCTCCACCAGCTGCTTTTAAAATCCTGATCTTGGCTGTGGAGCTGGGGATCCATTATGCGACAATAGCATTCTCACGGCTTACCCAGAAAATCAACTCAAACTTCTCATCTCTTGCTTTGACCCAAGTCCCCATGGGTGTCCTGCTCCGGAGCTGGCTGTGTACTCAGGGGTTGAATGAGTTGCTCAGGAAAGTTTATGGATTGAATAACACCAGGATGAGTAACCAGAAGTTTTCTAAAAAAGATCTCCAGAGAAAGAAGACCACTAACAGGTTCTGAGACCTGTATAGGTGGGTTGCTTCCTGGAGATCAATGAATGCACTGGATTGAGGGTTTTTGAAACTGGTAATGTAGCAGAACGACCTCAGGGTCTTGTTAAAAGTTCTGAGGCCCAGACTATGGAATCAGATTCTCTTGGCAGGGAGGCCAAAAATCTGGATCCGACAAGTTTCCTGGGTGCTTTAAACATACAGCCTGGTTTGGAAATCCAAGCATAGGGGACCTCCAGAGATTATTACTGTCCCCAGAGCAGAGCTGCAATGACTGCCCCAAGCTGCCCACGCTGCCCCGCTGCTCCTGTCCCGTGTGCCTGACTGTGCTACAGTCCAGAAGAGGGAAACCAGGAGCGCTTGGTTAGGACGTGGTACCTGCCTCCAGAAGCCCCCAGTGCAATGTTTAAATCATGGCACCAGCTACATGCCCCTCCCCAGGCAGATACAAAGTTAGGGAATCCAGCCCTTGAATGGAGTAACTATGGCAAAGCAGGAAGGTGATTAAGAGTTGTCTTCCCAGTGTGCAATGGCTGCAAACAGCAGCCTCCTCCATAGTGTATTCAGCCTGTTGCCCTAAGGGACCTTGGAAACAGCCCTTTCCAGTGGACATCATGACTGGCATGCTGTCCCCAACCTAGGCTCCAGACGGGTACGCAAGGTGCCTTTGGAAAGCCCCAGGGCACAGTGGCCAGAGTCCACATTGGCCAAGTCATAAAGTCCAACCTCACCAAGCTGCAGAACAAGGAGCATGTGATTGAGGCCCTCCACAGGGCCAAGGTCAAGTTCCCTGGTGGCCAGAAGATCCACATCTCCAAGAAGTGGGGATTTACTAAGTTTAATGCAGGTGAATTTGAAAACATGGTGGCAGAAAAGCGGCTCATCCCGGATGGCTGTGGGGTCATATACATCCCTAATCGTGGCCCTCTGGACAGATGACGGGCCCTGCGCTCGCGAGAGCCTTGGTGCTGTCCCCTCCTTACTCGTGCCCACCAATAAATCCTACTTTCCTGTCAAAAAATTAAAAAGAAGAGTCGTCTTGCTGTTTTGGTGGTGGTGGTGTTTGTTTTGTTTTGTTTTTCATTGATGTTGGTGAAAATCCAAAGGAGCCATGTCAGGCCACTCTCAAAGGCAATTGGTACAAGGGATCATTCACTTCTATCTGCACATGTTTAAAATTCCATCAGCAAAGTCATAAAGCTTATAGAAAAGAGAAAGGAAAGGGAATTAAAGCTTCTAACGGAAGAATAAGACAATACGCTAAAATACGCAGAATGAATATGGTGATTAAGGACGCAAAGTCAGAATAACTGCGCCCATATTCTAGCGGTCAGTACTGAAGATGCAAAAACATAACTAGACACACAAACTAGAAATACATTTTACGTTAAAATGAAAATTTGTGCTAATGGAAAGAGGATTAAGATCTAGAAAATCATCCAGACAGAATTTTTTTTAAGCAAACCAAAGTTATCAGACTCTTCAGTGTTTGGTAGACTCCTCCAGTGAAATGCAGAGGCCTGGAGATCTTTGTGGGGAGCTTTGTGGTTACAAATTCAACTTCTTTAATGGTTGAATGGTCCTCTAACCATTAGAGAAATTGAATTCAGAGTTTAAAATTTCCTGAGAAAATAAATCTCTTCTGGTTTCAGCTCTGACATGTAAAGAATCTGGAAGTCATTACTCCCATCCTGAAGAAAAAGCTTTAAAAAACGGAAAGTCAGTGACTTTTCTTGGACCCATCACAGAACTGAGGTCACAGGGCAAACAGCCACTTGAGAACCTGGAGAGACAGGCAAATCCAGAGAATCACAGCCAAGATCTGTTTACCTGGGGCAGAAGCAAATGGTGAACTGGGGCAAATGGTCTTCAAAGATAGAGTAGACAAAAGGATACTGTCTTTAGCAGATAAAGGGCTGACACCCCCGTGATGGGGAGAACATGCAGACCGCAGAGAGAAAGTGAGCAAAGACTATGGATAGGCAGGAGGAGACATAAAAGTGCTCAAAACAATTGTGGGAATAAGTTCAAGTTCACTAACGATGAAAGAAAAGCAAATTAAACCCCTGAGATAGGTTTCCTAAATTCTCTCCAAGCTGACTGGAGCAAAGACTCTCTCTGGTGGCCATATCACACTGTTACATCCTTTCTGGAAGGCAGCTTAGCAGCCGATGTCAAGAACCTTAGAACACTGTGTACCCTTTTGCCTAGGAGCTCCAATTCTAGGAAACTGCCATGAGAAAAACAGTTGGGGTCAAAGGCTGACACCCAAACATGTTTGCCTCACACTACAGTGATAAGGAAATGCCAGAATATGCAAAATGCTGGCAAGGAGCGGGTGTGTAAACAATCCATGGTATCTGTTAAAATGAATGTGGAGAATCCACTAAAATTACACTTAGAAAACGTTCGTGATGATAGGATAAAACGCTTATGGTGCCGTCTAAAGGGGAACAAAGAATACAAATTTGTATAAATCACATATTTTCACCTGCACTTAAAAAAAAAGCAGTCGAAAGGAAACATACAAAATATTAAAAGAGTTTATGTCTGGGTGAGAGCTGGCAGGGAGATTGGAAAATAGAGATAAATATTCTTAAAACTAGAATTTCAATATAAACAAGCAATTTTATGTTCAAGACTTCTACAAATCTTTTTTGTTGAGCTTAAAAACCTTTTTTGGACTATAAAAGTACATCAACTCAATGAAAGTTAATTAACGAACAATGTGCTGAAGTAATTAAATTGATAAGAAAACTCATGGAATTTTCTAAAAGCCCTGATTACTTACTGTGATTATATAAATTGTACATAACAGAGAAATTTATTTTAGTGATAGGAGGAAAGGGAGAGGGGGATGGACCATGAGCCTCTGTCAAAACCAGTGTGTGTGTGTGATGGAGGGTTTGTGTGATTCATTTATGAAATCACATCGGAGAGCAGTTCTTTCTCCATTTTTCTATCCCTTTAAAACTATTTTAAACACAGAAAGGACAGAATAATATAACCCACTCCTAGATTCAACACGTTAGCATTTTGCTACGTTCAGATTCTTTTATTTTTTTAATGAATTTATTTTTAATATATTTATTTATGGCTGCGTTGGGTCTTTGTTGCTGTGCACAGGCTTTCTTTAGTTGCGGCAAACGGGGGCTACTCTTCGTTGCAGTGTGCGGACTTCTCGTTCCGGTGGCTTCTCTTGTTGCAGAGCACGGGTTCTAGGCTCACGGGCTTCAGTAGTTGTGGCTCGTGGGCTCTAGAGCACGGGCTCAGTAGTTGTGGCTCACGGGCTTAGTTGCTCTGCGGCATGTGGGATCTTCCTGGACCAGGACTCGCACCCGTGTCCCCTGCATTGGCAGGTGGATTCTTAACCACTGCGCCACCAGGGAAGTCCCCAGATTCTTTTATTTTTAAGGAAATAAACGTTGTGGATACATTTGAATTCCCTCCTGAAAACCCTGCCCCCTGCAGTTCATTCTCTCCATCCCACCCACCTCTTGTCACACTCACAGCTGTTGATTTGCTGCTTTCCTATCCTATGAGAGAAGCAGTTGTCAAAATTGTAGCCATGAACTTCATTTATTTGTGCATCCAGTACAGCAGAGGTTTCCCCCACCGTAACCTGGCCATGTGACTCCCTGCTGTGAGCCTGTGACCATGTCCCTCAAAGGGCACCCCCCTCCCAGTCAGAGGCCCTGGACGCTCTCCCTGCTCAGCCCCATGGGCTGTGTGACCTGAGAAAGTCTTCACTGTAAGACAGCCTCTTCCTTGGTACCAGAGGCATCCGGGCTGTGATTTGTGGTCCCTTCAGGCTCAAGAGTAGGAAGCTAGGCAGCATCTCTGGGTCCCTCCCCACATTGCAGCCTGTTTTTCTAGCCTTCCTTTTTTGTCTTTTCTATGCTGACTCTGAGAAGTGTTACCCACATTTCATCCTTTGGGAACTGCGATGGTGGAGGAAGCAGACACGTGGAGGGCAGTGAAGAGCTGGGGGCTGTTATCGTCTGTCCACAGGGTGCTTTATTCACTAGCAGCTGCCGGGTTCACTCATCAAAGATTTATTGAGCCCCTGCTCTATAGGAAGCACTGTCCCAGGCTTGGGCAGACACAGACTCAGCTTCTGTCTTGATGAGCTGCCTCTTCCTGCTGTAATAAATTACTGCAAACTTGTGGTTTAAAACAACACAAACGTACTGCCTTATGATTCTGAAGGTGAGAAGTCTAAAATCAAGGTGTGGGCAGGGCTGGTTCCTTCTCAAGGCCTCAGGGGAGAATCTGTTATTAGCCTTTTTCATCTTCTAGAGGCCACCCGCATTCCTTGGCTTGTGGCCCCATCCTCCATCTTCAAAGTGTAACCCATTACTCCAACCTCTGATCTGTCTTCCCATCTCCTTTTTCTGATCTTGGACTCTCCTGCCTCTCTTTTATGAGGAGCCTTGGGATTACATTGCCCCCCACCCCGCCACCGATAATCCAGGCTAATCGCCCCATCTCAAGAGCCTTAACTTGATCACACATGCAAAGCCCCTTTGCCACTAAGGTAACATATTCACAGGTCCTGGAATTTAGATGTGGACAGCTTGAAGTGGGGGGATCAATCTACCTACCACACTGTCCCCGTGGCAGTTTTCACTTGTGATTAGTTGTTAAGTCATAGCAAATGCAGAGGGAGGAGAGGTGGAGAGACTCAGCAGGGAGGTCAGAGCCCTCCCCAAGGAAGCGACACTTACGCCAAGACTGGGAGGCTGAGGTATATTGAACATTTGCAGAGGGAACAGCCCCTGCGGAGGCCAGGCAGCAGGATGAGGCCGGGGCGGGGGCTGGGGGGGGTGATGAACTGTCTGAAGCCTGATAGGTCAGGAGGAGAGAGAGGAGGAGAGAGTGGCCTGAGATGAGGTCAAAGGGGGAGGCCGGGGCCAGACAGTCCAGGCCTAGGGATTTGGTTAAAAGATATTTTTCTTACTATCAGTGGAGATGTGTAAACAGGGGATGACTGACTGACTTATTTTTGACTAAGTCCCCTCTGGCTGTATTGTATGGAGATGACCCTGGGGAGGGTATTCTGACCTTACCCTGTGTGATGGAGAATAAGGGCTCCCCCAAAGATAGTCATGTCTTGGAGAAAGACAAATATCACATGGTATTGCTTATATGCAGAATCTAAAAAACGGACACAAATGAACTTATTTACAAAACAGAAACAGACTTACGGACTTAGAGAACGAACTTATGGTTTACTGGGGGGAAGGGTCGGGGGGAGGGATAGGGAGTTTGGGATTGACATGTACACACTACTATATTTAAAATGGATAACCAACAAGGACCTACTGTATAGCACAGGAAACTCTACTCAATGTTATGTAACAACCTAAATGGGAAAAGAATTTGAAAAAGAATAGACACATACATATGTATAACTGAATCACTTTGCTGTACACCTGAAACTAACACATTTTTACTCAACTATACTCCAATATAAAATAAAAAGTTTAAAAAAAAGAATGTATGTATATGTATAACTGAATCACTTTGCTATACAGCAGAAATTAACACAACATTGTAAATCAATTATACTTCAATAAAATAAATTTTTAAAAATCATTAAAAAAAAAAAGGCCATGTCTTAATCCCTGAAACCTGTGGATGTACTGTTACATGCTCGGGGGAATTGAGGGGCAGATGGAATTAAGTTGCTAATCAGCTGACCTTAAAATAGGGAGAGTGGCCTGCATGACCCAGGTGGGCCCTATGTAATCACTGAGGTCTTTAAATGGGGAAGAGGGAGGCAGGTGAGTCAGCATCACAGTGATGTAAAGAAGACTCAACTAGCTACCGCTGGCTTTGAAGGCAGAGGACAGGGCTTCCAGCCAAGGAGAACAGCAGCCTCCAGAAGCTGGAAAGGCGAGGAAATGAATCCTCCCCTTGAGCCTCTGGGAAGGAGCATAACCTTATGGACATCTTGATCTTGGTCCAGAGAGATCCATTTTGGACTTCTGAACTCCAAAACCAGAAGACAGGGAATTTGTGTGTTGTTTGAAGCCACTAACGTTGTAGTCATCTGCACAGCAGCGATAGGAAGCTAACACCCCTGGAAGTTCCGGGACACCATTGAGGCCTAAGTCGGGGAACAGGGAATCGCCGAGGGAGGGGACTTGATGGATTGGTCTCTTAAAAGGCCTTGATCCTGGGATCTGGGGAGCTGGACACTTCATTTTATGAAAAAGGAATCAGAGGCTTAGAATGAGGGATAAAGCACTTTACCTAGGAAAGAACAAAGTTAAGAATTACATCCAACTTCTCAGAAACCATGCAAGCAAGAAGAGCGTGGAGTGAAGTATTTAAAGTGTTGAAAGAAACCACCAGCCTAGAATTCTGTGCTTTGTGAAACTATTTTTCAAAAGTGAAAGAGAAATCAAGGCTTTCTCAGACAAACGAAAATGGAGGGTATTTGTTGCCAGTAGATCTGCCTTGCAAGAAAATGCTAAAAGACATTTTTCTCTAAGAAGGAAAATAATATAGGTCAGAAACTCAGGTCAACATAGAGTAAGGAAGAGCATCAAAGAAGGAATAAGTAAAGGTAAAGTAAAAAACTTTTAGTTTTCTTATAAATGGATCAAAAAGATACATTTGCTCAACATAATACCGACAATGTATTCGCTCATGGGTAATTGTGCTCAGGCCGCCCAGCTGGAAGTGGTGAAGGGAATAACCAAACCCGTGTCAGTTTGGGAAGGTAAAGCCCTGCGGAGAGCTGCAGCCCCGCACATGGCGTCAGCATGTTACAGGTTTGCGCAGCACCCGTGGAACTGAGCGGTTCAGAGTCGCGTTGGGGAAGAACTTGTCCAGCTGCAGGACGCAAGCCGTGAGCATCTTCACATCTGCCTCACCCAAGGTGGGACGCCAGCACATGCGGCACCTGAGCCAGCCAGGGGCATAAAAGCCTGGCCATGTGGGTCAAATGTGGATGCTGCCAGGCGATCCTTGCTGCAGAGCCCTTTGCAAGACCAGAACAAGTCTTTGGACGGCAAAGACAGACCTTGGAGACAGAAATGCTGCAACTAGGGGCTGAGGGAGCCCAGCTTTGCATTCTGGGTAGTATTTACTCCAGGCTGCTTTTGTTTTCAGCACAGAAAAATGAGTCAGGGGCCTCCCCATCTTTAATGCTTGTTTTGGTTTTTGTTCTTTCTTTTGAAGGTGAGGAGTGGGTGCTTGCACACGTGTCTTGATAAGGGAGAAGCAGAGCTCTTGGACGGTGGATTCCTGGGGAACTAGCATCCTCCTGCCCTGGCCAAGTCATACTCATGCCTCTGCCTGGCTATACATCTCATCTTCCTGCCCCCAGCTGCTTGCAGGCAACAGAATGAATTCAGCGCTGGGCAGGGGCACCACATTATCACCTGATTCACAGTCTGAGAGGGAAGCTGACCTTACCCGTTCAAAGGGCAGGGGGAGCCATTTGTCCCCACTCATCACAACTTCCTCCTGGCTCCTGCCTCTGACGTCTGGGAAAAAAGAGGGCACTTTATCCACATCAGCACGGTAGCTTCTGGTGAGAATGGAAGGGGTGGAACAGGGCTCAAGCAGCCATGAGTGAAGCCTCAGAAAGCTACGAGGACCATGTAACAACAGGGATGTGGATACCAACCCAAATCATTTTTCTATGTCAATCCCTGAACACTTTGTTTTTCAGAAATTCTCTCTCTATATATGCAGAGATTTTAGTGTTTCAGCTTCACATGTAAGGAGCTTGGAAGTCACCGTTCTGTCCTAACAATACATAAAAAGCTGAATAGACTGAATAACTCCCCCTGGATCCATAAGAGAGGAGGACACCGTCAAACCACTGCCCCCCAAGATGGCAGCAGCAGACAGGTGAATACAGGGAGTGCTGGCTTAGCTGAGCAGAGACTCATGAGTGGAAACCAGTGTGGGAACCAGTGCCTGGGTAGGAAAATCTCAAGGTAATTGATGAATCATTGGAGCTCATTGTGGACAACTCAAGAGTTAAAAAACTCCAGGGGAGCCCCAGAAGTCTAGGGGTAAAAGACTCCATGACACTGAGATTTACCTCTAGGAGTTCTACCAGTATTCCCACAATAAATATCTGAGAAAAACCTACTCAGGAGGCTGACAGGTGGAGGGGAAAATACCACTCTGCAATATGCCTTAACAAGGCTGCCCCCAGGAGAAACTAGTTAACCAGAGCCTAACCTGCTGGGGTGTTATCAGAGCCTGAGTAACCCGGGGAAAGAGAAATACCCAACTCCAGCCCACTCAAGCCATCCTGTCCCACCTAAGAGGAAAAGAAAAAAACTCTTGTGAAGTTCACAGACCAGGAGCACAGGCTCACTGAAAGACTGAGACCTAATCACAGGACTATAGAACACTGCCCCTCCCCACTATATTGCTAAAGGCCTATTTATGGCAGTTCCTTTTTTTTTTTTTAACTGAATATAGCAGTTCCTTTACCCAGTACATCATGTCTGGTTATGAAGTAAAAATACAAGGCATACCAAAAGACAACAGTTTGAAAAGAAAGAATAAGCATCAGAATCAGACATGGCAGTGATGTTAAAGTTTAAAACAACTAGGATTAATATGGTAAGCGCTCTAACAGGTAAAATAGCACACAAGAGCAGATGAGCAATGGAAGCAGAGAGAGAAATCCTAAGAAAGAACCGTAAAAGAAGCACTAGACTAAAAAATACTAACAGAAATAAAGAATGTCTTTGATGGGCTTTTTCGTAGAGTGGACATGACTGAGGAAAGAATCTCTGAACTTGAGGATGTCTCAATAACCAAAAAGCGAAAAGACCAAAAACAGAACAGAGTATCCAAGGACTGTCAAACAACTACAAAAGTATAACGTGTAATGGGAATACCAGGGGGAGAAGAGCAAAGAACAGAAAAAATATTTGAAGAAATGATGGCTGGGAATTTTCCAAAATAATCTCAGACATCAAACCACAGATCCAAGAAGCTTAGAGAATAACAAGGATAAATTCCACCCCCCCCCCCAAAAAACCCACCAAACTATACCTAGGCATATCATTTTCAAAGTACAGAAAATCAAAGATAAAGAAAAAAATCGTGAAAGAAGACAAGGGAAAAAAAGCACTTTACCTATGGAAGAACAAAAGTTAGAATTACACCCAACTTCTCAGAAGCCATGCAACAAGGAGAGAGTGAAGTGAAATATTTAAAGTGTTGAGAGAAAGAAACCACCAACCTGGAATTCTGTACGTTGTGAAGTTATTTTTCGAACATGAAGGAATAAAGACTTTCTCAGATAGACAAAAATTGAGGGTATTTGTTGCCAGTAGATCTGCCTTGCAAGAAAATGCTAAAAGACATTTTTCCTCTCTAAGAAGGAAAATAATATAGGTCAGAAACTCAGATCTACCTAAAGTAAGGAAGAGCATCAAAGAAAGAATAAAGGTAAAATAAAAACTTTTATTTTTCTTATTCTTAATTGATCTAACAGATAAATTTAAATAATAACAAAAATGTATTTGCTGATGTATAATTGTCTTATGTACATATATATGCTTATGTATGCTTATGTCAATATATAAGTGCAATGAGTGACAGCAATGAAACAAGGAATGGGAGGGAGGAAATAGAATGATTTTATTAGTGTAAAGAAATGCCACAGATTTTTGTATATTAATCGTGTATCCTGCTACCTTGCTGAATTCATTTATTCTAATAGTTTTGGTGTGGAGACTTTATAAAGTTCTATGTCATAGAGTATCATGTCATCTGCAAGCAGTGACAGTTTTGCCTCTTTCCTTCCAATTTGGATCCCTTTTATTTCTTTTTCTTGTCTGATTGTTGTGGTTAGGACTTCCAATTCTATGTTGAATAGAAGTGGTGAGAGTGGGCATCCTTGTCTTGTTCCTGAACTTAGTGAGAAGGCTTTTAGCTTTTCACTGTTGAGTACTATGTTGGCTGTGGATTTGTTGTAAATGGCTTTTATTACGTTGAGATACGTTCCTTGTATACCTATTTTGGTGAGAGGATGATTGTTTTTATAAGGTACTCATACTTCCCATGAAGTGGTATACTAATAATATTTGAAAATGGACTTGGATTAGCTGTAAACATATATTGTAAACTCTAAGACAACAACTAAAAGTAAGAAAGGAAGTATATAACTGGTATTCTAAGAAAGGAGAGAAAATGGAATCATGTAAAATGCTCAGTTAAAACTGCAAAAGGCAGAAAAAGTGGAAGACAAGAATAAAGAACAAGGGCGACAATTAGAAAACAGTAAAGAATATGGCAGATATTAATCCAACCAGATAAAAAATCACTTTGAAGATCGATGGTCTAAGTGTAACGATTAAAAGACAGAGAATATCAGAATGGATCAAAAAACAAGACCCAGCTATATTGTTGTCTACAAGAAACCCACTTTATTTTATTATTTTGTTGGCCCTGCTGCGCAGCATGTGGGATCTTAGTTCCCTGACTGGGGATGGAACCCGTGCCCCCTGCAATGGTCACTCAGAGGACCGCCAGTGAAGTCCCAAGAAGCCCATTTTAGAGATACATATAGATTAAGAGTAAATGGATGAAGAAAAATTTACCATGCTAACACGAATCAAGAGAGAGCAGGAGTAGTTGCATTAATTTCAGACAGAGCAGACAGAATTCAAAGCAAGGGAAGTTATCAGGAATAAAGAAGGGCGTTTCATAATGACAAAGGGGTCAATTATCCAGGAAGAGTAACAATCCTTAATGTGTATGTACCTAATAACAGAGCATCAAAAACTAATAGAGGGCTTCCCTGGTGGCGCAGTGGTTGAGAGTCCGCCTGCTGATGCAGGGGACACGGGTTCGTGCCCCGGTCCGGGAAGATCCCACATGCCACGGATCCGGAGCCTGTGCTCCGCAACGGGAGAGGCCACAATAGTGAGAGGCCCGTGTACCACACACACAAAAAAAACTAATAGAACTGTGTGATGAATTGGGAGATTGCGAATGACATATATACACTAATATGTATAAAATGGATAACTAATAAGAATCTGCTGTATAAAAAAAATAAATTAAATTCAAAAAAAAAACTAATAGAACTGCAAGTGAACCTAAAACTTAAAGTGTTAATAATAAAAATACCATCAGGAAACTTTCTTATGCATGTCTTTTTAACGAGAGGTCAGAATACCAGAGGAGAGACAGAAAGCAGTGTGTGTCTTCTCTAACGCAATCCAAGCAGTTTCCCATTACCCCAGTAGTATCACCTTTGCACATGCGTGTACTGGTGTGCTAGTAAGTGGTTGAAAGCTCTGATTTGTAGCCTTTGCCAATTTCCGTGTTATAAACATTCCCCCCATGGCTGATATCAAGCTACTAAGGTGACATTACTGAACACAAGAGATGGGCAGCAGCTCACTGTTTTACAGTATATCCACCACTCCGATACAATAAACATAAATAACCTCAAAGCACAGAGAACAGAAAAACGTAGTGAAATAATTAGGGAGTGATGAATTTATTACCTTTGTTTTTAATATCATTTAATTGTAAATGTATATAATCTAATTTTATAATGGATGTGTTTAACAACCGGCTCATGAAATTCCTGAACATTTAATAAGCAGTTCTCATGGGGCAGGGAAGAGCCGGCTCCAGCACGGTGCCACATGTATGGCCATTTAGCAACTCCATGTCACTTCATAGCCACCATCCCAAATGCCACTAGGGTTGAGTCTGTGGGTTCAGATACAATAACAGATGATCTGTGTGGCCCCTTTTCCCCCCACCCTCAGCCTGTGCTCTCCTTTGCAGTATCGGGAGGTAACATCAGATGAACTTCACTTCTTGGAGGGAAAGAGCATAATATAGTGGAAAGAGCACAGGCTTTGGAGTCAGAAACAGCAGGATTTTTCAGTTCTGCCACTCACTGTGGAGTGACTTTGGGTGAGGTAGTTAACACTCTGAGCCTCAGTCTTTTTTTCTCTAAAATGGGGGTAATAGTGACTACCTCATAGGGTTATTATGGTTTTTGACAGGGATTACTAACTATACCCCATTCTTCCGTTTAACATAGATTTAGAATTTTTAGCCAGACACATACCTGTCTGGATGAAAGATTACATTTCCCAGCCTCTATTGCTGCTAGATAAATACGTTCTGATTGATGGGATAAAGGTGGAAGTGGTGTGTGCAATATCCAGGCCATACTCCTAAAGGGAAGGAGCATACCTCCCTTCCCCATGTTCTGGCTTCTTGCTGGCTGGAATGCTGATGTGATGGTGGGGGCAGAAGCAGCCATCCAGACCATAACGGGGGAGGCCACATGTCAAGAGTGGCAGAGTACTCAGATAGAAGGAGCCTCGGGTCACCTGGCAATTGTGGGGTCACCTTACCAGCCCTGGACCACCTGTTTAGCCTTTTACGAGTGACAGGAATGGTATTTAAGCCTCTATTATTTTGAGTTCTCTTTAAAACTTTTTTTATTGCCATAAAATATAAATAACATAAAATTTATCATTTTAAGTGTATGATTCAATGGCATTAAGGACATTCACAGTGTTGTGCAACCATCACCACTGTCGTTTCCATAACTTTTTCATCATCCCAAACAGAAACTCTGACCTCTTAAACAATAACTCCCCCCATTTCTCTCTCCCTTCACCCCCGGGTAACCTCTCATCTACTTGCCTCATATAAGTAGAATCAGACAACAGCTGGCCTTTTCTGTCTGATTTATTTCACTTAGCATAATGTTTTCAAGGTCCATCCATGTTGTAGCATGTATCAGAATTTTGTTCCTTTTTAAGGCTGAGCAGTATTTCACTGTAGATATATACTATATTGCATTTATCCATTCATCTGTTGATAGACATTTAGATGTTTCTACCTTTTAGCTATAGTGAATAATGCTGCTGTGAACATTGGTGTACAAGTTATTTGAGGTCTTTTTGGGAAAGAAGTAGAACCAATATACCAACTAATACCAGTCTGAAATTAAATATTGCATACAAAATGTCGTCCCAGTGACTGTATGCGTGTCCCCCCACTACTCATTCTTTTTCGAGAGAGTAGGTCAAGGGGTGTGATGAAGCAGTTTGGGGTAAAACCAGTGGTGTGACAGAGCTGGCTCACAAGAGCCACTGCTTCAGCTCACACGAGCCACTGATTAAGTATTCAGTAAATTTGTGAGCTGGCTGTTAGAATCTTGGTGACCTCAAATCAGCCATGGCGCGGGTATTTACACTATGGTAATTGGCAAACAGTACAAATCAGGGCTTTTCGGTTTCTTGGAGAGCTGGTTGTTGAATGAGTAGCACCTCACTGGTGAAAGCCATCCCTTGCTGGAGGCACAATCCTTTACTGCCTACAAGACTTTATTATAACCCCCTCTTAGGTGTAGCAGGTTGTGGTAATGTTAACTCTATTGCTGGAGAGTGTGGATTGTTGTGTATAAAGATTATGAAGCAGACATTTATTTGTGCATGTAAGTACCTATAACCCTTGCTTAAGGCAGCAGCAGAGAGGACACTAGCTAGACATGCCAGAAGTTGGGGGCTAAGAAAATGCACGATTCTTCATGCTGTCTTCCCTGCTGGGCCACGCTCGGAGGCTGTGTTATGATGGCTGTTCATGAGAGTAGAGCCTCCATCAGCCCCGGGGTCCCTGACGGATAAGAATAGAAGTCCCAGCTGACATGTGGTGGACAGGAAGCACAAGCAAGAAATAACCCTCTGTGGTTTTAAGCCGCCGAGACGTTGGAGTTGTTTCATCTGCATTGTAATCTAGTTTATCCTGACTGATAAACCTCCAAGTAAAGAGGCTGGGTAGGTAGCTGCATAATATAAAAAAAAGAGTACTGGGCTCCATGTAGGTGGCACTGAAATCTCTGGGATTAGATGAGGTCACCAAGGGAGTGAGTATAAATCGAAAAGAAAAGAAGTCCAAAGACTGAGCCCTGGGGCTTCCTCAGTGTGTAGATGTTAGAGGGATGAGGGGGACCTGGGGAGGCAGGGGAAGCCAAGAGAATGTGGGATCCTGGAAGTAAAGTGTATCGGGCAAGAAAGAGGGGCAAATCTGTCAGGCTCGACCCAGAGTTGTCCTGGCACTAGCAAGGGCGCGGGTGTTCTGGTGACCTGTGATGGGTGGAGTGAGAGGCTGATTGGCAGTAGCTCACAGCAGATGCGCAGGAGGCGAGCTGGAGAAAGGAATTGTTGCAGGAAGGCGGACCCCTTCCGGGGCCTGAGAGTGGGCTCTTATCTAAAGCTCGGAAATGAACTGTCCGAGGAGACACACGTGCTGACACAGCAAGAGACTTTATTGGGAAGGAGCGCCTGGACGGAGAGCAGCAGGGTTAGGGAACGCAGAACTGCTCTGCCATGTGCCTCGCAGTCTCGGGTTTCACGGTAATGGGCTTAGTTTTCCGGCTTAGTTCCGGCCCATCCTCTTGCTTGACCCTGTAGTCTGACTCAGGGTCCTTCCAGGTGGCGCGCGCGTCTCTCAGCCAAGATGGATTCCAGTGCAAAGGGCTCTGGGAGGTTGGTCGTCTCCGCCCTCTTCTGGCCCCTCGCAGCTCTTGCTGGTTAGATTTCCGAGGCAGCGCCGTGTTCCTTGTCGGGACCTCCCGTTGTGAGACACCTCAGGCAAGTGGTTATCCTCGTGCGGGGCCGAGGCAGGCGGGCTGGCGGTATCGTTCCCTCGCAGAATTACACGCAGCTTTTCAAGGACGGGGCTGCGAAGGGGAGGAGAAATGGAGTAACACCTGGGAGGGAAGTGGGGCTAGGAGAGGGTCGTTGATTTTTAAGGAGAAGAAATAAGACCATGTTTGTGTGGCGGTGGAAGGTTGCAGTGGAGAGGGGAGAGTTACTGGTGTGTGAAGCACTGAGGGGAGATGGGGACTCGGGCCGAAGGTCCCTCTCCAGTACCAGAGGGAGAGGGGACTGAGGCAGAGCGCAGAGGATGGGGCAGGAGAGGGGCTGCGGGCTTCCCTCCAATGGCTTCTGCCTCCTCTGTGCAGTAAGAGGCAGTAGGAGGCAGGGAAGGGCCCGGAGCTGGCGGTTTGAGGGATGGTAGGACCAGAAAAGGCAGAACACCCTGGAATAAAGTCAGGACTGAGGTGGGGTCATGACTGGCGCTTTGGGCAGGAGAGAAACTACACACAGGAGTGCGTACACCTGCTGCCTTTCCTCCGGCCACGGGCAGGACGCTCAAAGGGACGAATATGCTGGTGTCTTGGCTGCTTTCTGCCTCAGGGGAATAGGGTCTCACAAGGGAAAATATCAAGAGCAGAGAGTAAAGCTAGAACCAGAAATTATTCCTCTTAGGCTGTCTGTAGTCAGATAGAAGTAGCCTGTTGTCTCCCAGTCAGTCCGTCAGTCAGTCAACAAACATTCATCTTACAAACACCTACTAAGAGCTCCAGGCACTGAGCGGTTGCTGAGGATATTAAAATACTGTCTTTCTTACTAGACTAACTGTTACTTAATGTGGCTGGAGCTTCGTCAGTGAGTACACTCTGAAGAGGGAGTGAGTCTTTCCGCCCAAGGGGAGAGGGCAGAGGAAGATCTCCACTAAGAGCTGCCAACTCTGCTTTCCTGGTTGGACCCTCTCTGTTCCTTGAACACACCTCACGCTGTTCCCTCTGCCCAGGGCTCTCTGCTCTGGCTCTTTGCATGGCTGACGCCTTATCTCTTAGGTCTTATCTCAAAACCCTCTAGGCCTCTACCTAGAGCACCTTTGGACTCTGCCTGGAAGGCTCCACCCCCACTCACCTGTGGCTTCCTCCCGTTTGTCTGTTCTTTTTTTCCACTTCAGCCTTACGGAGGTCTACTTGACAAATAAAATCGTAAGATATTTAAAGCATACATGCTGATTGGATATACGTATACATTGTGGAATGATTCCCCCTGTGAGTTAATTACCATATCCATCACCTCACATATTTACCTTTTCTGTGTGTGGGAGAACATTTAAGCTCTACTCTTAGCAGATTTCAATTATACTATACAGTGCTATTAACCAGAGTCACCACGTTTTACATCAGATCCTCAGACCTTATTCATCTCATAGATGAAAATTTATACCCTTTTACTTTCACCAACCTCTCCCTATTTCCCCCACCGCCAGCCACTGGCAACCACCTTTCTACTCTCGGTTTCTATGAGTTCGCCTTTCTTTTTTTTTACATTCCTCATGTAAGTAGTAGCAGGCAGTATTTGCCTTTCTCTGTCTGGCTTAATTGACTTAGCATAATATCTGCTAAATGCATCGTGTTGTTGCAACTGGCAGGATTTCCTTCTTTTTAATAACACTGAATAATAGAATATTCCATTGTATATATGCACTGCATTTTCTTTATCCATTCATCCATCGATGGACATTTTGTTCAGCTGCTACCTGGTGAGTCTCTCTGGCCATGTCCAGCACATCCCGTCCTGTTCCTTCCTCTGTGGTCCTTCACCACACTCATCCGATCTGACAAAGTTTCTATCTTACTCATTTTTCTGTCTCTCCTACCAGAATGCAAGCACCACAAGGGCAGGTGTTCTGGCCTCTTTTCTTCATCCTGTATCCCCAGGGCCAAATGCCCAGCAGAGAGTACGTGCTCAGTAAATCTTTCTTGCTTCAAGGAGTGAAGGAAGGAAGGGTCACCTTGAAGAGACACGCTTCAAGGTCAGAGAGACTCTCCCTCCCCGCTCTGCCCACAATTCCTCCTGCACCAGCTTGTTTCCCTTATAGCCCTCATCACTCTTTGAAGGTCGTCATTTTTTCTCTTTACCCATGGAATAGAAGATCCCTGGGGCTAGTTTTTCTGTTGGTCTTGTTCATAGCGTTTTCCTCCAACATCTGGAGAGTAGCACAGAGTAAGAAGTGTGCAGTGAACAAGTGAAAGAGTGAATGGGTGCACGTGGCTGCCTGGCACACATAGAGGTAGCAGGGGTCACCCTGGGCGTTGGCGTTGGGGCGTGGATGGGAGCGGCCAGCCCTTCCTGTTGGGAGAAGTTACGAGAAGTGTGAAGAAGTTTCAAGTTATGTATGAGGAAATCATGTATATATTTAACACACACAGAAAAATTCAGTAAATGGCGGTCAGCATGTTTATTTTCAATTTTATCTGTCTATCTTACATAGGTGGGGTTTCACAAAGAAATCTCATCATTCCTGGCTGTGGCAAAAGGCAATACAGAGGGTCTCCAAGGAAACTTCGATATTACAGATCATGGGACTTCTTAGGATTTATGGCTAATTAGTAACTGGCCTAAATCTCTTACCAAAAACCTTCAGTGAGGGCTACAAATTGCCCAGTTCTCCACAGGGCTGGAGCCCGGGTAAGGAAGGCTGTGCCTGCAGCTCTGGTGCTTGTGAGAAATCACAGCTGCTGACTGCCTCCACCCTGGGATTCAGAGGAATGAGCCCCCGTTCTGCCAGCTGGATGTGTGTGTGGGGGGGAATCGTTTCTCCCCACTTCCCAATGCCACCTGCCCCTCCACTTCCAGAAGCGGGACTGGTGGACAGGCCTGAGATCCTGATTTTTTGGTCTCATTGGTACCAGGGTCAGAGGCAGCCTCTGAGGCCCCCTCACCCCTCTGGGCAGTCACCGCTAGGGGGTCAGGGGGCCCTCAGTGGAGTCGTGTGGTTCCTGAGTCCAACCATAAACGTCACTCTCTGGTCCTGCTGGTGTGAAAGCTTTCCCACATGGTGCTATTCAAGTGCAAATATGTCTTTGCGGCTGTAGGGAGAAGGTTTCTGTGGAGAAAAATATTATGTAGGAGGCACACGTGTGGGCCTGGGCACTGGTAGCTTGAGGGTAACCCACCCAACAAGGGAGAAGTAGGATCTAGTCAGGATGGAGGATGGTTAACTCCTGAAGGCGCCTGGCCCGGGAGCCTTACCGGGGTTCTCTGAGTCAGGAGAGGTGGGGAGGTTAGGGGTGGCTTTACACCGGGGACCGGACTGGAGGCTGTGAGGACACGGTGTGTCACAGATGCAGCGGTGGGAGTCGGGGAGGTGGGGTCGAGAGTTAGGGCCCCTCGGAACCTCCCGCCTGATGCTGTGACTGTGCCCCTCAGTCAGCTGCTGTCGGTTTGTACCCCGTCTCCTCTTCCCCTTCTCTCCCACCTCAACTTAACTCCAACCCCCAGCCTCATCTGGCTTAGGAAGGGCAGAGAAAGGGGTGCAGCCCTGGATTAGCAAAAACCATTCAACCCTAGGAGACCATGATGGACAAGGGACACAGACAAATGTCCCAGGGTGGAAGGGGGGGGCAGAAGGAGGACCCTTGGGTCACATTCGGCCCATGTTCACTGAACTGAAGTTTTCGGACTCCAACTCTGATGTTCGTGAGGCAGCTTCTGCCAGGGAGCCCTCCTGTAAGTCAGACATTTGAGGCTGAATGTAGTCACCGAATTAGGGGTGTCACCCCCAAAAGGGACATCTGGTGTGTTTAATCCCTGAGCAGTCACATCCTTGAGTTACTCACTCGTGGGAAGATTGGTGTCTAAAACCTACAGAGGAGGGGACAGGAACTCATATTTATTGAGGAGCTGTGATGTGATTTACTTAAAATAGCAGATAACATGCGAAATGCTTTCACATTTTCTCCTTTAACCCCACACCGTCCCTTCTGGTAGGTATTGTTATATCTGTTAGGAAACAGAGGCTCAGATGTTGAATAACTGACTGAGATCAGGGGTCCAAACCAAGATGGACCGTTAACCCGGGTTCTTTGCTACCCAAGGCTCACCAGTTTCCGTGGCTGCTGGGAGCACACACATAACACAGTAGAGGAAGCAGGTCTGGGGGATTTGTGAGAAAATCAGCTCAGGGGTGATGATATGGTGCCTCCCCTAAATTAGAAGGGGTCATAGGGGCATGAGGACTGCTCAGCCATGGAGGAATATAAGCCCAAAATTTCCATACTCTTCAGGTTTTCAGTACGCGGTACGCGGGCCTCTCACTGTTGTGGCCTCTCCCGTTGCGGAGCACAGGCTCCAGACGCGCAGGCTCAGCGGCCATGGCTCACGGGCCCAGCCGCTCCGCGGCACGTGGGATCTTCCCGGACCGGGGCACGAACCCGTGTCCCCTGCATCGGCAGGCGGACTCTCAACCACTGCGCCACCAGGGAAGCCCCAGAAATCTGGATTTTGAATGCAGTTCTCCAGTTTTAATTTTTATTATTATTTATTTATTTATTTTTAAAAAACATCTTTATTGGAGTATAATTGCTTTACAATGTTGTGTTAATTTCTGCTGTACAACAAAGTGAGTCAGCTATATGCATACATATATCCCCATATCCCCTCCTTCTTGTGTCTCCTTCCCACCCCTCTAGGTGGTCACAAAGCACCGAGCTGATCTCCCTGTGCTATGTGGCTGCTTCCCACTAGCTATCTATTTTACATTTGGTAGTGTATATATGTCCATGCCACTCTCTCACTTCATCCCAGCTTACCCTTCCCCCTCCCTGAGTCCTCAAGTCCATTCTCTACGTCTGCGTCTTTATTCCTGTCCTGCCCCTAGGTTCCACTTTTTAAATACCATTACTTCAAACACTGTGCTGGTCAAACAAGACACATTTGTGGGTCAGCTCCTAGCTGTGAATTGGGGTTTCCCAGGCGTACTGGTCAGGAGTGAGTTCAGCTGTGTGTAACAGATACCTGCCTGGGTAGCATAAGCATGCAGGAATCGGCTTTCTCTCTACACTGTTCCTTCCTCCTCAGGAGGAAGTACTGGGGTGATGTGGCAGCTCCACAGTGCTGCTGCCAGAGACCCAGGCTTGCTTCATCTTTCTGCCCCACTCTTTTGCATCTGTGACTTTTATCCTTATGTTCACAGGATGCAGCATTTCCGGGCATCACTTCTTGTTTCTGCTAGGAGGTAGGGCAAAGTGAGAAAGCATGAGCTACCTGGGTCTGTACCCTTAGGGAAATGATAGCTTTCCTGGAAATTCCACCTGGTACACTTTACCTTACATCCTATTGGCTAGAATTGGTCTCCTGACCATCTCTAGCTGCAAGGGAGTCTGGAAAAAGGAGTGTTTTTAAATAGAAACCATTGCTCATCAGGACAAAACTAGGATTTCATTAATAACTAACAAAGGGAAAATGAGTATCATATAATCGTGTCTTTCTCACTGTGCTAATTTTCTGAGTGACGTTGGCTGGTTGACTACTGCTGGTAACAGCAAAGGAGGTGCCGTAGCTCTGTTGGTAGCAATTTTACACTGTTCCTTCCTTCTCTGGGTCTCCAAAATTTGGGCAATATAACCTGTGTTGGTGTTTTTATTGCCCAAATCCTCCTCCCAATAGAGACACCTCTGGAGCCAGCCAGATCCTTGGTAAAATTCATCCACATGGCAAATTCTGTCCCTTCAATTTGCCTGCTTTTATCTTTTAATATAATCTGACATCAGTTTTTGCCCTTCTTTTTTTTTCTCATTCTTAAAATTAAAAAAAAAATTTTTGGCCATGCCATATGTCATGTGGGATCTTATTTCCCTGACCAGGGATTGAACCTGGATCCTTGGCAGTGAGGGCACAGGGTCCTAGCCACTGGATCTCCAGGGAATGCCCTCCCATTTGTTGATAGACATTTTTCCTAAGGATATCTCCCTATTATTACATATTTAGTTATAATTTATCTACATTCTTTAGGAAATGCAACATCAACTGCCATTGAATTTAGTTATCTAAACTACAGATTACAGGGTGTATCAGTCACGACAGGCTTGGTTAAGCCACAGTAACAAAGAAGCCCAAAAACCCAGTGACTTAAAATGGAGTATTACTCAGCCATAAAAAGAAACAAAATTGAGTTATTTGTAGTGAGGTGGATGGACGTAGAGTCTGTCATACAGAATGAAGTAAGTCAGAAAAACAAATACCATATGCTAACACATATATATGGAATCTAAAAAAAAAAGTTCTGATGAACCTGGGGGCAGGACAGGAATAAAGATGCAGAGGTAGAGAATGGGCTTGAGGACATGGGGAGGGGGAAGGGTAAGCTGGGACCAAGTGAGAGAGTGGCATATATACACTACCAAATGTAAAATAGATAGCTAGTGGGAAGCAGCCGCATAGCACAGGGAGATCAGCTCGGTGCTTTGTGACCACCTAGAGGGGTGGGATAGGGAGGGTGGGAGGGAGGGAGACGCAATAGGGAAGAGATATGGGAACATATATATATGTATAACTGATTCACTTTGTTATAAAGCAGAAACTAACACACCATTGTAAAGCAATTATACTCCAATAAAGATGTTAAAAAAAAAAGATTAATTTCTTACTCGCATGTCCACTGTGGGTCATTACAGATATGGGAAGACTCTGCTCATAGTGGTCATTCAGGAATCAAAGTCTAAAGGAAGCACCGCCATCTTGAACATCGCTAGTCATCACACCAGGGGGAAAAGAGGGCTCTGGAGGACCTTGCATTGGCAATTAAATGTCACTTTCCCTTGCAACTTATTGGCTAGAATTGCTCACGTGTCCTCAAACAACCAGAGGGGCCCAGGAGTGCAGTCCCATCATGTTCACGGAGGGATGAGAACAAGAAGTATTTGGGAAGCAAACGAAGTACTCAACGTGTGTAAGCAAGGCCAGATCAGGGGTCTGTCTGGTTGAAGGTTGTTCTTGATGCAAACCTCCACCAGTGAAGCAAATCTGTGATGGTACCTGCTCTTGAAGGAAGCCCTGTCCCTCTGAAAGGTGCTTGCTTCTGAGTCAGCCGGAGGAAAGAGGAACCTAGAATGTGGCTTTAGCTCTGCACAGTAGAATTTCCCCCCAAGTAAAATAAAGAATGTTCTAAACTCTTCTCTTTACTTCAGCCAATCTCTGAGGTCCCCTCCCCTCACATAATCCCTACATCATCTTACTCAGGAGCCACCTTCAAAGCTTTTCCACGAAAGTTCTCTGGCTGTGCGTGGAGAGTGCAGTGGGGGATGGGTGTGGCTGGGGGAGAGTTGGAGGGCAGGGGCAGGGTTAAGTGAGTGCCGTTCCTCAAATTCGTGGATCCAGCATTTCTAAGGAAGACTGGGTAGGTAGATTTTCAGGTCCATGGTGACAGTCACCGGACACATTCCTTTCTTTTCAACGTAAGGTTATAATAACAAGGGTGCTATTTTGTGCTCCCTATTCTGGGATAATTTCCCCAAAATGGTGAGACAGGGAAAAAGCTCTCTCTGCTCTGGCCTTTGCTTCAGCACCGCTTTGGTGCAAGAAGGTGTGAACAGCAAGTGCCTCGTGGGTATCGTTTTCCTTCTGTTGGTGAGTGGGAGGAACTGTAGAAGATGTTAATTCACACACATCACAGACGCACACTCCCATAAAGATGTTAAAAATAAATAATTAATTTTTAAAAACGATGCACACTTTCCTTTGGCTGCAGGAGAGGGAGCAACGGAATCTAGCACAGAACTTTAGGCTGATGAATTAACTTACCCTCTTCGCAAGAGAGGTTTGAAAGAAAAAAATAATCACTAGGCTAAGGAAAGCCTCCCTAGCTTCCAAAACTCTAGCAACTTTCTCTACCATAATTATGCCAGGCATGTTGTAAGAGGAGGACACACCAGCATCTGTCTGTCTGCAGGACTCCCGGAGCGGTGTTAAAGCTCCAGGTGGCCTGCGGACGGAGACTCTCACAGCCAGCATTGGCGAGAGTTCTAGGCATTGGCAGGGGTTCTAGTTTAGGTCTTCCGTCTGTATGGGGGTTTGCTGTTATATTGTTGTCATTGTTTCTGCTGGGGTGGTGCTCTGTTTGAGGCAGTTTACACGGTGAATAGTTGAACCTGAATTTGAACTCAGGCTGTGGCACTTACAGCCAAGGGATGTCCCAGGTCTGGTTCTTCAAAAGCAGAGCCTTTGCATGCAGTGTGTCACTGGGAAATGCTCCCAGGAAAACCCAGGAGAGGCCAGGGAAGTGGGACCCGGCAGGGAAGGAGCTGGGCAGGGGTGCAATGTGCGGCATCAAACAACATCCCATGGAGGGAAGGCTCCCAGTTGGCTCTGTTCCCCTGGGAGCTCTGGGGTCCGTGTCCCATTAGGGGTGGGGACCTAGTTACTTATCCATTTCCCCAGGTCACAGTTTACCAGCCTGCCTCCAAATCCCCAACATCAAACACCGTGATAAACCACCTGGTACTATGTGAGAATTTCCCTGGGACTTACATGCCCAGGAGTGGGATTGCTGGGTGTTGGAGGCAATGGATTCTGCATTTTGCTAAATGCTGCCTGCAAGCTGTCCAGAGAGGTGATTGCGGCTTTCCCCTCCCAGCAGTGCAGGGTTCCCACCTCCCCACATTTCTAACTTAGCCTCTCTGCTGGGTGTGAGAGGACCTCTTGTTTGAATTTGAATTCCTCTGATCACTGCTGACCTGGAACTACTCTTCACATACTTGTTGGCTATTTGGTCTCCCCTCCTGTGTATTGCTTGATTACCACTTTGTTTCCTCTTAAAATTGGTGGTGGTGTTATAGTTGTTGATTTGTAACCAACTGTATATTTGAGAGTCTGGATAGATATCTTTGGATTTTCGACACTGCAAATACCTCAGTTTGTCATTAGTGTGGAAATTTTCTCCCATGTCCTTTTAACCAACCAGACATGCAGTTGTTTAAATATAGTCAAAAGCATTAACTGAGCACATACTATGTGGTGACACTCTGTGAGGTACTTGTCTTAGTTTCTCTCTCCCTGGAGCGGACCCTGAGACAAAGACATGGGTGGGAGTAGTTTATTTGGGCCATGAAGACAATGCTTATAGGGTGTGATCCGGGTAAGGGGAGGCAGCCAATAAACGGTGTATTATCCAGCAAGTTACCGCTCTACGTGAGGGTGACTTAATTCTGCTGGAGACCTGTGGGACTCAGAGCCATCCTACCAGAGAGGTAAGGGAGCCGGGATGTTTATACACCAGTTGCCGTCAGTCGTTGGCTGGGGGGGCAGGGAGGGTGTCAAATCCCCAGCACTTCAAGCTTGCTGCTGAGACAGCAAAATGAGCTCTAGGCAAGAGGAAGGTTTCCCACAAAGCAGTGCAGGGACTTGCAGTCTCCCACCACCCGCCAGGTGTGCCCTGAATTGGTGAGGAGATATGGACGGGGCACCAAGGGGGGCCTGCTACCCTGCTGTATGTACGTCATCCCTAACCCAAACATCAAACAAAACAAAAACACTCATAAGTAGGCATGATTGTACCCACTTTTTAGGCTGGGACAAAGGGTGAAATAAATGGAGTGAAGTTAGTGGCAGAATAGTGATTGAATTGCCTGGAGGAGTTTATACAAGGCAGGTTCTACGCCTGAGGTGAGGCTCAGAGATCTACATTTTTAACGAGGGTCTGATGTAGGTGTTTGTATTCGTTATCTATTTCTGTAAAACAAATTACCTCAGTACTTAGCTTAAAACCACAAAACATTATCTCCCCCAGTTTCTGAGAATTAGGAATCCAGGGTGGCCTGGCTGGGTGGCTCTGGGTCTCTCAAAAAATTGCTGTCTTCAGGGGACACAGGTTCGTGCCCCGGTCCGGGAAGATCCCACATGCCGCGGAGTGGCTGGGCCCGTGAGCCATGGCCGCTGAGCATGCGCGTCCGGAGTCTGTGCTCCGCAACGGGAGAGGCCACAACAGTGAGAGGCCCACGTACCACAAAAAAATAAATAAATAAATAAAAATAAAAATTGCTGTCAACATGTGATTCACTGTCAAGTTTGCTCATGTGTTCCTCATGGGCTGTTGGTGACAGAAATGTTCAGTGTCTTGACTGGTGGCAAGTACACCTACATGAGTGATAAAAAGTGTGTAGAACACCAGAATTCCCTGGTGGTCCAGTGGTTAGGATTCAGTGCTTTCACTGCCGTGGCCCCAGGTTCAGTCCCTGGTTGGGGAACTAAGATCCTGTAAGTCACACGGTGTGGACAAAAATTTAAAAAGTGTTGGGACTTCCCTGGTGGCATGGTGGTTAAGAATCCGCGTGCCAATGCAGGGGACACAGGTTCGAGCCCTGGTCCGGGAAGATTCCACATGCCGTGGAGCAACTAAGCCTGTGCGCCACAACTACTGAGCCTGTGCTCTAGAGCCCGCGAGCCACAACGACTGAGCCTGTGTGCCACAACTACTGAAGCCCCCGCACCTAGAGCCCATGCACTGCAACAAGAGAAGCCCCTGCTCGCCACAACTAGAGAAAGCCTGCGCACAGCAACGAAGACCCAATGCAGCCAAAAATAAATAAATAAATTTATAAAAATAAAATAAAATAAAAATTACAAAAAGTGTGTAGAACTCAACATACAAATGAGTACAAATAAAACTGGGGAAGCCTGAACCAGGTCCACAGTGGATTATATCAATGCCAATATCTTGGTTATGATATTGTACTGTAGTTTTGCAAGATGTTCTCACCAAGGGAACCTGGGTAAAAGGCACACCAGGTCTCTCTGTATAATTTCTTACAACTGCATGTGGATGTACAATGATCTCAAAAAGTTAACAAAAAAACAAGACTCTGGCAAGAATATCCATAGCAGCTTTATTCATAGTCACCTTCAACCTCAAAGCCCATAAAACCAAAGAAAGTGTAACCAGATTGTGGTATATTGACACAGTGACACAGTATAACACAATGAAGATGAACGAAGTACAGTTATACACAACGTGAATGAATGGCACGTGGTGTGGAGTGAAAGAAGACAGGCACAAAAAGCACACCCAGTGTGAGTCTATTTATATAAATACAAAACCCGGCAAAACCCAGTCTACGTTATGAGAAGTCAGGACAGTGTTACCTTTGTGGTGATGTACTAACATAAGGGATGCAGGAAGGGGCTTCTGGGGCCCTGGCAATGTTTCCTCAGTTGTCTGGCGTGTCCTGTTTGGGGAAATTCATCAAGTCATACATTTATGATATGTGTGCTTTTCTGTAAGGGCGCATCAATAAAAGTTTTTAAAATATTTAACATATGGACTTCGGAGGGCATTATGCTAAGTGAACTAAGTCAGACAGAGAAAGAAATACTGTATGATACCAATTATATGTGGATTCTAAAAGATACAACAAACGAGTGAATGTAGCAAAAAGGAAACAGACTCACAAATACTGTATGATACCAATTATATGTGGATTCTAAAAGATACAACAAACGAGTGAATGTAGCAAAAAGGAAACAGACTCACAGATACAGAGAACAAACTAGTAGTTACCTATGGAGAGAGGGAAGGGGGGTGTAGGGGATTAAGAGGTACAAACTATTATGTATAAAATAAATAAGCTACAAGAATATATTGTACAACACAGGCAACATAGCCAATATTTTATAATAACTATAAATGGAGTATAACCTTTAAAAATTGTGCATCACTATGTTGTATGCCTGTAACTTATATAATATTGTACAACTATATCTCTAAAAGAAAAAATATTTAACATACAATATATTAATACCTAGCATTAACTGAGTGCTAGCTACATGCCAAGCCCTTTCCTAGCCACTTTACGTGCATTTTGTCATTTCAGTTTTTGAGGAATTTTCTATTATCCCCATTGTACAGATGAGAAAACTGAGGTTAACGGCCTCCCAGCTGCCCTGTGAGGCACCTGGAAATCCCCGATGCTCGAAATCACCTTGGGTTCATAGACAAGGCCAAGCCATTAGCAACATCATTGAAAATGGTCCTGTTCACTCAGCAACACATGATTGCCCTGGTAACACTAAACATGGCTGTTTGCCCAAAAGGAGGGGGACCCCTACAAAGAACAGTTGTGAAATCCAAGCACTTTATCTTTTACTGAAAGCCAGGGTAGGCCCAGGGTAGGGGATGAACTGCTAATTGATAAACACTGTAATTAAGTAGAGAGGCTTCAGTTCAAACCACCAGGATTGTAGTTGACAATGGAAGTGTGAAAATGACCATGATTAATGAACTAGCTAATAGTGTTGTCCTGTTAATGACATTCTTTCATGTTTTAGCTAGGAGCACATGTGGTGACTGCAGATCAGCCAGTGGGCAAACCAATGTAACTTTCTTTAATTATTTCTGGTTTCTACCCTGGAGTCCCATCCAGGTGGTGAAACATTTTTAGTCAATTCAGGGCTTTTTCTCTTCCCCCCTTGCCCCCAGGGAGAGTGCCGGGGTGACGGTGTCCAGGCCTTGATGGTGGTAAGGGTGGCGTCTGGTTCTGATTGTCATGTGTCCACTCTGGCATCCCTGGATGACAAGCTCCAGATGTGACAATGCACGTTGACATTCTGCCACACTGACAGCTGCCATGGCGTCCTTGTCCCTCCATGGCCAGCAGTCCTGTCTCCTGATCTACTGCTGTGTTCTCCTTGTTTTGGCCACAGGCTTTGCCACCGGTTCCTCTTGTCACTTCCTTCAGTAGCTTCTCAGAGGGATAATTGGCTCTACTGACTATACTGGATGCTGTTGGCACAGATGCTGAAAACTTGGCCTCTGTGCGCTGGTGCCAAATCAAACCTCAAAGACAGAGTTTTGGGTAAAGTAGAAAAGAGTAGCTTTGTTTCTTTGCCAGGCAAAGGGGTCCACAGAGGGCTTCTGCCTCAAAAACTGTGTGTCCCAACCCGGGAGGATTTGGTGAAGAGTTTTATAACAATGGTTCAAGGGTGGGGTTGCTGATAAGGATCAGGGTGTGTGCAGGGCCTATACTCCTTTAATCTGGCTTCAGGTAGTCTCTTGATGAGCTTCTCTGGTTCCTTTAATCTGGCATCCGGTGGTCTTTTCTGGAATGAAGAATTCTGACATCTTCCATTTGTTGGGGGTTTTAGTTCTGTAAAGAGCTCAAAGATATTGTTATGTGTATCCCTTGAGGGAGAACCAAGACCCTACCCCAAGCCTGCACTATTGTTTCTTAGCTGCTCCATCTTTGTCTCTGCATCCCCGCCCTTCCCTGATTAGCAACTGTTCATATCTGTCCTTTGGAACTCAGGGAAAGTCATGGAGGCCGGAGTCTGTTCCCTACAAACAAGAAACAGGGGACACAGAAAGACTTCCATGCCCAGGAGCCCCACAGTACCCTGCTCGGTTTCAGTGTCCCATCCAGAACACTTTCTCTGGGCCAGTGCATTCATCCCCCAGGTGCTTGAGCACTGGAAGCTAAGAATTCACAGCTGCCCTCCTCCAGAATTGCCCACGGCTGATGGGAAACACCTCACCTGGGGAGGGGACAGTTAGGTCTTCCTCCTCAGGGCAGCCCACAGCCATGACTGATTGATGACTGTACCAACCCGTCCCCTTGCTTGAAGGTGGTGTGATGGCCTTTCTCCTGAAACCAAATGCACTGTATTTTTTCCAACACCGATTCTACCATTCTCCAACACCAGCTGGGTGTCCAACAATTCATTCAATTCTGACAGTGACTCCCCAGAGCCAGACTCCAGGCTTAAGGGTTCAGTTCCACAAGACTGCCCTTACTTCAGACGCCAACTTCAAATGGGGTGTCCAGGCCGCTCACACTTCTGCCTGGCCTACTACAAATGTAGAGGATGCCATGACCCCCCTCAGGTTGACAGTTTGCTAGAATGATGCACAGAAGAGTGCTTTACTTACTCTTACTGGTTTATTATAAAGGCTACAACTCAGGAATAGCCAAATGGAAAAGGTGCACAGGGCAAGGAATGGGGGAGAAGGAGGTTCAGGGGCTCCATACCCTCTCTGGGCCACCACCCTCTCAGGACCTCACTGTGTTCGCCCACCTGGAAGCTCTCCACCACATCATTTAGGAGTTTTTGTGGAAGTCTCATTACATGGGCACGAGTGATTCAATCATTGGTCATTGGTGATTGAACTTTTTTTTTTTTTGGCTGCGTCGTGCAGCTTGCAGGATCTTAGTTTTCCAACCAGGGATCGAACCTGGGCCCTCACAGTGAAAGCATGGAATTCCCTGGTGATTGAACTTAATCTCCAGCTCTTTTCTCCTTCCTGGAGGTTAGGGGGTGGGGCTGAAAGCTCCAGCCCTCTAATCACAGCTGGTCTTTCTGGCCACCAACCCCCATCCTGGAGCTCTCTAGGGTCCCCTAGTCACCAGTTATTCATTAGCATCCCCAAGAAGCTCTAACCACTCCCTTGCCTCTCAAATCCCTACAGCTCCCAAATAATTTCTATTAGTTAGGATGTCTTGAGCTTCAAGTAAGAAAACCTAACACAAACCAGCTTAAATAATTTCGGGATCACTCATCTAGAAGCCCAGGGGATGGGTGGGCTTTAGGGTTAACTTAGTCTGAGTCCCAACTCTGATTCCTGGGGTTCTTTTTGTTTCACCCTCTTCCAGGTATTGGCATCATCTTCTGTTTAAGAAGAGGTAAAGCCCAGAATGCTCCAGGCAGCCCATCTACAGCTCACGTTCGAGGGAAGAGCGTAATACCGAACTGATTCAGGAAGCCTTTTCAGCAGAGTAAGGAAAACTTCCCCCAAATCTGCTGACAAACCTTGCTTTGAATCTCAGTGGCCTGAATTTGGCCACATGCCCATTTCTGAACCCATCTAGCCCAACCCTGGAGCTGGGGATGGGGTCTGCTTCCCTAGGGAGAATACACGAAGAGCACATCAGGGTGCTCCTAGAAGTGGGCGCGGGGGAGCTTCATGTGGGGTGGACAATAATGTTCACACACGATATTGTTGTCCAGTTGGCTGGGCTGGGCACAGGGCTCAGGAGGCTTTCCTAGGAACTCCTCAGGTTCAGTATCAGCAACTTTATGTTGCTCAACCAAATGCAGTCAGATGCTCTGTGAAAGGTCACACGACTTTACGTTCTAACCAGATGGCTCAAGGGTTCTTACTTTTTGACATCATCACCAGCACTTGGTATTACCTCCCTTTCTAATCTCATTATTGCTTTCATCTGCACTCTTTTGAATTCCAGACAGAATGCTCATTTTATCATGGATAGTCAGCCAGTTCATTTCTTCTCCAATGAATTACCTATTTATAGACTTTGCAAATTTTCCTGGTGTATGTTTTGCCCATTCCCTCCATATTCTGGATCAGGGTCAACAAACTTTTTCTGTAAAGGGCTAGATATTAAATATGTCAGGCTTTGTAGGGTGCACGGTCTGTCACAACTTCTCAACTCTGCTGATACAGCACAGAGCAGCTACAGACAGTTCATAAATGGACAGGCATAGCTGTGTTCCAGTAAAACCTTATTTACAAAAACAGGCAACCTGCTGGACTTGGCCCTGTGGGTTGTAATTTGCCAACTCTTATTCTAAATAAATATCAATCCCTTCATTTTATTTTACTTTTTAAAATTGAAGTATACTTGACCTACAACATTATTAGTTTTACGTGTACAGAATAGTGGTTTGACATTTATATACGCTATGAATTGATGGCCACAATAAGTCTAGTAACCATCCGTCACCATACAAAGTTATTACGATATTATCAACTATATTCACGTAACTATGTTACATCCCCATATCTTATTTATTTTATAACTGGACGTTTGTACCTCTTTATTTTTTATTTAAGTATAGTGGTCTTTACAACTTTGTGTTCATTTCTGGTGTACAGCAAAGTGATTTCGGTTATACATATATACATATTCTTTTTCATATTCTTTTCCATTATGGCTTATTACAGGATATTGACTATAGTTCCCTGTGCTCTACAGCAGGACCTTGTTGTTTATCTATTTTATATATAGTAGTTTGTATCCATTAATCCCAAACTCCTAATTTATCCCTTCCATACCCCCTTTCCCCTTTGGTAACCATGAGTTTGTTTTCTATGTCTGTGAGTCTGTTTCTGTTTCATAAATAAGTTCATTTGTGTCGTATTTTAGATTCCACATATAAGTGATATCATATGATGTTTGTCTTTCTCTGACTTACTTCACTTGGTATGATCATCTCTAGGTCCATCCATGTTGCGGTAAATGGCATTATTTCATTCTTTTTTATGGCTGAATAGTATTCCACAGTGTATATATACCATATTTTCTTTATCCATCCATCTGTTGATGAACATTTAGATTGCTTCCATGTCTTGGCTATTGTAAATAGTGCTGCTATGAACATTGGGGTGCATGTATCTTTAAAAAACATTTTTATTGGAATATAGTTGATTTACAATGTTGTGTAAGTTTCTGCTGTACAGCAAAGTGAATCGGTTATAAATATACATATATCCACTATTTTTTTAGATTCTTTTCCCATATAGGTCATTACAGAGTATTGAGAAGAGTTCCCTGTGTTATACAGTAGGTCCTTAATTGCTATCTATTTCATATATAGTAGTATGTATACGTCAATCCCAAGCTCCCAATTTATCCCTCACCCCCCTTTCCCCCCGGTAACCATAAGTTTGTTTTCTACATCTGTGACTCTATTTCTGGTTTGTAAATAAGTTCAATTGTACCATTTTTAAAGATTCCACATATGAATGATATCATATGATGTTTGTCTTTCTCTGTCTGACTTACTTCACTCAGTATGATAATCTCTAGGTCCATCCATGTTGCTGCAAATGACATTATTTCATTCTTTTTTATGGCTGAGTGATATTCCATTGTGTATATGTTCCAGATCTTCTTTATCCATTCATCTGTTGATGGACATTTCAGTTGCTTCCATGTCCTGGCTATTGTAAATAGTGCTGCAATGAAAATTGGGGTGCATGTGTCTTTTCAAATTATGGTTTTCTCAGGGTATATGCCCAGCAGTGGGATTGCAGGATCATATGGTAGCTCTATTTTTAGTTTTTTAAGGAGCCTCCATACTGTTCTCTATAATGGTTGTACCAATTTACATTCCCACTAACAGCGTAGGAGGGCTCCCTTTTCTCTGCACCCTCTCCAGCATTTGTTATTTGTAGACTTTTTGATGATGGCCATTCTGACTGGTGTGAATTGGTACCTCATTGTAGTTTTGATTGGCATTTCTCTAATAATTAGCAGTGTTGAGCATCTTTTCATGTTCCTATTTGCCATCTGTGTGTTTTCTTTGGAGAAATGTCTATTTAGGTCTTCTGCCCATTTTTTGATTGGGTTGTTTGCTTTGATGATATTAAGCCACATGAGCTGTTTGTAAATTTTGGAGACTAATCCCTTGACAGTCACATCATTTGCAAATATTTTCTCCCAGTCCATAGGTTGTCTTTTCATTTTGTTTATGGTTCCCATTGCTGTGCAAAACCTTATAAGTTTGACTAGGTCCCATTTGTTTATTTTTGCTTTTATGTCTATTGCCTTGGAAGACTGACCTAAGAAAACACTGGTATAATTTATGTCCAAGAATGTTTCGCCTCTGTTCTCTTCTAGGAGTTTTATGGTGTCATGTCTTATATTTAAGTCTTTAAGCCATTTTGGATGTTTGTACTTCTTCATCTCCTTCACCTGTTTCACCCAACTCCCACATCCATCCCCTCTGGCAACCAGCAGTTTGTTCTCTGTATCTGTGAGTCCGCTTCTGTTTTGTTTCGTTTGTTCACTTGTTTTGTTTTCAAGATTCCGCATATAAAACATGCAGTATTTGTCTTTTTCTGTCTGACGTATTTGCTTAGCATAATACCTTCTAGGTCTATCTGAGTTTTGCAAATGGCAAGATTTCATTCTTTTTTATGGTCGAGTAATATTCCGTTGTATATATATACTACATCTTCTTTATCCATTCATCTATTGAGGGACACTTAGGTTGCTTCCACGTCTTGGCTATTGCAAATAATACTGCAATGAGCATAGGGGTGCATATATGTTTTTGAATTAGCGTTTTCATTTTCTTTGGATAAATACCCAGAGTGGAATTGCTGGATCATATGATAGTTCTGCTTTAATTTTTTTTAGGAACCTCCATACTGTTTTCCACACTGGCTTCACCAACTTACATTCCTACCAACAGTGCACAAGGATCCCGTTTTCTCCACACCCTCACCAACACTTGTTAGTGTCTTTTTGAGAATATCCATTGTAACAGGTATAAGGGAATATCTCATTGTGGTTCTGATTTGCATTTCCCTGATTAATCCCTTCATTTTAGACAATGCAAAATCTTCTCCAAGTCTTCACCCAGCTGTTAGCTCTGTCTAAAGTTTCTTTTTCTTTTTTTGAACAAAATCCTTACTTTTGATGTAGTCAAATGCATCCAATTTTCATCTGAAGGTTGTGCTTTTTAGATTATGTTAGGAGATCTGTCCTCCTCATTCCAACAACACAAAGATATTCTGCTCCTTTCTTTCCTAATAACTCCTTATTTCTGTAAGCTTTCACACCGAGTGAAGCCTTGGACCTGTCAGGTGTTTCCTTTTGTGTGTGATGTGGGATGCAGCTTTATCTTTCTCCCTGTGGGTGAGCTACTGACCTCACACCAGCAACCAAATCATCCATCCTTTCCCCACTGATCTGTAGCAGATGTAACCTTTACTTGGAAAGAAGACAGGAGAAGCTGAAAGGCTTACCTCTCCAACCAAATGCTGGTCCTTCTTGGCATGAGCTGTTCCCTCTTTGCATGAAGGGCCCTTCCTCATGCTTTAGGCCTTACCTCAAATATGCCTCGCAGATGCCTTACCTGAATACCATCTCATCTGCTCTGCTATTTAACCCAACTGGAAATTACTGCTTGCACTTGCTTACGTACTTACTGTCTGTCTCGCCCTCTTACAATGTGAGTTCCAGGCAGGCGGAGACAGGAACCACATCATTCACCAGTCACTGCTTCCCCCGTGCCTGACACATAACAGGCCCGAATTAGAGTTCTCAGCAACAGAACAAATGAGCAAGTGCAATTGATTTTTCAGAGGCAATGGGTCATTAGATTGTGCCAGCGTTGTCCAATAAATTCTCTTACCCCCTTTGACAATGTACAGAATTAGAATTAAGGTTTGTCCTTCAACCCCACTCTACTCCACACCTTTATCACTTGATCAAACATCCCAGGAGCTGGAGTGTGCTTATCACACCTGCGTTTATTCACAGTTCGATGAGAGCCCTCGTTAACTCCCTTAAAATGTCTGATTGAATTTCATGTGGACGCGAATGCCACAGATTAAATATATGTTGTGTGAAGAAGCTTCCCGTTTTAACACAGCCTGTGCACTGCCAGAAAAGCATTCTGCATGTTAATTAAGATAGCTGGGGAATTTTTAAAAGACTTCTTTTTCTCTAACTTTCTAATGCATTCAGAGAAAGGGAACTAAGGCAACTATTTGCAAAGCTGTAAAAAAATCAGTGTCAAGTCAGATGGCTTGCGGGGTCCCAGTGAGGTTCAGTGACAGGCCAGGGCCCTGTCTCCGCATGTCAGAGGCAGGTGGATTCTGAGATGTCGGCTGCAGAGGAGCTGAGGGAGGCTGCAGGGAGGAGGTCCCGACTTCTGGCTTCGGTAGGAACAGTGCCCTTTTGGCTGAGACAGGAATTTCACCCCGGGAACAGTTAAGCAAGAGGGACGCAGGGTGGGAAGTGAGCAAATCCGAGAATCACAGTGGACGAGATGAATTGGGATACTGAGAAAATGGAAAAATCTCACCTTCCACCCAATTAGAATGTCAGCACAGCCAGGACAGTGTGGCAAGACCAACGGGGCTGTGCCAGTGCCTGCTTTGGCTGCCGTAGAATAAGAGCACGTTGGTCTCCCTAATGGGCCCAGATTCAGAGGTCGCGTGGTAACGTGAGAAAAGCAGGCGCTTGGAAGCTCTTCAGACCTGGGTTAAAATCCTGGCTCAGCCCCTTGCTTAGAC
This sequence comes from Monodon monoceros, assembly GCF_005190385.1. NCBI lineage: Eukaryota > Metazoa > Chordata > Mammalia > Artiodactyla > Monodontidae > Monodon > Monodon monoceros. The sequence continues at coordinate 56,768,845 of NW_021703780.1, read as the reverse complement.
AAGTCGCTAACCGGTCCTCAGTATCTCCATCTGTGAAATGAGCACGGGGTCACTGCTGGATCCAGGGAGCACAGGTGCAGCTGGCACCTGGCCAGCCTGCAGCAAATGACCCTCACTGCTGTTAGGTAAGAACTCGTGCTCACTTCTTGTTGGCAGGGACCCAGTGCACTGCTGAGTGTTTGATCCCCCCGCCGCCCTTTCACCTCCCTGCCCCTCCACTCACCATTAAAACACAGCCGGCCCTTTAGAGGCAGAAAAGATGTCAGGATGATGTGGGGAGTAGTTCTAACCGTTTGCACAATCCCAGTAAGCTCTGGTGAGGGGAAAACACCCTCACACGAATAGTTCCAGAATACTGCTGTTTATTTGGGAACCCCTGACCCATAGCCTAGGAGTCAGGCATTATCAAAATAGTGTTCCAGGTGGGGTGATACTGAAAGCAACAAGCAGATGTCTGCACAGACCACTGGCAAGGGCTCCCCTGGTGGCGCAGTGGTTGAGAGTCCGCCTGCTGATGCAGGGGACACGGGTTCGTGCCCCAGCCCGGGAGGATCCCACGTGCCGCGGAGCGGCTGGGCCCGTGAGCTGTGGCCGCTGAGCCTGCGCGTCCGGAGCCTGTGCTCCGCAACGGGAGAGGCCACAACAGTGAGAGGCCTGCATACCGCAAAAAAAAAAACCCAAAAAAACACTGGCAAGTTTCTCCTCCCTGACACCCTATCCTTGGCCCTGTGTATTGCCATGCCTTTCCCAGTTGTGGCCAGCAGGGGGCGGCACCTCTCTCGTGTCCATTTCCACACTCCTCCCAGTCTCTGCCTCCCACCTCCCAGCCCTCCTGAGACAGGGCCCTGGCTGCTTCCTTCTGTGGTTGGTAGACTGCAGGGTGGGGAGCTCCTCCCAGGCTGGGGAACAGATGCCGTGGCATCCTTGGCACTGGATTGGCTGGTCTCTCTCCTTCCTGGCTCCATTCCAAGCAGGACAGTCCCCGGGAGAGACCCAGGCTGGTCCTGTCTCCAGCTGGGACAGGAAGGCATCAAGGGACTCTCAGTCATGAGACATCCCCATCAGAGATGAGACGGCCGTCAGAAGGTGTGTCACGGACCAGGGATGACACACACCCTGAAGATGTAATACGCTCTGAAGAGGTGACACACCTCTCACCCCACAGAGGTGACATACCCATTGGAGCTCAGCCCTACCCAGACACTTGGGCATCAGAACCATGCCAATGGCACAGCAGGCCCCACAGTGCCCACCCTATAAGCCCGGCTCCTCGGTTGCGAGATTGCAGCCCAGACAGCAGCCGACAGCCAGCCAATAACAGCGGCCTGGGCCAGCCCAGCTCTGGTGCCCTAGCCTGAAGGTGGCCGCCTCCCCTGGGTGGGGTCCCTACTCAGGAGGAACGGGGTTTCCTGAGCCCCAGCCCTCCTGCCTGTCAGAAGCTCTTGCAGTTTCAAGTCCAACAGACAGACAGACACCAGAACCGGTGAGAGGGGGAGTCATTTCTGATTTACGAATAATGAACTGATTTAATCCCGGCTTTCTCCTGTGCCTCCCATTTTGTACTTTGTTCCATTTCTTAATGGCTTGAGTTCTTTATCGGACTGTGGTAGAGGAGAGCGGTGAGTCATCACTCCATGGATGTGAAGGGTGACCTGCATATACTGGGACCTGGGGAGGCAGGTCCCGAGAGACGGGCATCAGCTCCGCCCTCCACACCCTCGCTGGCAGGGCAGCTCCTGCCTCCGCGTCCAAGCGGCGGGAAGGAAGCAGGTTTGGTGGCCTCAGCTGGGTCATAGCAAGCCCTCTGCTTGTCCTTAGATTGGATGTTGGGGGAAGATAGGGATGATGGGGGTCTAGGCTCTGCAACACAGGCCACCTTCAGCTGCTCCATGAGTGGGATAAGAGCTGGGCATCAGGCTGCCCCCATCCTGCTCAAATCCTGGCTGCCACTTTCTGTCTTTGTGACCCTGGATGCATCGCCTCACCACTGGGAGCCAGAAAAAAATGCTCCAGGGCTTCCCTGGTGGCGCAGTGGTTGAGAGTCCGCCTGCCGATGCGGGGGACACCGTTTTGTGCCCCGGTCCGGGAAGATCCCACATGCCGCGGAGCGGCTGGGCCCGTGAGCCATGGCCGCTGAGCCTGCGCGTCCGGAGCCTGTGCTCCGCAACCAGAGAGGCCACAAGAGTAAGAGGCCCGCGTACGCAAAAAAAAAAAAAAAAAAAAAAGTCCTCCAAACAGTGAAGGTTCTCGCCTCTGGCCTGGCTGCCTGAATCTGTTAATTGAATCAGAATCTGTTGTCTTCAATCTTCTATTTCTTTTATTTGTGTTTTCCACACAAGGATACTGAGGCTTGGGGGAGGTGAAGCCCCTTCACGAAGAGGGCAAGAGGGTGACTGGTGAACAGAGAAGGGGAGATGGGAGCCTGAGAAGGCCTGGAATCGAGACACCAGGGTGGCCCCTTAGGGCTGGCTCTGCTGTGCCTGGTCCGTGTCATTCTGCTCAGGCATCTGGATCCCAACGCTCCCCCATGCGGGATAAGCAAGCAGGAGGTGTGTCGGGGGGCTGGACTGACTGTAGCGGCCCCTGAGAGTACAAGGAAGGAAATCACTGGGGTGGGGGGCGGGGCTCAGGCAAAGGGGCGGGGTGGGGGCGGGGCTCCAGTTACGTGGACAGGCAACGGGGCCGGTGGGGGCGAGGAGAAGTGTGGGCCATGGTATTTGCAAAGCTAGCACCCGCTGTTGGCATTTATCCTGTGAAACAAGGGTCACTGTGTCCATTTTACAGCCAGATAAACTTGGGATGAAGAAGTTCTATAGTTGCTGGAGCAGCACAGCTGGTGCGAGTGGAACCTGTCTTCCTCCAAGTCTCTCTCTGCCCACGGTCCCATGTGCAAGGCCACCTGCTCTGTGATAACGGTTGTCCTCCTTGGTGGTCTGGAGGTCCCTGGTCATTGCCATGTACATCACCCTCTTTGATTCTCCCACTATTCCTGGGAGATAGGTATGAACAAGGACTAGTTTACATATACATATGGAATGCTTTTTTCAAGTATAACACACAAACAGAAAACTGTGCATCTTGCAAGTGCACAGCCCTCTGAATCGTCATAAGGACTATTATTTTAACCACATTTTGCCTAAAGAAAACTGAAGCGGAGCTTAGAGAAGTTAGGTCTCCTCATGTATTGAGCCCTGGGAGCAGTATTCCAGCCTAGGTCTCTTAACGTCCATGTTTTGGAATGGATTTTTATAATTAAAGTTTTGATTTTGATTTCTTTTGAGAGCAATACAACTTAATGGAAAACAGCAATGCTTTTATCTTATTAACTTTATTACAACAAGTAGTTATATGAGAAGGAAATTGGGTGCTGTAAGCCATGCACTCTTCTGGTATAAAACTCTTTATTTGGGGGATGAGAGTTCTGTTGAAGTATCTTAAGGAGAATTTGTTAAAAAACTTACAGGGTAAACTTAACGGTGAAGTCTAAAGTTTGCAAATTCAGAAAGGCTCCAGGAAGGAACGTGTACTTGAATCGTTTATTTTTGCAACATGTAATTTAGCAGTCGTTATTTACATCAACACTTTGGAATATTTTGGAGAATCAACAAAGCCTTCTTAAGAGCAGACTGATCCTCTGTTTGCAAGTCTGTTTTTTTAGCTGTGAAATAGCTTTTTTAATCCACTTTTCAGAGAGAGGAAAACATTTCTGTTCAGTTAAGTGAAGGGAGTGGGGAGTTGTCTTCATTGTGTGCAAGGGCAGAGACCCCCTTAGGATGCTCTGGCCCCTCGCCTTAGAGGAGGGGGACAGAGAGGGGGCCTTTCTCCCGAGGGGAACCTGGGTGGATTCCCACTTCTCTGTTTTCATGGGAAAACGGGTTGGGGGGTGCATTAGAAAGCCCCTTCCGGTTCCACGAGAGCATGATTTAGGACAATTAGAAACAATTCCACCTTAGTCATCTTTTCCCTTCAAAGAGATGTCTGGGGACTTTCCCAACTGCCTTTGGAGCAGAAGCGACAAAACCTCAATCAATTAGCCAATATCCACTGACTAGGATGGACCATGTCTCTGTCTGGGAATGGCTGGGGAAGCAGAGCCTGTAAAGAGATCCATCTGGCAGGGGAGGGAAGATGAATCCAAAGACTGGGAGATCTGGACTGGCTGGGCCACACTGGGCTTTGCAGACGGGGTCGCGGAGGGCCGGGGGAGGGGGGCAGCGGATGCCACCCCTGCCTCACAGTCCTGCCCTAGGTCCGGCAGCCTTGGCAAGGTGGGCAGCAGCTGGAGAAGCTGCTCTCTGCCCCAAGCAGGAGGGAGGATGCTTTGCCAGCAAAACCTGCAAGTCATCCTGCGCAGCTGCAGGGCTGCAGGGGGGTGGGGGAAGGGAGCTCACATGGTTTTGTTTTCACCTAGAAGTCCCTGCAAGGTTTCAGCACAGTCTGATCCACCAGCTGACTTTCCCTCTCCGTCACATGCACAGGCATTCTGTCCACACCCAGAGGATCCACTTACCTGCAGTCACACGCACTTAGGGAAGATGCATTTGGTTGGGTCCATGAAGCGCTAGCTAGATAATTTCACTATTTTAATGGAACTAGTTGCCAAGCTCTAAAAATTTGGAAATTTCACATATAAGCCCAGTCTTCCTGCTTCTCTTGAAAGCTCTGAGGACACTGGGTTAAGCCCCTGCGTGGTCATGGAGAGAGTGTGTCATCTCCGGGGGCCACGGTCCCTACCTCTCCCCTTTTGCAACCCCATGTATATGCCTGGCTCTCCAGGTCCACTGACTTAGTGAGCTCTCACGTTGCATCTGCAGAGGTGAGCCTGGCGTTCTCCTTCCCACCCTGTATTGAAATGATCTGTTTATGCCACAAAGATTGCAGCCATTTACGGGCATTCGTTTATATGTCCTTCCTCTTGTCTGGGCTCAGAGGATTTAATTTCCTTTGGAGACAAATACTGAGATGTGATTCCCCTCGTCCGTGACCCAAGGAAGGCTGAGTGGATCCAGTGATATCTCTCGTTTTGAAGACGAAGAAACCGGGTCTCAGAGTGGTCTCCCAGGGTGACACAGCTCACACGAGCATGGGAAGATCCTTCAGGCATAGCCTCCCTCTGGAGCACTGTCCCCTGCGGGGATGACCACAGCAACTCTGGTGTTGGAGCGGCAGGGGGATGGACCCTGGGGCACTGATCCTCTGCATAGCACAGGCACACCCCGGCGCCCAGAGCCCCCTTCCAGAAGGTTCACATACCCGTGGCTGCCCTGCAACCTGGGGGCCAGTGGCCCAGTCAGCCCAGGCCCTGCTCGGCTTCCACGTTCAGAGCAGTCAGCACTGGATGGGGACTCGGCTGGAGACAGAGTCAGTTATACTCACCCTCACTTCCAGTTCAAGGCCATCATTCAGGAGCCACTCCCTCTGGAGGACAGGAAGTGGAAAGTGAGCCAGGAAGAGAGAATAGATGGAGGAGCGCGAAGGACTTAGAAAAAGCTTCTTTCTTTCTCTAACTTCCTTTCCAGCCTATTCAGAGCTGTCCTCAGGGTCCCACGGCCTGAAGGCAGGCCCTGCAGCTCCGGGTGTGTGTATAGGCTCTGAGTTGGCGCGGATGACACCTTTGGAAGGGTGTCGGAGAGGGGCCCCTGAAGACTTTGATCCTTTGTTTTTGATAACCCCAAGTGGGGAAAGGGATTGAACCCGCACCCTCGGCAGTGAAGACGCGGAGTCCTCACCACTGCAGGGCCAGGGAATCCCCAAGACTTTGATCTTGAAGCATAAGTTTGCGAGCCTAAGGGGTGGGGTGTATGTGTGTGTGTGTTTTGGGTTGAGGGGTAAGTCCCCCCTCGGTAGGGCTCCAAGTGACCTCCATGTGTCCTCAGTGAAGTGTAGAATTCTTGCTTCAGGTAGTGCTGGTTAACCAGCTGTCCTGATAACAGGAAGCTCCATATGCTAGAAGAATAAGAAAGGGTTTGGTTTGGTTTGTTTTGTTTTAGCTCTGCCTGTACCCTTTTCTGGTTGCTGGGCTTCAGGTAGCCCAGAGCCTCTCTGTCAAATGGGGCTACGAACTCCTGCCCTCCCTGCCCTTCCATCTCGTTGTGACCTCAAATGTGATGGCATTCCCGTCGTGAAGGTGTTTTACAGGCTGTCCAGGGCTTTGCCAAAGAATGAAGTACACGCTTAAAACCCACATCCTTCTTCACAGTCACCTGCAGCTCAGCCGTCCGGGTAGGGAGGCAGCCTTCTCTGGGCACTGTGTGTCCAGTCCTATTTTCATGTCCTCAACAACTGGCATCTTAGCCATAGCCTTCTCGTGCGGGGGTAACAGGAAGTTATACACCTTCTCAGAGTATCGAGAGGGCTAGAAGATTGGGATGGGGGAAATCGTGATTTTTATATTAAAACAGATACTTCTACATGATTGTGTGGAATGCAGAAGTTCATGAATTTTATTTTATTTTATTTTATTTTATTTTTGCGGTACGCGGGCCTCTCACTGTTGCGGCCTCTCCCGTTGTGGAGCACAGGCTCCAGACGCGCAGACTCAGCGGCCATGGCTCACGGGCCCAGCCTCTCCGCGGCATGTGGGATCTTCCCGGACCGGGGCACGAACCCGCGTCCCCTGCATCAGCAGGCGGACTCGCAACCACTGCGCCACCAGGGAAGCCCAGAAGTTCATGAATTTTAATGTTAAAAGCAAAGAAGGGGGTGTCGAGGCCCCTTGGGGCTGCTTCCCTAGAGGACTCGGGGGACTTCAACATCGTCCTCTGCCGTTAAAGATATTTTAGTAGAAAGTGTGAGGAACACTGTGAAGGTGGGGGAGGCCCTGTGCTGGTCTCTGCAGGAGGGGCAGCAGCGTTGAGGAAGGGAGCCCCACAGAGGGGTAGCTTCCTTCCTAGGCTGTATGGGAGTGCAGACAAAGGCATCAGAGGAAAGAGACCTCTGGTCTGGTTGAAGTGATGGTGATGATCCAGGGGACTTCCTGGAGGAGGAGACAGGGCAGGAGGTGAGATTTTAGGAGCCCGGGAACACATACTTGGAAGTGCAAGTCAAGCTTGGTCACTGGCAGGAGAATCAGACCTGGGCCAAGGGTTTGGAGAGAGGGGATGTGGCAGATGTGACTGGGACCCCTGGTGGGGAATCTGGGATGAATACAACAGCTCTTGGAAGTCCCGGAAATTTTCTGAGCAGCAAAATGACAGTGGTGAAGGGTGATTAATTTCATGCTCTAGAGGATTAATTTCATGTTGGAGATGGACTTCTAGTTGTTTTCTTTTGCTTGGATAGTTGTCCAGACAAGGGGGTCCTTTTATGAGTTTTTCCTCCCAGAAGGGAAGAAATTCCTCTGAGAGAAATATTCTCTTAGCTCAAATGCAGCCAACATATTACAACAACCTTTTATTCTTCTTGCTACTCAAATGAGGAACTGTGGCCCAGAGAGGCCAAGCAACTCACCTCATGTTGCCCAGCAGATTAGAGCTGATGTTGAACAGCAAGAGCCACAGATCACTGGGGTAGATGGGTCCCGGCAGATCCTCCAGAAAGGTGGGCACCGTGTGCATCACAAAGCACCACCATGGAACATGATGCTTTTCTTTATGCATGAACTCTCCACAGGAGCCCTCAGCCTACAGGCTGAGCAGATAGGAATGGCAGTAACCCCCCTTCCTCACTGCTTGCGGGGTGATTTGGCCACTCAGATCCTCTAGACCAGTAAGACTTCACAGTCGATTTCAGGTCTTGCTGAAGAATAAGATCCACTCTGCCCCTGGGCACGTGTCTGGTCAATCACCCAGAATAGAACACGAGGTAAAATGAAGCTGGGCTGCAGCTAGAGGCTGGTGACTGAAAGCTGAGGACCCCCGCGCCCCTCACTCCCCACCCCAGTGCTGGGCAAGTCTCAGTCTCTGCCCCACCCCTACCCGCCAGCCACCCTGACCCTCATCTTATCCCATTCTCTCCTTACCGCTTCCCAGGCTGTCAGCAAGGGTATGAACGGCAGTTTGATCCATTATCAAGCTCCGTGTGTATCTGTTAATCAGTTGACTCATCAAACATTTATTAAGTACCAGCTGGATTCCCAGCACCCTCTAAATGCTCAGGTAGAGCAAGGAACAAGGCAGAGGCAGTACCCACTCTCCCCGAGGGAATTGGGAGCGAGATGTGGAAACAGGCTTAGCAAACACTCACACAGATACACACGTAATGGCAGGCTGAGATCCCCGCCACAGAGGAAAAGCCCAGGGTGCTTCACGAGAGGATGCCAGGTGGTCAGTTTCAGCTCGGAGGGACGGGTGACAGGGAAGAACTCTCGGAGGATGGGACATTTGTGCTCAGACCTAGAGGAAGAGAAGTTGGCCGAGGGAAGGCAGAGGCTGTTGGGGGAGAGGGAGGATTAGGCGTGAAAGCCCCAAGGTGAAGCCCCAAGCTTGGGAGGTGGGAGAAAGCCCCAGAGACAGGTACGGGTGGAGCTGGGACCGATAGGAGCAGTGCGAGGGTGTGGGAGGGGTAGGTGTGACAGTGTCCCAGCCTAGCCCCACTCCTATGGGCCTGGTCTATACCCAGGCTAGCCCCAACACAATGGCACCGGTGCCAACAGAGACCCTTCCCCTGGCATGGAGGCCAGGCCCCAAGGTGGCACCATGTACATGGGAGTGAGGAGTCCCTGTGTCAATTCCCCTACCCTCCAGAGGAGCAGACAGATGGCTCTGCGCTGAAGCCTGGCCTCTGTCCTTCTCTAAGGGAGCTGGGGGCTGGGGGCTCTGAGTGTATAGCCCTGAGGGCCATTGTGGTACATGCACTGTCACGATCCCAGTTATGAAGTCCAGCAGAGGTACCTGGGGAAGGCCCCAGGGAAGGGGAGTTGTGGTGAGAGGGGGCTGGTTGATGTGGATTGAGCCCCGCCCACCCTGCCCACCACACCCCCCCCCAGGCTGAGCGGGAAGGCAGCCCCACAGACAGGCATCACGGGCATCTCCCTTCCATGTTTCTGGAAACGTGAATCACCATTGGGCTCTCTACCAGGCTGGGTCCTTGGGGCCAGACTGGGCTGTGCTGAGTGAGGCCATGCATGGACATAGCTCCCACTACTCCCAGACTCCTCCTCCAAGCTATGCAGGAGTGAGGATGCTGCCGCATGCAAAAAGGAATAACTGTAGCATGAACATTTCTTGAGCGTTTTCTGTGAACCAAGCACAGTGCCGAGCGATGGTGGTGAATGGCTGCAATCACGGCCCCAGTGAAGCACACCTCCTGTCGCCCACCGCCTTGTGTAACTGCCTCCCACACGCACCGTGGGCTTGGCGGTGGAACTTGCTTTGGCTAATGGACATCAGCATACGTGGTGCAAGCAGAGCCTTGATAAGCACTTGGGCGTGAAGGCCACCCCTCTGGGAACCACAGCCTCTGGAGAACACTGGCCTGCACAGCTGGGGAGACCCTGGGGAGGAGAGCCTGGCACCCTAGCAGGCAGCTTGACAGGTGCGAGGTGCGTGAGCGAGGGCACCGTGGACTCCCCAGGCCCAGCTGAGCCTCAGATGGGTAATGCTTCGTGAGTGACCGTGGGAATGACCAACGGGTGAACCGCCCAGCTGAGCCCCACTCACAGTGCAGAACCTGAGAAAAAGATGATTGTTTAAGCAACCGTGTTTTGGGGGTGGGTTGTTACACAACAGTAGCTAACTGATACAGTGACTAGCAATCATCCACCATCTCATTTGATGGGCACGACAATGCTGGGAAGAAAGCATTTTTCTACGTCTTAGACGGAGCCTGATTCAGAGGGAATAACTCACAGAGGCAGGCAGTGGGTCTGTCTCTACAGCTTCTACCCTGGCTCTGTCTACTGCCCCGAGGAGGTGGGGACAGGGTTAGACAGATATTCAGAGCGTGAGGGGGAGGCAGGCCTGCTTTTACCTGCCAGTGCTTGGATAAACCCCGATGTCGGCTGAGGTCGCCCAGCTGTGCCTGCAACAAGGCCACCCCCTGAGGCCTGGTTCAAGATTCCTGGGATTTCTTCTTCTCCGTCTCCTCTGCTCTGTCTCTGCGACTCTTCCACTACCTTCACTTTTATTTTTATCTGTTATGGAGCACACTTGTTTCTTGGTTCTACTCCTTAAGAAACCGCAAGCACAAGGCCGTCGCTTGTAACAGAATCTTTATTAACGATTTGTGGATTGTGAAGAGTCTTGTCAAACACTGCTCTCACACAAGCTAAAGTCACATATCAGGTGTCCTGTCCTTAACCATCAGTTGCTCACCAGGTACTTTGTCCCACTTGGTAGTAGCATGTGTCATCTTCTGCTGTCCTCTGCCTCCTTCCCATCCTCCTTCTCCTCGTCCTGAGAGCACTGAAGTCCTCTCTCTTGCTGTCACTTCACGCCTGACTCCCAAAGGCAGCTCCCCGACAGCCCAGGGGTCTTTGGTTCAACCTGAGGATTCCCTGCTTAGAAGTCAGCTGTGGCAAACCCTCTCCCCGCCTAACCGCACACATTTGCATGCCCAGAGAGGGGACTTCGGAGGGCATCTCCCCAGATCTGTCATTGTATGACCGAGGCCCAGAGCCCAGGGAGAAGGGGTGACTTGCCGAGGCCCCAGCTATGATCAGGGCAGGGCCTGCAAGGCAGAGTCCTCCTCGCTGCGTGTGAATGTTCGGTGGTGCGGGGGCGGAGGACCCGAGCTTGCTGTCCCTGGACCCCCCCCAGGTGAAGCAAGGTGAGGCAGCAGACATGCTGACCTGCACCATCCTCCTCCCTAGCCACTCAATCCCCGGGGTCATGCACACAGGCCCAGCCCATAAATATCTTATTTTGTGTTCCTGCCAGCGCCCACTAATAGGGCTAATGCTTCCTGAGGAGCAGCCCAAAGCTGCATTAGTCACAGATGTTTGATTGATTTAAAACAAAGAGCCTGACCACCAACCTCTCTCTACGGTTTCTCTTCCTGCCACTTTGCTTGCAGGGTTATCTCTGAAATGCAATTAAGGGGCTTAAAAGTACATTTTCAGGAAGATGCAGAATTGATGAGGGGAGCTGGGCCCTGTGGGTGCCTCCATGGTTCCAGCTCCAGGGCAGGGAGCGGGACACTGCCCACAGCTACGTCCACACCCACCAAAGTGTCAGGTCTCCAGGGTAAAACCCACCCCCAGGAGCCCAGGGAGGTTTGGTGGGAGGGGCTGCCTTCCAGTGGAGCTGCTGCCCCTTCCTTGGTCCTGTGCTTTGGAAGGCCCAGCACCTTTGCGGAGGCCTCTGGGTGGGGGAGCCGGGGCTGCAGGCCGGCAGGCGGCTCTGGGAGCTGCCAGCTCCGGAGCTTCCTGAGAACATCCCTGTGGCGGTCGGCCTTGTCCAGGACCCAGCCTGGGGAGCTTGGGGCAGGAGAAAGTGGTATTTACCAGAATGTCTTTTAGGAGAGGTTTGCAAGGTTGGGAGGTAGCTTCTGAGAAGCGGTTGTGTGGGTTGGAGAATGCCCAAAGGCAGCGCAGGGCACAGAAAGCATCTCTGAAGGGCGTCTGTTTTGCAAGTGGTGTGTGGAGTTGCCTGAGCTAACCCCTCCGCTGTCCTGCTTCTCTGCTCCCTCCGTGACACCCCTGCCTTGAACAAACTGTTAGCAAATGTCAGGTTTCAAGGGACACCACATTCTTAGCCTGTGCAGGCTGTAAACTCTCCCTGATCCCATTCTGACAGCACAGGAAGGAGGGCAAGGTCACCTTCTGCCGAGGTTGCTGGGGAAAGTTTCACCCTGGACGTGCCATTCTAGCTGGGGCAGGTGTTGAGTTGACAGTTGGAGGTGCAGAGAAAGGGCCTTTCTGCTAAAGGTACACGGGAAGAAGTGAGAATTTGTGGAGTAGGCATGGAAAAGAGTAAATACCTGTCTGCGGAAGCATCATGCCGAGTGAGAAGGGACCTCAGTGGTGGGTTTCAATGTCTTGCTAAGAAGCTTGGGATCTACTGGCTAGGCAGTGATGAGCCATAGATGGCTCTAGGGCAGGGGGAGAGGCAGAGTTAGAAATAGGCTTCTCGAAGACTAATCTGGTTGGGAATGGGGAGAGAAGGTAGTGCTTTTGTGATAATTAGCAGCTTCTCCAGGTCTCTGAGGGGGAAATTTATCTCAAACCATAGAACACGCAGCTTTGACGTTCCATGGGACCAGTCCGTTGGCCACCTCACCTGCTGCCAACACCTCCTCCACCATGTCTATCTTCTTCCTTTCTGGAAACTTCCAGACAATTCCTGCTTTCCCTGGTAACCCACTCATGGCACTTGGCCACCTCTCTCCGCCATCAGCTGCTGAACTTTCAGACCTTCCCCTCATTCTTCCAAGACTTGAGCAACCAGGATTATTCTCTTCCTCTGGCCTTTGTCAGCTTCCAACTCCCAGGCCTCTCAGCCTGTCAGCCTCCTCTGCAGCAATTGTCTCCTTCACTCTTCTCAGGCCCCTCTTGGCTGCAGCCTGGACCTCATCCTCACTGTAACGGCACCACCTCTGAAGCCACCAGATCAAACCCTCCTCCTTATCTTAATCCAGGGTGTGGCACAAGCTGTGGCCCACTGACTGTTTTTGTAAATAAAGTTTTATTGGCACACAGCCCTGCCCATTCATGTACCAATCGTATGGCCCACGAAGCCTGAAATACTTACTACGTGGCCCTTTACAGGAGGGGTGTTTGCAAGACCCTGGCTGTAGCTGTAGGAGCCTCGTGAGGGCTGCAGGGATGTGGTGCTGGCACCCCTGACCTCTGCTGCTCCCCCTGTGCCCACGTCTCTACCAAGCAGGCCCCTGGGTCCTTTCCACTTGTTTTAAACACTGTCCCAGTTCTCCCATTTAAACAAAACCCTCTCTTGAACACTTACCCTCCACACTCCCCTTCCTTCTGTCTTCTCCCTTCAGTATCAAACCAATTAGAAGTGAAACCCGTGGTCACCGTGCGTGTTCCTCACTCCCACCGGTACCTCAGCCCATTTCAATCGGACTTCTGCCCTTCATTCTGACAAAACTGGCCCCCTCAAGTTCAGCTCCACGGCACTCAGTCCGACGGACATTTCTCAACTCTCCCCATGCCGGTCTCCTCCATAGCATCAAATACTTTTGCCCACCTCCATCTTCAGACACTCTTTCCTCCTGGATTCCAGGACATCGCCAACTTCTGGGCCCTCTCCTACCTTTATGCCAACTGAGGGTCTTCTGGGTGGGCACGTAGGCCTGAAAATGAGACAAGGCCCCTCTAAGCCTCTTCCCCTCCCAGGACCCATCCAGGCCCACAACTGATTTTTTTTTTTTTTTTTTTGACTCACTGGGTTATCGGTTTATTACAAAGAACATTAAAGGCTACAAATCAGCAGCCAGCTGAAGAGATACAGAGGGCAAGGTCCCAAACAAAGGAGCTTCTGTGCCCGTGGAGATTGGGGCCTGGCACGGCACACGGAAATACATGGTTCACTAACTTGGAAGCTGTCTTAACCTCGTCCTTTTGGGGTTTTATGGAGGCTTCATCACACAGGCATGGTTGATCCATTTGTGATTGCCAGGTCCACAGCTTTAAGCTCCACCACCAAGGGGACGACGCACATTGTTTTCCGTAGCATAGATCTTTCCAGTTGCCTATTTGTCGTTTTCTTTTGGAAATCTCAAAGCATTTCAGAGTCCGTACTGGACACGTGACTCCTCCAGCCCTGACAAAAACCCATGCCTGGACCTTTCCAAAATCTCAGTGAGTTGCAGTTTATTCATCCAGTTGCAAAGGTCAGAGACATCCTTGATACCTGCTCCTCCCTCCCCCAAGCCCTCCCCCATGGCCCAGTCCTTCCCTGAGACTGGATGATTTTATCTGCTAAATCTCACGTCAGCTCTGTCTCTATCACCCCACCACGAGTCAAGCTGCCACTGCCCTGCCCTAGACTCTTGCTCCCAGCCCGGGACTGGCTCCCTTCCCATCCTCTTTGCTGTAGCGCTCACCTTGCAGAGGACTCTTTCCACAGTGCAAATCTGATTATGTCCCACCTTTGCCTGTGACCCTTGTCTCCCCATTGCTCTCCTGACCGTGGGTTGCAGACCTTGCAGGCCTGGCCTCCTCCAGTCTCCCACCACCCCCCATACACACAGCCGCTCCCTCCTCACCTCACTGGCCTGCGTTCAGCTATACTTCTTCCCGCCCCTGGGCTTTTGTCCACGTCAGATCCTCTGCCTGGAATGCTCTTCTATTCTCTTGTTAGTTCTTCCATTTCTGATCCTAACTCAGTCATTCCTTCCTGAGGGTCACATTCCCCGAGGTGAGCTCTCCTGGCCCTGTGGAGGTGACTTTCTATCTGATTTATGCCTACTCCTGCCGTATGTAGGCTGGGATCAGGGGCCATGTCTGTTTTGGATCCCCATTGGGTACCCCCTTACCCTTGCCCAGTGCAGTATTTGGCCACTGTGGGCACTAAATCAATATCCACTGAATGAGGGACTCCACCTGAGAATAATCTTATCCAATAACATTGGGGTTGGGTCAGTTCGCTGAGCCTAAAACCAGAGGTTCTTAATGAGAGCATGGGAACAGAGGTCAGAATCTCCTTGAGAGGATTTCCAAAGTAAACCTTGCCAATGGCTTTACCTCCAACCTCAAGATTCCTTCTTGGGGGAAAAGGGCAATGTGTGAATATTTTATTCCTTTCTCTCACAGAAAGATGAACTGTATGAATTTTAAGGCCATTTGATTGGCAGTAAAGAGTCCTTGCAAGACCAAGGCTCTGGCATCATACCGTCCTGGGTCTGAACCCTAGCTTTGCCATTGGACAGGCCTCTTTGAATCTCAGTTTTCTACTTTGTTAATTAGGGATCAGATCACCTATTCCTTAGGGTTGACCTGGGGAAATGCTGGGCATCTGACGGTGCTGGACAGAAGCCATGTGGGACTGACTGCCCTTCCCTTCCTGACTCACAGTCAGAAAGTCGCTTGTCTCAACGCCCTTTCCCCAGATTTTCATCCTCTTCATTATTCCTTGAACAAGGTTGTTGAAGACTCACCCGGGAAGCTTTCTTTCAACTTTCCCCTCTTGTCTTCCTGGGTCTTGCTTTGGTTTGTCTTCCATTCTGCAGAGATCCCAGAGAGGAAGGTTGAAAAGATGAAGTTGTTTTGTCAGAGGTTTTTGCTAACCATACAACTGCGTTTTCTGCAGAGTGATTCATGGAACTGCATTTACAGCTGAAGTTGTAGATCTGTTTTTAGAAATTATTAGCAGGCATTAAACAAAAACAGGCTTTATTAATAATTCACCAGAAAAAAAATATGGTGTAATATCTCGCAACAGTTACCTCTAATGCCGGAATAAGTATTCCGTTTCTTTGTTGTTTTTGTTTTTTCCTCCCTTCAGCATAAGAGAGGCCCAAATCCTCTGTAAACTGAAAGAAAGGCAGGTCTAAGAGGGCATAATTATCAGCTGAGCAGGCACGATTCTGCCTGTAGAGTCAGAAACACAGGACAAATTCTGGGTGCCCGCCTTTAGAAATCAAGTGGAATCATCAGAGGAAAAAAATAGGGCACGGGCTCTGTGTTAGGGATATAACGTAAGTCTCTGCTCCCCAGACCTCTGCTTTGCTTTAGCTTCAAGGCCTCATTAGTTCACGGATGCCGCAGACCCCAGGGCCATACCCACACCCCTCTGGCCCACCTGGAGATCACTGCAGACCTTCTTGTGCCCACTGATGGCTTTCTGGGTTGTCCTGCCTGAAGGCCTGAAGCTTTCGCCAGAGATGGCACAGAAGTGCCAGGAATGTAATGCTCCCTCCCAGTGGCAACTCTTACCAACAAGGCGAGGGATTGGGGGGACTAGTCCCCCAGGCTCCCTGGCTCTCTCTGGGGTGGTGCAGAGGTATGTTCCATATACGGTCTCAAAAACCTCCCTGGAAGCAACATGTTCATTTGTAACGTGTCATCCTTTCTGGGTTTTCCTCTGTTCCCTTTCTTGCTTCCCTACATCCTCGCTGTGTTTCCTGGAATCAGCCCCAAGATCAACCACCTGCACCCAAGTCCTAATCTCGGGTCTTTCTGGGAAACAGGAGAGCGAGACAGGGAAAGGCGGAAATCTAACAAAAGTATGCTAAGCAGAAGGTGCCCACCAGGAGCACCAAGGGCCCCACCTCGGGGGACCCTCCGCCATGCTGGAGTGGCGGAGGAGGGGGGCGTCTGGAGCGTTTGTCTCCTAGCTCCCAGCCCGGCTGGTTGAGGGTTGACCCTGGGGCATTAAGCCTCACTCCACTTGCACCCCCATTGCTCTGACCAAGCTCCCTATGCCAGAGAGAGCCCCCAGGCAAAGAAGAAAGACAATTCCAGAGGTGGGAAGGTGTCAGCTGCTGGGAACTGCCTGCGGCAGCTGAGAATTCAGGTGGCCAAGTGTGGGAGCAGGGCGTTGACAACTTCGCTAGGGGTGCCCTCCCCTGGTCCAATCAAAGTGGCCAAAGAGGTGGCCGGGTGGGGAGCGGGAAGCAGGACAGAAGTGGGCTGTGGCCGGTCTGTGCGTGAGGAACTGGTAGGGCTGTATCCCTGCAGGGACAGGTGTGGTCTAGCTGGAACCTTGATCACTAGCTCTAATTTAAGCAGAAATCTCTAAGACATGGTGAGACCGAAGCAGAGCACAGCCAGCGGCACTCAGGGCAGGATGCCCAGGCAGAACACGAGATGGCTTTCAGTGGCCTGAGCTTCCCTGCTCATTTATAAAGCAGGCGGGCTTTCTCTGGGCCCTCCCCCCTTTCTTCGGATGCCTCTTTAGCTGTGACAGCCGCTCCTCCCCAGCCTCCCAGTGCCCTCTGCATGGCCTCTGGCTGCCCTGACACTCCTGATCCGCAGTTAACCTCTTTCTCCAAAGAGACAGGCCCAGCCTTTAAAATTCACTCCCCTTCCCCAAAGGCCATTGGCTGCATTAATTCATACTGAGTTGTGAAGGGCTGGCACCTTCAAAGCTCTCTTGGTACTTGAATCGAAAGGGGGAGCTTAGGCACCCAAAGGAGAGAGGATCGCTTTGCAAACAAGTGGTACAGTAAAACACATAAACACAAACAAATAAAAACCACACAAAGCCTTGTAAAGCTTTTCTAGAGAAAGGCAGGTGACACAGTGGGGAAGACTATGAGCTCTGAAGCAAGGATCCTTGGGTTCAAAACTTAGGCACAGGGGGCTTCCCTGGTGGCGCAGTGGTTGAGGGTCCGCCTGCCGATGCAGGGGACATGGGTTCGTGCCCCGGTCCGGGAAGATCCCACATGCCGCGGAGCGGCTGGGCCCGTGAGCCATGGCCGCTGAGCCTGCGCGTCCGGAGCCTGTGCTCCGCAACGGGAGAGGGCGCAACAGTGAGAGGCCCGCGTACCGCAAAAAAAAAAAAAAAAACAAAATAAAACAAAAAACTTAGGCACACACCTTCCCGCACACAACACACAACATTGATGCGAACTTGAGCAAGTTACTTAATTTCTCTATGCCTCGGTTTTCTCATCTAGAGGATGACATACAAACTTACCCCATAGGGTCGTAGGGAGGATTAAATGAGTTAATACAGCCAAAGGGCTTAGAACTGTGTCTGGGAGTTGGTAAAAGCTCAATACGTGTCAGCCATTGCTACTCTTGGGTCTTCGGAGATTCTCAGGAGTGAATCTTTTCTCTGACTTTGGGCTGGATCAGAACAAGTGTCAGTGATGTACAATCCAACAGGAAGCATTTCAGGAGAGATTTGTTCCAGCCCCAAGGAACTCTGGGAGGTTAGGACGACTTAAACCTGAGAAGCGGTCCCGGGTCCCTCATTTCACTGTGTCTCTGAGTTCCTGTAGTAGCCAGGCCTTGGAGACACCACCCTCACAGACATGGTAGAGAGGGAACCAGCTTCTTTCTGTTTCCCCGTGACCTGGGCACCTGAAGAGGGACTCAGGGGTCCATCAGTCCACCTTAGCTCCCAGGTGATGTTCTCAAAGTCCATCCAGTGCCCAGATTTGAGATTCAGTGAGAAATTGCTAAATAAATCTGGCCAGAGGGACTCAGGTATGGTGGGAGGCCTAATTTTTTACTTTGTCAGTGTGCACATGTAAATCTCTCTCTCTCTCTGTATATGATGATGGATAATAGTCTCTTTAAAATAAGCTTGTTCCTTGCTTTCCTCCTCCACATTCTCCTCCCTGCCCTCATCAGCCCCGGAGTCATTGTCTGCAGAGACCCCGAAGAAGGGCCGAGGTGGAGGTGACCTGGCACTGAATTGCACAGTCCGGCTCATGACTTAGCCATTATACTTGAAGTTTCCAAGTATTTTGAAGGTGAATTACAATGTAATGTACAGTTTTCTTTTTGAGGGGGCTGGAGGAAGAACTCAGGCTCCTGCTCAGACAGAAAGTCTCAGATAGTTACCTTGAGATTTTAAGATTTCTGCTTTGTACTTAACCATTAGGTACTTACCAGAAGTTAATGATCTTAAGTTGCAACGTGGTCCTTTCCGTGCAATGATTAACCAGCCCCAAGTGTGAGAATGGGCTGCCCCAGAGTTTCCAGGTCATCCCAGTGACAAAGCCACCTGCTTGTTCTGAAGGGTAGAGCACAGAGACCTATAATTAGGTGTCAGTTTCCCCCAGGCTTGCACCTGGAAAGAGGGGGAAGGAAGTCGGGCCCCTATTTGCTCAAATTGTTCCCTACAAAGATGCCACAGTGGACTTGCAATCCCATAGTCTCAATAGATTATTAATTATAAAATGTCACTCAAAGACAAGTATACATCTTTCAGGACAGAAAGGTAAGGGTTTATTATAATCCCACCCAGACTGAGCAGGTCTGGTCCCAGAAAGGTGAGAGGCAGCCTGGGTGGGAAAAAAGTGCCCAGAGAGTGGAATTGACTAGTGATTAAGAGCTTGTGCTTTCAAGTCAAGTGGACTTGGCTTGTCCTAGGTCAGGTTCCCAGGAGCCAGACTCTGAGATGGAGATGAACACATAGGAAGTTTATTGGGAATTTATTGGGACCAAACCCTGTGGGGTGGAGAGAGAGGAAGCAACAGTGGGCAGAGGGAGGAGATGGGCTGTGACCTCAGCCAGTCCTACACTGAAGCCCCGGAGTTGTCCCAGTTGGAGGCAAGATGACCCCAGAGTGGGGTATGACATTGGATAAGGCGGTTCCCTTTGGCCTTGGGAAATTCCTGGAGAGGGACTCAGCTATGAGTCATTAGAAACTGTGGGAAAGGGTACCCAGTCCAGAAGGAGGATCTGGGCAATCACCACAGCATCCATTTATAGGTGTTATGGACTGAGTTGTGTCCCCCTTGCCCCGACAGCAAATTCGTAAGTTGAAGCCCCAGTCCCCAGTGTGATGTTTTTGGAGATAGAACCCTACTCCATTAGGATGGGTGTCCTTATAAGAAGAGGCAGAGACACCAGACACCTCTCTCCCTCCACAAGAGCCCAGAGGAAAGGCCATGTGAGGCCCCAGAGAAAAAGTGGCTGTCTACAAGCTAGGAAGAGAGGTCTCACCAGAAACCAAGCCCGGCATCTCAGTCTTGGACATCTAGCCTCTAGAAGTATGAGGAAAAAAAAATGTCTGTTGTTTAAGCCACCCAGTCTATGGCATTTTGTTGTGGCAGCCCAAGTAGACTAGTACAACAGGTGTATTAATAGTCATCAATATCCCTTTGCCCTTCTGAACTTAGGCATGACCATAGGTTTAGTCTATGAAACAGAAGCAGAAAGGGCATCTGTGAACCATGGTTACAGTACAACATTATTAATCAGGACATCTCATGCCTTTACCAGGGGTCAATGCCATGAAGACTCAACTCTTATTTCAGTAAAACAGCTCAGGCCATTTCCAGCTTGCTGAAGTTAACCTTCATAACACAATGGCCTTATAAAGTGCGTAAAGAAGGATATATATCCAAGGATAACCGGGAATCATCTGAAAATGAAAGAGAGTAACGGTGTACTTGCCTCCCTTGATGGTAAAATATATTACAAGACTCTTGTCGTCCAAACAGTATAGTAATAACAAGGGAATAGGTGAAACAGAATAAGGAAGCTAAAAATATATCCTAGTATATATTGTATTTTAATGTACAGAACAGGTGGTGTTTAGGTGGAATGAGACCATGATGTTTTATTTAATAAGTTACGGTGACATCACTGATTTTCCATCAGCAGGGAAATAAATTTACGCTTCATACGAAAATAAATTCCAGATGTATTAAAGACTTCAGTGTAAAAAATAAAATTATGTAATTTCCATTTCCAGCCAAGATGGAATAGCCCCATTCCTCCCAGTTCCTCCCTCTTACAACTAAAAATCACAACACATTTGCATAGGAAGACTCTGAAAGGTGGAAAAAAGAACCTCTGTGCTCTGATTCCCCTCTGGTGTGCTCTGGTGGTGTCAGTGGGCCGGGCCAGCAGGGAAGCAATTTTCCTTCCTGCACAGGGTGGAGACAGGAGGAGAACTCCAGTTCTCCTGCTAGCAGGGCAGCTGATCTATTCCCTACTGAGTGGAAGTAGGCAACTTATTTCTTTTCCCCTGCTGGGACTGGCTGGGGAGCTGATCTTCCATCCCCCACCAGTAGAGGGAGGCAGTGCTCTGATTCCCCTGCCTGGGTAACGTCAGGGTGGTCCAGGGGTGTGCTTATCCTCTAGCCCTACCCAGCAGTACAAGGCTTAATGAGGTGCTGCCAGGCAATGCTTGTCCCTCCACCCTTCACCCTCTCCCCTGGGCGTCAGCAGGCCCAATGGAGGGTTGGACTACCATGCCCACCTGGCATCATGAAATGGATTGAATGGTGGGAGGTGGGAATTGTTGGCAGTCTGTTCCCACCCCTCCCCCATCTCCCCTCCTGATGTCTGCGGGGCCCAGTGGGGAGCCAAACTTACACACTTACTTAGAGGCAAAAAGGTGGTGCCAGTCAGTACCCCACTTCCACTGGGAAGCTCTCCATGGGACCAGGGGCCAGCTAAGCTTTCACTCCATCTGTCTGCAATGAGGCAGTGAGAATCAGTGTTCTGCTTTTGCTGGGGTAGTGTCAGTGGAGCCCAGAGAGGAGATCTACATGTCACACCTCCACAGCAGCACTGCCTGCTAAAAAATAAGATCAAATAGGGTCCAGAGTCTCATAATATAATATCCAAAATGTCCAGGACACAAGAGAAAAATCACTTATCACACCAAGAACCAGGAAAATCACAACTTGAATGAGACACAAATACTAATGACACTAATACTGAGATAAATCAGATGTTGGAATTATCTGACAAAGACTATAAAGCAACTATCATGAAAATACATCAACAAGTATTATAACATTCTCATGAAGCAAATTTAAAAAATAGAAAATCTCAGCGAAGAAATAAAAGTTATTTTTTTTAAAAAAGAGAACCAAAAGGGAATTATAGAACTGAAAAATACTAAGTGAAATAAAAAATTAAATTATAGGGGCTTCCCTGGTGGCACAGTGGTTGAGAGTCCACCTGCCAATGCAGGGGGCACGGGTTCGTGCCCCGGTCCGGGAAGATCCCACATGCCGCGGAGCGGCTGGGCCCGTGAGCCACGGCCGCTGGGCCTGCGCATCCGACTTGTACACTAAAAAACTGCAAAACATCGTTGAAAGTAATGAAAGAAAAATGATATAAATGGAAAGATCTCATGTTATGGATCTGAAGACTTAATATGGTTGGCAATAGTGCCCAAGTGGATCTACAGATTCAATATAAGCCTCATCAAAATTCCAGCTGTCTTAGTTGTGGAAATTGACAAGCTGATCTTAAAATTCACATGGAAATACAAAGGACCCAAAATAGCCAAAGCAACCCTGAAAAAGAACAAAGTTCCCAATTTCAAAACATCCTACGATGTTACGGTAATCAAGACAGTGTAGTACTGACATAAGGATAGACATGTAGATCAATGGAATTGAATTGAGAGTCGAGAAATAAGTCCTTGCATTTATGGTCAATTGATTTTCCATACCACTACCCTTCAGCTTCTCCCTTCCCCCCTCATCCTGATCCCCTGCCCAGTGGGGAACTGAGCCTCTGTCCCTACCTGGCATCAATGAGGCAGAAATATAAGGCAATTCAATGGAAGAAGGATCGTCTTTTCAACAAATGGTGCTGGGACCACTGAATATCCACATGCAAAAGAATGAACTTGAACCCCTATCTCATCCAACTTACAAAATTTAACTTAAAATAGATCATAAGCCTACATATAAGAGGTAAAGCTATAACACCCTTAGAAGAAAAAATAGGAGCAAATCTTCATGACCTTGGATTAAGCAATGGTTTCTTGGACGTGACACTAAACCTTATAAATGACCCAAAAAATAGACAAATTGGATCATCAAAATTAAAAAATTTGTGCTTCAAAGGACACCATTAAGAAAGTGAAAAGGGCTTCCCTGGTGGCGCAGTGGTTGAGAGTCCGCCTGCCGATGCAGGGGACACGGGTTCGTGCCCCGGTCCGGGAGGATCCCACGTGCCGTGGAGCGGCTGGGCCCGTGAGCCATGGCCGCTGGGCCTGCGCGTACGGAGCCAGTGCTCCGCAACGGGAGAGGCCACAGCGGTGAGAGGCCTGCATATCACCAAAAAAAAAAAAAAAAGAAAGAAAGTGAAAAGACAAACGCACAGAATGGGAGAAAATTTTTGCAAATCATATACCTGATAAGAGACCTGTGTGAAGAATGTATTTAAAAACTCCTGCAACTCAACAATAAAGGCAACCCAATTTTAAAATGGGCAAGGATTTGAATAGATATTTATCCAAAAAAGATATACAAATGGACAATAAGCACATGAAAAGACGCTCAGCACCATTAGTCACGGGAGAAATGTAAATCAAAACTACAATGAAATACCACTTCATGCCCCCCAGGATGGCTATAATCAAAAAGACAGATATTAACGAGTATTGGTGAGGATATGAAGAAATTGGAACTCATACACTGGGAGTGTAAAATGGTACAGCTGCTTTGAAAAATACTGTCAGTTCCTCAGAATGTTAAACATGGAGTTACCACATGGCCTAAGAGCTCCACTCCTAGGTTATATACCCTAGGGAAATGAAAACTTGTACAAATTGGACATGAATGTTCATACCAGCATTATTCGTAAGAGCCAAAACGTGGAAACAATTGAACCTGTATATTAATGTTTATATGAACATTATTCATAATAGCCCAAATGTGTAAACAACCCAAGTGTTTATCAGCAGGTGAATGGATAAACAAATGTGATCTATCCATACAGTGGAGTATTATTCAGCCACAAAAAGGAAAGGTATGGATACATGCTACTGCATGGATGAACCCTGAGAACATTATGGAAAGTGAAAGAAGCCAGACAGAAAAGCAGCCCCTGTCCTCCTGGAGCTGGCCTGGTGCTATCGCTAGGCCTTGGCGTTGCTCCTGAGCTGGCGTGGGTGTTCTCCTTGGAATATAGAAATGTTCACATCAACACCAGATGAGGCCTCTCAGTGACGATGATGGATCAAAATAAAAACAAGGTCGCTCTCTAGTGATGTCCAAACATAGACAAAATATGAGCATTGCTCAAACCACAGGAATCACCAAGCGTCCCCTATCCTGGCTGATATGAGTGATGGCTGCTTCTTTCCCAGTTATACCTGGAGGCTCACTCTGGTCTGCCATTCCTCTAGATGTGATTTATTAAGATACCCAATCAGAGACTGGTTCCCCACTTCCTGACAGCATCTAGTCCAGAGCAAAGCCCAGCTTCCTCAAACCCTCTCCAAGTCCTGCCATAAGTCCTTCCCAACACCCTTTTACTGGGACGCCACCATGGTCCCCCATGTTGTGTGCGCTCCCTCCCTGGGACGAGTAATAAGTCCAGCTTGTTATATTGCAGGGGATCCCGGAGGCCTTTGTCTGGAGCACACTGGCAAGCCTTCACCTGGCCCTAAGCCTGCAGCCGTGCCTCCCCTCCGGGAGCATGCCAAGGGCTAAACTTGGTTTCTATCTGTAACAGGGATCGATCAACCCCAGCCCTCCAAGTTAGTTCACAAGCTGTGCCCTCTACTTAGGGTCTCACCAGGCTGCACTTGAAAGCATAAGTTTATGCTCTATGGTCTCAGCTGCTTCCTTGGCCCAGGTTATCCTCCCTGGGGTAATAAGTCCAAGAGGGGAGTCCGTCACTGTGCAGGGACCGCCGTGGGGCTAGGGAGACCCATGAGGCCATGAGTGGAGGAAATCTGTGCAGAGCCCAGGTTTGCAAGTTTGCACTGCAAACCCAGGCCATCAGGCTAAGGGTTTTAGCTCCTCCACCCACACCCCGACCTCTTGCATCAAGGTCTTTGGAGCAGCATTGGATGAGCCTGGAGTAATTGTCTACCTGAATTTTCTGGGTAGTCACTTGCTGAGATATTTACAGCTGGACTTGGTCCTCAAACAGAGCTGATCAAGGATCAGGTTAAAAGTTAATCAGGTCATGAGACGGAATGATACTACTGGCTACAAGAGAGGAAAGAAGGGTGTTGCCACTGTCCAGGCTCTGGGTGGGAGAGGGGTTTGAGCTTGAAATGTCCCATGCAGCCCTCCCACCCCTTAGCCCTCCTGGGGCTCTCCCTCCCCACCACTCCTCCAGGTGCGCAGGGCCTGTGAGCATTCTGGGATTCTGAACATGACAAGGGTGCCCACAGGGCAAGGCAGATAGGAACCAGCAGAGTCATGGGGCTCAGGGAGGTGTCACTGGGGGCGTGCTGGATGCTCGTCGCACAACAGCTAGCACTGGTCCTCAGAATGGTCCGGGTGGGATGCTCTCCCAGTAGACACTGGTCAGATGGTGAGCATTGCCTCAGCCTCCACATGACTCCTGGGAGGTCATGCTGGCTGCTGGCTCCAGATGTTGCCTCCACAGCTCTCTGTTGACACCATTCAGGTCTGGTTCCACCACCTGAGACCCCATGGCCTCTCTCCCTCTGCCTCTGTCGTGCTCATCTTGCCTGAGGATCCCTTTTGAGCTTCAGGAATAAGGAAACTTGCTGGTTTTCCTCATGTAACCTCTCGAATATGTCCTCCATGTTTTGATTCCTTTTCCCCAACTTAACATATGTCAACAAATAATTTAAATAAAATTAACACCCACTGTGTAGGCCGGCTAGCCCCCAGTGGCCAGTAAAACATGCATGTGGCTGAATCTAGCCTATGGGCCACCACTGAGACTTCAGTTATTCCATGCTGCCGGATGGATTAGGCTGAGATTCTCAGAAGCCCACCTTGAGATGGGGATTCATGCGCAAGGGATTTATAGGAAGTGTTCCCAGGAACTTTTGACAGGAGAGTGAGGAAGCAGGACGGAGAAGGGAAGGGGGCCAGGCAAAGATGCTATAACAAGCAGAATCCCAGGAAGGGTAGCTTTGCTTCGTCCTGCAGGAAGCTCTGCTACAGTGTAGGTCTTGCCAACTGGGGGCAAAGGAGCCATAGGGTCTTTACTCCCATACTTATGGGCCATTGGGGCTAAGGACTGACTCTGGGGAAAGACAAATATCCAGGCACCTCCTGTTTTCCATGCACACAGGCAAAGGGGCTCCAGAAGCCTGAGGGCAGCTTTCCAAGAAAAACTAGCAGGTGCTGGCTGTTGGGAATGAAAGCACCCTGGGGGAACCAGCCTTGGGGGTCAATGAGGAAGCCGTCCAAGGAGCATCCGCTACCCCATGAAATTAGCTGGGTGTATGATGGCAGCAGTCATTGGGAAGAAAGTGATCTTGAAAGGAGCAATCTCTAGGGGTTGAATTTCCCTAAATCAATTATAAAAGATGTCATAGGGCAGGCACTAGTGACTAGAAGCTAGTTCCCTCATGGCTAATCTTAGCAGCCAGAGACAGCACCCAGCTTAAGAAGTAGGCTCATGAGTTCATGCCAATGGACCCAACAGCAGATAGACCTGTGAAGCCCAGAGCAAATGATAGAGCCTGAAAACCCGAGCCAAAGACGTAAAGGCCATTGCAGATCGAAGGAGGTTAAAGATAAGACGCAAACTATGACAAATGTGCTAAACCTGTCCCTGTTACAAGAATGAGGCCAAACTCGCAGCCAATGTTCTTAGAAAAGAGAGGGAGAGAGGTGTTGGAATCTCCCTTTAACTCCCAGCTGACACCCCGGTCTCCATGAGGGTTTGGGCCTGGATGCCCCAGAGCCCTCTAGGGTGAACATCTCCGCTGTATTTCTGCACAGGGCCTTGGAAGGTCTTCTGCCGTCTTGAGACCAGAGAATTTTAGATTCCCATCAGGGAATATAATGGCTTTCTTGGCAGTCCAACAGACAAGATTGAAACCTCCTTCATTTTATTTTTTGGGGGAGGTTAATCACTCTAGCCTGACTCACGTATTCTAAAAGCCCAGTTGCCTGGGCTAAATAAATATTCTCTGTCTGCCCTTGAGAGTGACTTAGTAATGAACTCAGCATTTTTGAGTTGAACTCCACAAACATTTATTGAGCACCTACTATGTGCCTGGCATGGTGATAGATATTGGGGGTATAATATTAATAAGATTTAGGGAGTTCTTTGTTTTAGAAGTCCAGTGGAAAACAACAGCAACTTAGGTGTCAGTTCATTCCACTCCCCACACTATAGAGGAATTTTTGGACCAAGGCTGAGTTTGGAGTGAATCAAAGCTTTTGTATCCACCCCCATATGTATATTAAAGAAAGGCTGATGAGATGCAGTCATAGGGAGCTCATTCGCCTTCACAAGCCTGTAAAACCAGAATTCAAGTGAAGCCCTTAAGTCAGAGAGAAGGTGAGGAGAATTTTATTGAGCTGAAAGAACAAGAACTAATCTGGAAGAATTTGTGTGCGTGAGATCAGAAGTGATTTGAGGAATTAGCTGACAGATATACACCACAATGTTATGAGTGGTTTTCTCCAGGGGATGGGATTTTGGTTGTTTCATTTTTTTTCTCATTTCTCCCTTTTCCTTAGTTTCTCCCTCCCCCCTTCCCTCCCTCCCCTCCTTCCTTCCTTCCTTTTTCTTTTTTCTTATGCTTTGTTAGTATTGGTAACATTTTCTACAATATGTCTCTATCAACTTTTGAAATAAAAAGGCCTTATTTTAAAAATTAAGCCAACTAAGAATATAAGGTATATTGCATTTGTGTCTAAAGGTCAGCCCAGATTGATGCCAAACATAAGCTAACTCTGCAATGTTCTCCCCACGCCCCCATTTCTCCGCATCTCTCCCCCAGGCTCCCAGCACTTGGCTGCATTCAGATTGGTGGCATCAGCTCAGGAGAACTACTATCTGCTTAAACAAATCCAAATTTAAAAGGTCTATTTATTAAAATAGTTTCTGAACCCAGATCCATATTCTTACCATTTCCCCCTCCTTGGAGAGTCACAGAACATTTTTCTTGAGAATGAAAATAACTCGGAAACCAAGAGATCACCCTGACCAATTATTATTTTTTTATGCTAAATAACAACCTTTACTTAACAACCTCCTACTTCTTTTTTTCCATTATATTTTTTCATAGGATATTGAATATAGTTCTCTGTGCTATACAGTAGGACCTTGTTGTTTATCCATTCTATATATAAAAGCTTACATCTGCTAGCACCAACCTCCCACTCCATCCCTCCCCCAACCCCTCCCCCTTGGCAACCACAAGTCTGTTCTCTGTGTCTGTGAGTCTGTTTCTATTTCACAGATAGGTTCATTTGTGTCATATCTTAGAATCCACATATAAGTGATATCATATGGTGTTTGTCTTTCTCTTTCTGACTTACTTCACTAAGCATGATAGTCTCTAGTTGTACCCATATTGCTGCAAATGGCATTATTTCATTCTTTTTTATAGCTGAGTAATATTCCATTATATATATATATGTACTACATCTTCTTTATCTGTTCATCTGGTGATGGATATTTAGGTTGTTTCCATGTCTGGGCTATTGTGAATAGTGCTGTTATGAGCATAGGGGTGCATGTATCTCTTTGAATTACAGTTTTGTCTGGCTGTATGCCCAGGAGTGGGATTTCTGGATCATATGGTAATTCTATATTTAGTTTTGTTAGGAACCTCCATACTGTTTTCCACAGTGGCTGCACCCACTTACATTCCCACCAACAATGTAGGAGAGTTCCCTTTTCTCCACATCCCCTCCAGCGTTTGTTATTTGTAGGCTTTTTAATGATGACTGTTCTGACTGGTGTGAGGTAGTACCTCATTGTAGTTTTGATGTGCATTTCTCTAACAATTAGCGACACTGAGCATCTTTTCACGTGCTTTTTTTTTTTTAAGCCCTTGTCGGTCACATCATTTGCAGCCCTAACCAATTATTGACATGACTTTTTTTTTTTTTTGAAGAAACTTTGCGTTCAATAAGGCATCAATTGCCCACATAGAGCAACTGTAATCTTAGTGGATGGTTACATTCTATATCATAGAGAAGCATCCAAGGCAAGGTGATAAAAGCACCAACAACTTTTCTATGGAGGAGAAATATCTCCCAAAAGGAAGAAGTAAAAGCCAAATTAGTTATGTTTGTTTAAAACAAAATATAAATCAAAATCGGACTGCTTCCAAGGAATTAAATCGAACAGAGAAACCAAGGAAACATAGAATTGTGTTTGTTGTTCTGTCTGCTTGACACCTGAGCATTTGGAGTTTTGTACTCTAGGCTAGTGCTTTTTAAATTTTAGGTCAAAACCCATTAGCTATAAAATCCATTTAGTGGGGCTTCCCTGGTGGCGCAGTGGTTGAGAGTCCGCCTGTCGATGCAGGGTACACGGGTTCGTGCCCCGGTCCGGGAAGATCCCACATGCCGCGGAGCGGCTGGGCCCGTGAGCCATGGCCGCTGAGCCTGCGCGTCGGGAGCCTGTGCTCCGCAGCGGGAGAAGCCACAGCAGTGAGAGGCCCGCGTACCGCAAAAAAAAAAAATCCATTTAGTGAACTGAGACCACTAGTTTTTACAATGAAGCAGAATAGAAAATATCACAGTGCTTTGCTTGCAGTAAAATATCACAGTGCTTTGCATGCAGAGTGCTTTTCAGGGTAGTGTGTGTGTGTGTGTGTGTGTGTGTGTGTGTGTATGTGTGTGTGGGATGACATGTCAATGTATTTCTCATTGTGGCCTGCAGTTAAAAAATTTGGAAATCGCTGCATAGACAGTCTAATGGTGCCACGGGTGGGTCATGTTGCCTTGAGTCGCTTGTAGGATGCTTGGAACTACCTGATTTAGAATGACCATCCCTAGTGGGAGACTGCAAGGGATTCAGGTGGAGAGAAGGATTTGGAATGGGTGACCTCTCAGGCTCTTTCCTACTTTGCAATTCGGATTCTTGGATCCAACAGAGTTATAACAGTCTGGTCAGTAGGATGTGGCTGTACAAGTTTTTAAAAGTAGGTTATGTAAATAAATGATCAAAATCATGGTCCCATAATGAGTCCTGCAGTGACTCGGGACTCCTCTCCCAAGTGTCTTGAAGTGACCACAGAGGATATTAATATATTTTTACAAAGCTCAGTCCCATCCAGCTCCTCCTTCCATGTTATTGATCTGTGGGCTTCTTCTCTGGCAGGGTTTGAAGCCCTGGCATTGGCAGGGCCATCTCCTCAGTGCCACTCAGCCCACCCCCTCCAGCAGGTGCGTGTGGGAACCAGGGAGCTGGTGGACAGGCCAATCGCCAAGTCTGCAGAAATGGGGCAATCTTTTCTTTGGAAAAGTGCATCCGGGCTGCACAGAGGAGCACTTGCGGGCTTCCAGGGTTGGGAAGGAAGCTTTTCTGTCTTCTTCAACCCTTCAGTCTTCCCACTTGTAGGAAATGACACCTCCACTAGAGTTCTCAGAGCCCTCTCCTTTGCCCTGCCTTTCCCATGGCCAACCCATCACCTAGTCCTGTCCACTCACCTCAACTTAGAGCTCCAGTCTCTCCCTGTCTTTCCTTCTCACCTCGGGCACAGCCACCATCATCATTGCCTGGGTGACCAAAGCCACCCTCTAACTGGCCTCCCCACCTCTCTAGCTCCCCTCCAACCCAGTTTGCACTCTATGGCCTGAGAGTTGTTTTTTGAAACGCATATTAAATCATACCATCCCCTGTTCATTTATTTTTTTAATTTCTATTTTATATTATAGTATATAGAGTTACAATGTTGTGTTAGTTTCAGGTGTACAGCAAAGTGATTCAGTTATACACATACATATACCTATTCTTTTTCAGATTCTTTTCCCATATAGGTTATTACAGAGTATTGAATAGAGTTCCCGGTGCTATACAGTAGGTCCTTGTTGATTATCGATTTTATTTTATTTTATTTTTTGGCTGTGTTGGGTCTTCATTGCTGCGTGTGGGCTTTCTCTAGTTGCGGCGAGCGGGGGCTACTCTTCGTTGTGGTGCTTGGGCTTCTCACTGTGGTGGCTTCTCTCGTTGTGGAGCACAGGCCCTAGGCACATGGGTTTCAGTAGTTGTGGCTCACAGGCTCTAGAGCACAGGCTCAGTAGTTGTGGCACATGGGCTTAGTTGCTCTGTGGCATGTTTGAACCTGTGTCCCCTGCATTGGCAGGTGGATTCTTAACCACTGCACCACAAGGGAAGTCCCTCTATTTTATGTATAGTAGTGTGTATATGTTAATCCTAACCTCCTAATTTATCCCTCTCTGCACCTTTCCCCTTTGGTAACTATACGTT
Organism: Monodon monoceros; assembly: GCF_005190385.1. Classification (NCBI taxonomy): domain Eukaryota; kingdom Metazoa; phylum Chordata; class Mammalia; order Artiodactyla; family Monodontidae; genus Monodon; species Monodon monoceros. The sequence continues at coordinate 56,738,235 of NW_021703780.1, read as the reverse complement.
TGTTTTCAGTCTGTCTGTTTCAGTTTTTGTAAATAAGTTCATTTGTATCATTCTTTTTAGATTCCACATATAAGTGATATCATATGATATTTGTCTTTGCCTAACTTACTTCACTTAGTATGATCATCTCTAGGTCCATTCACGTTGCTGCAGATGGCATTATTCTGTTCTTTTTTATGGCTGAGTAATATTCCATTGTCTATATGTACCACATCTTCTTTATCCATTCATCTGTCAATGGACATTTAGGTTGCTTCCATGTCTTGGCTATTGTAAATAGTGCTGCTGTGAACATTGGGGTGCATGTATCTATTCTAATTATGGTTTTCTCCAGATATATGCCCAGGAGTGGGAATGCTGGATCATATGGTAGCTCTATTTTTAGTTTTATAAGGAACCTCTATACTGTTCTCCATTGTGGCTATACCAACTTACATTCCCACCAACAGTGTAGGAGGGTTCCCTTTTCTGCACACCCTCTCCAGTATTTATTGTTTGTAGACTTTTTGATGATGGCCATTTTTACCAGTGTGAGGTGATATCTCATTGCAGTTTTGATTTGCATTTCTCTTATAATTAGTGATGCTGAGCATCTTTTCATATGCTTTGTGGACATCTGTATGTCTTCTTTGGAGAAATGTCTATTTAGATCTTCTGCCCATTGTTTGATTGGGTTGATTGTTTTTTTGATATTGAGCTGTATGAGCTGTTTGCATATTTTGGGGATTAATCCCTTGTCATTCACATCATTTGCAAATATTTTCTTTTATTCTATGGGTCGACCCAAGGCAATCTACAGATTCAATGCAATCCCTATCAAATTACCAATGGCATTTTTTGCAGATCTAGAACAAAAATTTTAAAATTCATATGGAAATACAAAAGACCCTGAATAGCCAAAGAAACCTAGAGAAAGCAAAACAAAGCTGGAAGAATCAGGCTCCCTGACTTCAGACTATACTATAAAGCTATAGTAATCAAAACAGTATGGTACTGGCACAAAGACAGACTTATAGGTCAAAGGAACAGGATAGAAAGCCCAGAATAAACCCACACACCTACAGCAATTAATTTATGACAAAGGAGGTAAGAATTTATAATGGAGAAAAAACAGTCTTCAATAAATGGTGCTGGGAAAAGTGGAGAGCTATATGTAAAATGATGAAATTACTACATTCTCAAGCACCACACACAAAAATAAACTCAAAATGGATTAAAGACCTAAATGTAAGACTGGACACTATAAAACTCTTAGAGGAAAACATAGGCAGAACACTCTTTGCCATAAATCACAGCAATATATTTTTGGATCCACCTCCTAGAGTAATGAAAATAAAAACAAAAATAAACAAATGGGACCTACTTAAACTTAAAAGCTTTTGCACAGCAAAGTATACCATCCCCTGTTTAAGACCCACCAATGGCATCCTCTCCCATCATACTCAGGACAACCTTCAGACTCCTGGTTACCGCTCATTCTGCCCTCCAGTCTCCACTCCCCTTCCCCCATGGCTGAATTTGCCCTTCCCCTCCTTCCCCCCAACTTCTACCCTTGTTGTGGCCCCTCAAAAGCAACCAGCTTGGGGACTTCACAAACGCAGGGACCAGCCCTTCCCAGCGGCGTCTGCTAAACTCTCCTCATTCCTCAGATCTGGAGGGATTTCTCTGACCCTGGGCCCACCCCCAACTAATTGGGGCCCCCTGCTTCTGTCTTTCGTAGAACTTAGCTTTCTTCCTTAAAAAATTTAGGGCATATTGTAATCACATTTGAATTGATTCATTTAATATTTACTTCCCCTTCTAGTCTGTAAGCTCCAGAAGAACCAGCAGTGTCTGCTCATAATAGATGATCAATAAGTATCTGCTGAGGGAATAAATTAGTGGGATCCTGGTGCCATCTCCTTCCACCTGGATACTGAAAGCAGATTTTATCCATGAAGACACCCCCCAAAACTTCTTCTTCCAGTCTTAATATCCCAGCACCTTTAGCCTGTCACACCTAATTTATAACCCTTTAATAATCTCCCAGACTGCTGTAGTTCCCCCGAAAAAATCACCAATCTCCTTTCAGCTGAGAAGCCCAGCAGGGTTTGTTGTGTTTTGAAATATTTCTGGCCAGTACTGAGGGTAATGGGAAGATAGCCCCGTGATTCTGACAGGGAGCCTCCTTCTCAAACTCCACCATAAAGAATCTCAGACTAATGCTGGAACTGGCAGGTAGTTCAATTCTGCTCAAAGTCATGGCTCACGCTGCCTTGACAGTGCTTGTTATGGATTTAGAGTTTTCTTGCTCCCTCCCTCCCTCCCTCTCTCTCTGTCTTCCTCCCTTGTTTCTCTGTCTGTTCTTCCCTCCTCTCCTTTCTTCTCTTTCTCTCTCTCTCTCTCTCATTCATTCATTCGCTGATTCACTCATTCTGTTTTGTTTTCAATCCTGAATGGAGTACTTCCTTTCCCATCTGGAGATCAGAACTAGAAGAAGACAGTAAATGTACTTAGAATGAGGACCCAAAAGCCATTCCTCACAGTGGCCTTGAGTGTCCCAACAACCAAAGTGAATACGTTCCTCATGACCCTGTTTGGACCCTCTGCATCGTTGGCAAGTCGGCTGTATAATGACAGTCAATGCCCTCCGCAGAAATCAGGGCCTGTGAACGGGGTAACAAAGAGCTTGATGGGGGCCCTCGACATTTGAATCAAAGTGGAGGATCTGACCGGTGAAATCGATGAAGTGTGAAATGCTGTTCCTCACACCGAGGCTCCATTTAGCACCTCGGCCCCAGGGTTTCAGCAAAGAGAAAATCTTCTGGAATCGATACTACTATCATTTCACAAAATTACAGTATTGTGTCCTGAAAATGAGCCATACATCAACTGCAGGCTTCACTTGCTGGAAGAAACAGCTTTGCTGTGAGAAAGCTGGCGGCTGGAACAAATTTCAGGAGTTCAGGGGGTCCGGGCCCCTCCCATGGGTATTACCCACCTGGAAAGGCAGGCGATCTGGGGTGAGGGCCCCGAGCCCATGGCATCACTGGAGACAGGCCGGTGGGTCTTTGGTGCGTTGGAAATGCAGCACGACTGAAATCAAACAAAATCTCAGAATCTCCAAATTCAGTGAAACAGAGACTGCTGAGAAGAAATTGGGAGCTTCTGGCCTCTTAAGTGATCCCCGGCCCACTCACAGGCCCTAATTTCATTCTTCCCAGCATGGGCTGCCTTGGTGAGATGTCGAGCCCGTGGATTTCAATTCCAGAAGCTGGCTGGGAGGCTTGTGGAAGGGAATTCTTTGCTGGCTGTAGAGCTCCTGACCCTGCACCACACAGGGTCGTCTTGAGGGCTTGCTTTCTTCTCTTTGGTTCCTGTCCGATGCGTATTTACCAAAGGCCAGAGGTCTGAGCACTGCTGTCCTGGCTACAGGACTTCAGGTAGACTATGGAAAGAGTGGACACGAGAGCCAGGGGTTATCAGAAGCCCCAGTCCAAGCACCTTGAGATGAACCAAGCTGCCCAGCCTAGGGAAGTCCCCACGTGGCATCCACTGGGAGGGTCTTGGGCTACCACTTTGCTGTTCCACAAAATTGTAATTGCTGGGCTTCCCTGGTGGCGCAGTGGTTGAGAGTCCGCCTGCCGATGCAGGGGACACGGGTTCGTGCCCCGGTCCGGGAAGATCCCACATGCCGCGGAGCGGCTGGGCCCGTGAGCCATGGCCGCTGGGCCTGTGCGTCCGGAGCCTGTGCTCTGTAACGGGAGAGGCCGCAGCGGTGAGAGGCCCGTGTACCGCAAAAAAAAAAAAAAGAAAAAAAGTTAATGGAGAAGAATACGTTTTTCAAATGGCAAAGTGTGTGTGAGCATCGTGTGACCTTGACATAGGATCATCAGCACCTCTCCCCATGGTGTACCGGAAGCGCAGCTCTTGTCCAAGGCACTGGGATCCGTCCCCCCGCCGTCCCACCCCACACACAAAGGCAGGGAAGGCTCTGTTTGAATACTCCAGGGAGTCTCTTGTAGGAGAGCCTGCCCTCCCGCTAAGTTAAGCTGCCTCCATTTCGGCTTTCTGTGGAAGCAAAAATAATTATAAACGGTCTCGTTTCTTGAGTGTTTTCCACGTGACAAGCATGCTTTACCTGCGTCATCGCGCCGAACCCCCTCGTGAGATGGAGATGGTGCTATTAGCTCCCCATACTTCACAGGAGAAAACTGAGGCTTGGGGAGGTTAAGTAACTGGCTCAGGGTCCCACTGTGGGGAAGATTTGAAACCAGGTTGGTTTGACTCCAGAAACCACATGCTGTTCACCGCCAGGCTGTCGTTCCTCAAAGTGGGGAAGAGAAGTGAAAAAGAACACAGCGAAGGGAGTGGAAATGGACAGTCGGCAAGTGTGAGTTTGTTCCCAGGCTGCTGGAAGTCTGCTTGACCTCTACCCACTCACTGAAATCCTCTGAGCCCCAGCATCCTCATCTGGAGTTGGGCAAAATACAAGTCTGATCTGCTCATCCTACGTTTACGTGATACTCTTCAGTTTGCAAAGGTTCTCCCAGTCCAATCCCTACAGCAGCTCTGTGAAGCCGAATCATTACTTCCATTTTACAGATGGAGTAACCAGTCTCCATCAGCATTGCTGTGAATGACAAAAAGTTAACACGGATGAGATCCCTTTAAAATGGTCACGTGCCACGTGAGCATCATCATTACATCATGACCTTGATGTGGGCTTGCTCAGAATCACCTGTGTAGTGGGTGCACCAGTTGGGATGGAGACAGAGCTCTTTGGGCTCCACATTCATGTTCTTTCCAGCTGCCTTCGTGTGCCTCATGTTCTTGTCCACCATCTCGTGGCCCGTGTTCTTGGACACGCCTGCCTGCGCCTCAGCCCAAAGGGCTCACTGCCAGCCTGCCTCCCACCAGGACTTGTCTGCCTTTTGGAGATGCTGAAATTTCTAAGCCCCTCCCGCACAGTCTTCTTACTTCAAGTGCTGGGAACATGGGCTTATGTTTGAAGAAAGACCACTATGGTCCCACTGTTGGGGAGGACTCTTCCAAGACAAGTCTCAAAGCGATAATGGAAGGGAATTTTCAAGACCTGGAGAAAAGCATGAATTCCCCAAATAGAAAAATCACACTGAGTTAAAGGCAGGATGAAACCAACACCCAAAAGTGAAAAAAACAAAAGCAAAAGAAAATATACCAAAAAGATCCTACCCAAACAATCAGAGTAAAACTGCAGAATATAAAACAAAACAAAAAGCTATTGGAGACAACACGATCTCCCAAATGACAAAAATTAGGCCTGCATCTAGGCTGTATTTTACAATCAGATTTCCCATCAGCAACAACAGGGGTGCTAGAAGACAAAGCTGGTGCACGTACAAAGTCAAGGCTGAATAGTTCTGATGTCTCCTACTCACACCTGTTAAAAATCCCCAGTATAGAGCATGCAAGAGACAATTTCTGGTTCGTCTCCTATTATCAGAGGGTCTGTCCTTTGACCGGTGGGAGCTGTGAGCTAGGACTGCGAACGCTTCTTAAATGATTGTCAAAGAGTTTTTCTCAGTTGGTGAAGAAGTAAGATGTCCAGTGTTGTTGAGGATGGAGGGAAATGGATCGTCTGGTTCCTGGGAGGAGTGTAAAGTGAACAGCCTCTAGGGGCGCTGTGGGGCATAGCTCTGTACCAGGAGTTCCATTTCTTGGGATCCATCCTACGTACATGCCCACACACAAGCACAAAGTGGCCGGCTCTTCGCCACCTCCATTCTTGGGTGATGACTCACAGGGTCCCTGGTCAGGGGATATTTGAGGAGACATGACCTGTGGCTCTGGGGACCCACCGTTAAGTCACCCTCTCTGTGTGTCACTCTCTGACCTCATGCACCATCTAGAGCCTCGTGTCCTGCCTTCCCCTTATGAGTCAACCTCTACCTTCTGCTTCTAGAAACTGAGGTGGAAACAATCGTTGAGCCCTTGTGTTGCTCCCACCCCCGACCCCAGGACCAGTGCTTGCCTTGTCACTGTGCTTTGTATCCAGTGTTGTGAGTTTGCTTCCCTCCCTCAAGACTGCAGAATGTCCTGGATGGGTCTCAGGTCCCTGCAATGGAAAGATGCAGGTCAGGAACACCAGGTTAGTGCTACTTGAAAACGTCAAGGTCACACTGGGGTTTCTGTGCATTTCCACCTGGAACTTGGCCACATGGAGCCACTGCAGGTCCCCTGAACCCAGCCATACTCTTTCTCTCTGTGACTTTGCGTGTTTGGTTCCTGTCATTCCCTAAAGCCTTCCCTGACCTCTCAGGGCTGGGATTGGTCCCTGCTTGGATCTTCCTCACTGACCCCAATGTACATCTGTCAGAGCTGCCAGCACTCTGTCAGGCATTGCTTTGCTTGTTTTTCTCGTTTGTTTGAGAGTAAATCCACCAGCACACGGTCAGAACTGTGTTTGTTGACGGGATGGATGAATAATGCCATGTCTATGTGGGTTCTGCCCTCAGCACTCGGCCTTCTCTTCTCTACCAGCTGAAACATACTTAAGGCAAGTGACAAAGATGGAAGTTTGGATCCAACTTCCTCTGGCCTCTGCTGTGTCTCTCGTCTCTGTGTCTCCCCACGTCTCTCTGGCTCCCTGGGTTGGAAAACAGGTCTGAAGTCAAGTTGGAAAAGAGACCTTGTCTTGGCCAAGCTGTAGAGAGTCTCTGACATTTTTCAGTCGTGTCCTATGTCGCTGCCATTTCATCTGCTGCCTGTCTCGGCAACCAGTTCTGCCTCCTGGGGACTCACTGGATCACACAAGACAGAGAAAACTGGAGGTGTTCAGCCCCAAGGAAATGTGCAAGTGTCATTTACCCACAGTCTCTGTCATTTCTTTCCTTCTTTCTAAAGACAGTGCTCCCCATTCTATGTTTTTCTTCCACAGAGTTCTCCAGCCTGACACGTCTCCTCATTGCTGATCCATAGCCCCAGGGATGCTTGGTGGCCTACTTTCCTTTCCTCCCTTTGGCTTCCCAGGCCATCCAGGAATGTGCCAGCAGAGCAGAATCCCAAAACTCACAGAGTTAGGGATCTTCCAAGCATCTCCCACCCCTGGATGTAGCTATAGGAAAGCCATAGGGAAGGCTGCATATCTTCTGGCTTGGGCTATGGGTTTTTTTGTTTTGTTTTGTTTTTTTCTTGTTTCACCTTTACTTTTTTTAAATTGAAGTATAGTGAATTTACAATGTTGTGTTAGTTTCTGGTGTACAACAAAGTGATTCAGTTATACGTACATCTATATATGTGTATATATATTATATATATATAATATATATATACTCTTTTTCAGTCTTTCCATTATAGTTTATCACAGGATATTGAATATAGTTCCCTCTGCTATACAGTAGGAACTTACTGTATATCTATTTTATATATAGTAGTTTGTTGTTTTATCAATAAACTTTTATTTGTTACTTTTATTTAATATCATCACTGTTAACATTTATCCTTTATCAGTTTAATAAGTTTAATAAGACCCTCTTTTTTAAAAAATGTTTGTTTTTTTAATTAGATTATAGTTGATTTACGTCATGTTAGTTTCAGGTGTACAGCACTTGATTCAGTTCCATATATATACACTTTTTCAGATTCTTTTCCATTATAGTTTATAACAAGATATTGTTCCCTGTGCTATACAATAGGGCCCTGTTGTTTATCTATTTTATATGCAGTAGTTTGTATCTGCTAATCCCAAACTCCTAATTTATCTCTCTCCCCTTGAGCTATGTTTTTACACTGGCAGGATAGACAAGTCTTGGGCAACTTTGGAAACTAAAATAATAATAACTATAACTCTGAAGATGAACATTTACTAGTGTATTCCTCCTCACTGTTGCCTGCACTGCAGATCCCTCGTCTTTGAGATGGATGGAGAGAGAAGACAGCCATGCCCACCTCCAAGAATCTTTCATGAGTCATCATCAGAGATCAGGGGCCCAGAGGTGGGGAGGAGTGTTTGCTCCACTGATGGCCTGATCCTGGGGCCACCCCGCAAGGCTGCCTTGACTCATCCCCCAGTACTGGGCTGCCCCAAATACACTCATTTGTTTGAGCATCCTCCTTCCCTCCCCAGGCTGGCTAGTGGCAGCCCGTAGGAATCAACAGGTGGAGCTGTAATGGAGATGGAGCCTTTCCCATCATGATGCTCTACCAGGATCCATGGGAGTGATGGCAAGAATTTGCTTTTTGTCCCTCGAAGTTTCTTGCTCCCTGAGGCCAGGGACAAGGCAATTAATCTCCTAGAACCTCATTCACCTTGTCCTTACAAAGGGGGTGTCCCAGGAGTGCTCATCTCAAAGGGCTTCTGTGAGAACCGAAAAAGGTATTTATAAGAAAATATTCAATACTTCATAAACCGTGAATCAGTGGATCTCAATTTATGGTCTGTGGCCCCCAGAGGGGCTCTGAAACTCTTTCAAAGGGTCTCAGAGGTCAAAACAATTTAAAAACTAACACTAGGACTTCATTTGCCTTTTTCACTGGGTTGACATTTGCACTAATGGCGCAGAAGCAATGGTGGGTATAAATGCTGGCACCTAGGCGTGAATTAAGTCCGTGTACCAGACTGTACTAGTGGTCAGTGTATTCTTCACCTACTTGAAGAGAAAAAATTTTGCAATTAGGAATATCTTTGATGAATCAGCACAAAGTATTAATTGTATTGAATTGCAATTCTCGAATATACATCTTTTTAATATTCTATGTGATGAGATGGGAACTACACGTAAAGCACTTACATGGCATTCTGAAGAGCAATGTTCATCTCAAGGAAAACTGTATGATTATTTGAGTTTTGATATGAACTAGCCACTTCTTTCATGCAACACGATTTTTACTTAAATGGACAACTTACAGACTTAGGTATTTGGCAGACATTTTCTCAAAAATAATGAAGCGAGCCTGTCACTTCGAGGAAAATACATGACAGTGTCTGTTATCAATGATAAGATCTGAACTTTCATGCAAAACCTAGAGTTACGGAAAATTTGTATTTGCCTTTCTGAGCTTGGCAGTGTTCCAATGCTTAAACACTTTGGTGGTGCCGTTTTAACATACATAGTGAAATGTTTCAAGGTTTGAAAGATCTGCCATGAGTTCATTGGACCAGTATTTCTCAGGTGGCCAGTACGTGGTGCTACAGAATCATGCCTGGGTGAAAGATCCATTGAAAATGGAAAATTTTAATGAGCAAGTGTATGATTTACAGCCATTTGTCGAGTTTTAGTGTAGTATCAAAGAATAGTCACAGTTTTCTGAAAAGGCTATTTTAGTACTCCTCCTTTTTCCAACTCCATATCTACCTCAGACAAAACAACATTTTCGTAACAGGCTGAATGCAGGAGCAGACAGGAGAAGCCAGCTGTCTGCTAAGCCACGCAGTAAAGTGCTTTGAGAAACGTAAAACAATTCTGCTCTTCTCGCTACATTTTTCTTTGTTTTCAGAAATATGATCCTTTTAGAAAAATGTCATTTTATATTAACATGGAATGATTTTATGATATTTTAAAATAAACTAGTAAAATCAATATTTTAATTTCTATTATGGTAAATACTAGTAGATAAAACCCATATTAAAAAAGCTCTATTAGGGTCTTAGGAAATTTTAAGAGTGTAATGCTCCTGACACTAAAGGTTTGAGAACCACTGCCATAGAGCACAGTATACATTTCAGTTTTTTTAAATCATTATTTCTCTCCCGGTTCCTAAAATGGATTTCCAATGGAGACCTCAGGCTACAGCTTCTATTCTCAAGGAAAGAGTCCCCTGCTTGCTTTCATTTTCCAGAGCAAGGCTGAGGAGCTTTCCCTGAGACTGAGGGCTTCAGTAAAGTCCCCCATAAAGGGGACAGTGTCATGGGTTCTTCTCAGGCCACCCACAAGCAGAGGAGCCGTTCAGTTTTGTAGCAGGTAAATTTCCACAGCCGCCATCATGGGCTCAGAGTCCATCTTCAAAAAGCATGTGAATGTGAGTGTGGCCCTTCCCATCCACATCGTCATTATATTTAGGCTGGGCAAGTTGAATGGCCTGCCCCTCCCCCGCCTGCACTTCCACCTCTTCTGCCAGGTGCATGGTTACTATGGGAACAGCCACTTTGCAAACTATGACCTTCCCCTCTGGCTACAGTTGATTGGCCAATCGGAGTATATCTCTGTGATTTTTGGATGTGGGACTCAGAGGGTCAGTCAGCCTCATTCCAGTTGCATAAAGATACAGCACATAAAACTTGAGAGCCTTTATTGTCCATGTTTGCTGCCACATGGACTGAGGAGCAAAGAGAGGCAATCTGCCGCAAAAGGTGGGAATGAAAAAGATGCGCGGGGAGAAGCCAAGTCAAGAGATAGAAGGAGTAACATTCTGCACGCTAGCCCGGTTGCAGTGTTTCCTGGGACCCAGCCACATCCCTGTGAGTCATCCACTGCCCACTCCACCACTCCCAAGTCCCAGCTTTTGTTGCTTGTTTGCTTAAGCAAGGCTGAGTTGCTAATCGGTACCAGAGACTACTCTCTTAGTAGCCTCAGAGTGGCACATACTCAGGAAGAAGAATAATTTACTGTGTCAAATGGATGACAGATAACTTTGCATCTGATGATGGCAACGAATCCACTGTCCTCGGGTTTAAGCAGAACCTGCTGGTATGTGTGAGCACATCTGGGTTCAGGCTGATGCCACCTGACTCCACGCAATAAAGCCCTTGGAGACTGGAAAGTACAATTGTCCCAGGGCTTTCAAAAGAGTCACATGTTTCCCTGTTGCTTATGAAATTCTGGCTAATGAGTGGGTAGGTGGAGGTTAGTTGTCCTGACCGCTTCTATCATTTCATTGTGCTTTCGGAGAAAGATTATTTTCAATCTCGGTGTCTTTACTGAGGAATGCAAAGTTATTCTATCGCTGTACAACCAGGTGGTTCAGAGTTCTTAATCTGAGGTATAAGAATAAAATTTAGGAGTCTGTGGATATGTATGGGCAAAAAATTACTTCTACATTTTCACTAATCTCTAACTGAAAATTAGCATTTCCTTTAATTACTCATGCGGGTAGCAAACCATAGTCGTATAAGCAAAATCCACTTATAAAAAGTAAAATAAATGAGTCACGGGTATGAAATGTACAGTGTGGGGAATATAGTCAATAACTATGTAAAATCTTTGGTGACGAATCATAACTAAATTTATCATGCTGATCATTTTGAAATGTACAGAAATATTGAATCACTGTGATGTGTAACAGGAACTAACATAGTATTGTAGATTATACTTCAGAAACAAACAAACAAACAAACTCATAGAAAAAGAGATCAGATTTGTGATTACCAGAGGCAGGGTGTAGGGGGAGGGGAGTTAGATGAAGACAGTCAAAAGGTACAAACTTACAGTTATAATATAAGTACTAGGGATGTAGTGTACAACATGATAAATATAATTAACACTGCTGTATGTTTATATGAAAATTAAGAGAGCATATCCTGAGTCCTCATCACAAGGAAAATTTTATTTTTCTGTTTCTTTAATTTTGTATCTGTGATTATGGATGTTCACTAAGCTTATTGTGATAATCATTTCATGATGTATGCAAGTCAAATCAGTATGCTGTCCACCTTAAACTTATACAGTCTGTAGGTCAATTATACCTCGATAAAACTGGAAGGAAAAAAATAAAATCTTTTCTATAAAGGGAAGCAAAGTAACAGGGGAGGTGGGTCAAGAGAAAGTTAAAATGAAATATAATCACATGATATTTGTACTTTCTCATTTTTTAACTTAAAAAATGTACAAGAGGGCTTCCCTGGTGGCGCAGTGGTTGAGAGTCCGCCTGCCGATGCAGGGGACGCGGGTTCGTGCCCCGGTCCGGAAAGATCCCACATTCCGCGGAGCGGCTGGGCCCGTGAGCCATGGCCGCTGAGCCTGCGCCTCCGGAGCCTGTGCTGCGCAACGGGAGAGGCCACAACAGTGAGAGGCCCGCGTACCGGAAAAAAAAAAAGAAAAAGTACAAGAAAAAAGTAACAGATATTTCCATGTCACATTAAAGTGTTGCAAATATCCAGAAAAATTATTTGAGCTCATCATACTTCAGATTTACGGCAGTCATTAGACTCTCCACTAGATTCTATTATCTCACACATATATTCCTTTATTAAACATTTTAATATTTTGGTAACTTCATTTCTATTAATTAGTGCATTTTGTTTTATGCATTTAAAAACATAATTCTAAGAATGGATTGATAGAATTCATCCAGGCACCGAAAACAAAACAAAACAAAAAAACTCCAAAACCCTAAACACTGTTTTAATTCACCTTCTTAGAAGCAGGATAACACACAAGAAGCAGAGATTTGGTAAAAATACTACAAATATGGCTTCATTGCTACATAGGACAGATTTTATTCATAATATTATTCTAGTCGTATATTGCTGGGTAATAAAACACTCAAGCTTAGTGTCTTAAATTATCAAGAATCATTTATTTTGCATCTGAATCTTTAATTTAGGAAGACCTTGGAGGCAATAGCTCTTCTCTGCTCTGTGTGGCAGCACCTGGGGAAGCTTGACTGTGGAGGAAAGATCCACTTCCAAGATGACTCACTCACCTGGCCAGCAAGTTGGTGCTGGCTGTTGACCTAGAGCCAGCCAGGGCTGTCAGCCAGGGCAGTCAGCTAGGGCCTCTGCTTCCCTCCACGGGGGTCTCTCCACTGGTCGCTTGGGCTCCCAACTGCATGACGTCTGGATCCCAAGAGATTATGTGAGACACTGAGAGCTGCCGTTGCTTAAGACTCGAGCCTGGAAACTTGAGCAGTGTCCCTTCCACTGCATTTTACTGTTAGGCAGTCAAAGGGCCAAGTCAGGTTCAAGGGAAAGGGACCCCATCTCCTGCTGGGGGGGGATGTCGAATGATTTATAGGCAGCTTTTATCTACCACAGATGTGAACTATGATTTCCTTTGGAATTTCTTTTTTTTAACCACTTTTAAAAATTGAAGTATAGTTAATTTACAGTATTGTGTTAGTTTCAGGTGTACAGCAAAGTAATTCAGTTCTCTCTCTCTCTCTCTCTCTCTCTGTATATATATATATATATATATATATATATATATATATACTTTCTCAGATTCTTTTCATTATAGGTTATTATAAGATATTGAATATAGTCCCTTTGCTATACAGTAGGCCCTTGTTGCTTATTTTATATGTAGTAGTGTGTATATGTTTATCCCAAACTCCTAATTTATCCCTTCCTCCCCACCTTCCCCTTTGGTAACCATGTTTGTTTTCTGTGTCTATGAGTCTATTTCTGCTTTGTAAATAAGTTCATTTGTATCTTTTTTTAGATTCCATATATGTGATATCATATGGTATTTGTCTTTCTCTGTCTGACTTACTTCACTTAATATGATCATCTCTAGGTCCATCCATGGTGCTTCAAATGGCATTCTTTCATTCTTTTTTATGGCTGAGTAATATTCCATTGTGTATATGTACCGTATCTTCTTTATCCATTCATCTGTTGATGGGGAAATTTCTTCTTTTATAACATAAGATTTTAATACTTTTTAAAATGAAGTCTTTTTAAAATGAAGTCTTTAAAGTGGCTAGTTTAGTGGTCTTTGCAAATGGAATGCTCTTGGAGGGAGGAGGGAGCTGACCTGGCTTCATATTTGCATAACCCCCCAACCCTCCTTTCACCCTCCCACTACTTTTTCCACCTCAAGCTTCTTCTTCTCTTTCCCCCATTATTTTGAAACTTCTTCTTCAACAACAGATAAGGACAAGGAAAGGAGGAAGAGGAAAAAGAGAAGGAAGAGAACAGCAGGGGAAAGAGGAAGGCAGGAGGACTAGAAGAGGTGGAAGTGGAGGGAGGGGAGTGGACGAGGGGAAGGAGGTCTTGGTGATACTGCTCGAAAGGGGAAGAAAAAGTTGGGAACAAGCTCAACGGTCATCAGCAGGGAACTGGCTAAGTCAATTACACACAGGCGTACATGTGATCCTCGTTATTTGCAGATTCTTTTCTTGCAATTTTTTTTTTTTTTACGAATTTGCCTACTTGCTAAAATTATTTGTAACCCCCAAACCAATACCTGTGGCACTTTTGTGGTCATTTGTGGACTCGTGCAGAGCCATTGAAAATTTGAGTCGCCCACTGTGCACGTTCCCAGCTGAGGTCGAGCAGGGCACTCTCTGCCTGTTGGTTTCAGGTCTCATACTAGAAACAGGGTCCCTTGCACAGCGTATTTAGCGCAGCATGTTTGCATTTTTGGCTCCTTGTTGGTGATGTCTGCTTTGAATGGCCCCCAAACGTAGTGATGAAGTGCTGTTTAGTATTCTTAAGTGCGAGATGGCTGTGATGTGCTTTATGGAGAAAATTCGTCAGTTAGATAAGCTTCATTCAGGCACAAGTTACAGGGCTGTTGGCTGTGAGTTCAATGTTAATGAATCAACAATATATACTAAATAAGGTGTCTTTAAATGGAAACACACATAAAACAAGGTTATGTATTGATTGGTTGATCAAAATTGACCAGAGGCTCACAGGAACCTAACCTTGTAAATACTCCCTATAAACAATGGGTAAATATTTGTTAATTCATTGTTTACAGTGACTTTACAGAATATAACTCCTGCAAATAATAAGAATGGACTGTGTGTGTGTGTGTGTGTGTGTATGCAACCATTAAAAATGATGAAGTACAGCCACTTTTATTGACAGATGACAGGGTGGCATATATGATGCAGGCTCACAGAGAACTATTTGAAAGGGGATCTTGCCAGTTAATAATGGTTATCTCCTTTGATAAGATCTGAGGTGATCTTTAATTTTTTTCTTTAGAATTGTCTTCATTGTTTGAAAATTTTTCTCTGAGCTTATGTCATTGTTATTATTAGAAAAAGGAGCTATTTTCATTAAAAAATTAAGCATGATACAAACAGGCTAACACTTTGGAATCTGTAAGGGAGAACCAATGAATGCCTTTATTTTTCTAATTTTTATTTTCATTTATTCAACACAATTGTACTGAGAGCCTTGTCCTGGGCTCTGTTCTATGTCTTGGGATCCAGAGTGAAGAGAAACACAAAGATTCCTGCCCTCACTGAGCTCATGTACTGGTTGGTGGTGGGTGGCTCGTGGTAAATGAAGTTTAATTTTATTATGGTCTGGAGAGAACTCCCTCACCTAGAGTCTGAGCCACCTTCAGTTTATACGTTCTAAGACCCTCCCACCTCACCCCCCTCTCAAGGTGGAAGCTTTACAGAATATAGATCCATGATGCAGGAGAGAGAAACAAAAATCTTTAAACCACATACAAGAACAAACGAGCGCATTCATTTAAAAATAAAAATAACAACCTACTTTTCAAGTTGGCATTAATTCTGTCAAGGATGGAATTATTTTTAGCAAAGAGAGAAGGGCCCAACATTGCCTTCATTTAAAATCTCATGATAACAATGTCTTAGGATGAATATTATACTGGGTTAAAGGGTTCAGGGGAGATTTTTGTTACCTTTCTCTCTATTTTTGTGTATGCTTGAAAGTTTCCTTTAGAAAAATTGTAATATCGATCTCATTTTGGTAACATCTCGGGGATGCCTGGAAGGAACACATACTCACTCTCGAAGAACATGTGTTTAGTCAGGCCTCATGAATTTTTCACAGATAAAGGCCATTGAAAATGAGCTCTAAATTTGAAATCACAAAGTTCACAAGGAACCGAGATATCAAGAGTGAGTCAGTAGAAAAAACGAATAATAGAATTAAAGCCCCCAATTATGTTTAGATGACACAACAATAGGATATGGGAAATAAATCAAGTATGCTTCAGATATTTCTAAAAGAAAAGGTGACTAGGAGACATGAAATAGGAATGATACTCTATCAAAAAGAAAATATTTTCTCAAATATTTTCCATATTTGAGAAAATAACCAAATATAATTTATAGAAATTAAAGATGTAGTCATGGAAATCTCAGTGGATAGGTTAAATAGGAGATTAAACACAGCTGAAGAGAGAATGGGTAAGTTGGAAGACAGATAAAAGAAGAACACAATGCTGACAAACAGATGGAAAATATAAGATACACAAAAACAGCCTGAAAAAAAATCTAATATATGTCTAATTTTAATTTTAGAGAGACAAAAGAGTGGCCATAGCAGAGCAAATATTCAAAGAGATAATAGTAGAGAATTTTCCAAAGTTGATAAAAGAAATAGATCCTAAGATTCAGAGAGCACTATGAAATCTAGGTAGCACACTTTATTTTATTTATTTATTTAGTTAGTTTTTTGTGGTACGCAGGCCTCTCACTGTTGTAGCCTCTCCCGTTGCGGAGCACAGGCTCTGGATGCGCAGGCTCAGCAGCCATGGCTCACAGGCCCAGCCGCTCCGCGGCATGTGGGATCTTCCCGGACCGGGGCACGAACCTGTGTCCCCTGCATCGGCAGGCGGACTCTCAACCACTGCGCCACCAGGGAAGCCCTAGGTAGCACACTTTAAAAGGATTGGCAGAACTCCAAAGACAAAACAAAAAAATGTAAAACAAGCAAAGAGAAAGGACAGATTACCTACAAAGAATAACTATTAGATCAACCATAGATTTCTCACTAATAGTAATAAAAGCAAAAGACAGTGAAATATTATCATCAAGCTGCTGAGAACAAAATAACTATTAACATGGAGTTTTAAAATACTTAAACCTATCATCAAACACAAGGGTAAAATAAAAACATGTATAAAATAACAAAAAACTGAGGAAGTTATTTCGAGAAACCTGAATTTATGGAACTTATAAAGAATGTCCTTTTGTACAGAAATTGAACCCAGAAGGAAGAACTGAGCTACAATGCAGAATGAGGCTTAAAGATCCGGCAAACCTAGACTGCCAAGGGCTGTTTTAGAGGTTGTGTACTGCATAGAGGTGCAACATCTGGGGATGCCAGTTGTATGGTTGTATGTTTATAGCTTGTATGTTTATTATGCACTCTTATTATTGTATAGTGTATGTATATTATTGAATTACGTGATTATTTATTTCCACAGATGGAAATTAAGTGTTTCGAGAAAGAAGCACCTCTTCCTAATTTGCACAATAATGCCATATGTGTTAGTAGAAGTCCTGCACAAACATACGGGCAAGTCTAAACAAATATTGACTGCATAGAACAACAGCAACAGAGGTATTAGTTTGTGATGTAGAAGAGAAACAAGGAGGGAAGAATCACTACATAAAAATGACATTTAAGAAGGCACAGGTTGTCAGATTAAAAACAGTCTAAGGTCCTTCTGTTGTTCCAGAGGACAGAGAGATTTGTAAAGGTTGCCTGTAAAAAACAAATTTATCATATGAAGCATTTTATAACACAGCAAACGTGCTAATGGGCAGATTGCACGTGCTCTGTTAGGGCAGACACCTGCACCTGTTTGCTCACCACTAAAAGAAGACAGGATGAAGAACAGAGGGCAGCAGCCAGCTCCCATGAAGGCAGAGAGGCAGAGATATCGAGCTCGTCACCTGGAGCTGCATCTGCCAGGGCTCCCCACCCTCCCTCAAGGCCTCCCTGTCGCTACCTGGCACTGGCCGCACTGAGCTTCTTCAGCTCCTAGAACATTGCCTCCTCAAATGGCTCTGGAAGCGACTGTCCAGAGGCTCTGGCAACCCCAGGCTGCCTGGAGAGCTGAGAGGTCAGCAAACTGCAGCCCATTCCCCGTGAGCTGCAGCCCATCACTTGGGTGGCTCTGTATGAACCATAACCACTCACATAAAAAATGGATTACCCAGCAATCATACCTTTTGATATTTACCCAAAGTAGTTAAGAATTTATGTTCACACAGATAAAGTTTATAGCAGCTTTATTCATAATTGCCCAAACTTGGAAGCAGCCAAGACGTCCTTCAGTAGGTGAATGGATAAATAAACTGTGGTACATCCAGACAATGGACTATTATTCAGCGCTAAAAAGAAAAGCCATGAAAAGGCGTGGAGGAAACTTAAATGCATATTACTAAAGACCAATTTGAAAAGGCTACATACTATATAATTCCAACTATATGACATTCTAAAAAAGGCAAAACTATGGAGACAGTGAAAAAGATCTGTGGTTTTCCAGGAAGGGATGAATAGGCAGAACACAGAGGATTTTTAAGGCAGCGAAAATACTCTGTATGACACGACAATGATGGATACGTGCGATTACATATTTGAACGAACGCACAGATGGTCAACACCAAGAGTGATCCCTACGGTAAACTGTGGACTTGGATGATTATGACGTGTCAGTGTGGATTCGTCAATTGTAACAAGTATACTACTCTGGTGAGAGATGTTGGTGATGTGTGAGGGTGCACATGTGTGGGGCAGGGGGCATATGGGAAATCTCTGTACCTTCCTTTCCATTGTGCTGTGAACCTAAAACTGCTCTAAGAGAAGAGTCTTTAAAAAATTGGTTGGCTAAGATTCTTTGAAGGTTTAGAAAATGCATCTGGTATCTTTGGAGGTGGGGAGATTTGGAGATTATAAACAAAGTGAATCCAAAGAGTACAACATTTAACTGGCTAACATAATCTTGGTATGAAAAGTAGACAAAGACAATACAAGGAAATAAAATTATATACCAAATTCACTTCTGAACATCAACGTAAAAGTCCTAAATAAAATATTAGCAAATCCAGCCCTCTAGATACTGCAATGTCCCAACCCACATTCTTCATTCACTGCCTGTAGATTATCTCACTCATGATTCTCAGGTTAATATCTCTAGTTGCGACTCTCCTCTAAACTTTCAACTGATACCAATGTCTACATATATAAAATATTACAAAATATTCAAAGTCATAGGAGAAGAAAACTTTCCTGAAATGAGGGAATATTTGAATCTGGTGATTAAAAAACTTAGCTACACTTTTTTATCCCTGTGTTTCACAATGGTCCATTCTTTTTTTTCCTGTTTCTAATTCTACTTTTATTTTTGTAATACTTTTCTTTTTCCCACCTGTTTTTTTCCTGAGATCTGCCAGATCATTTTTCATCTTCTTCTGTTACCATGTCACTCCTTCTTTGAATGTTTATTATTTCTCTTTTTTGAGCTCTTTTTTTCATTAAAACTATATATGATTTTTGTTTCTTTGCAGGGAGAAGTGTTGATCCATAAATTTTCCTCTGCTTTGTTGCATCTTCTCGGGCATGAATTATTTATCATTATTTATCTGCTTTTTGTTTGTCATGCTTGTATCTTTATTCTTGTAGCACCTTTGTATAGATTTCATACTATTTCCTTTCATGTTATTATTCATTTTTTAATGGAGGCGAATGCTTTCCTGGTCAGCCCTTTGTTATAAGAGTCGAGCAGTGTTGGGACAAGGGATCAGGGGAATAAACTGGGTCAGACGCCGCTTGGGTTGGGTGGATGGGGTCTAAATACGTTTTCACCAACACTCCCCCCAGGGTGAATGGGTTTCTTCAGGTTAACAGGAAGTCCTCCCGTTGCAGGTTGAAGCTCAATGCCTTTCTTGCAATGACCAATAGTTCTTGTCTTCACCTAATTGACATCATCAAATACAGGGCTGCTTGTTTGCTTTTATTCCCTGCCCTGTCCCATGGAGAGCCTTGTTTTTGCAGAGATAGAGTGTGTGAGTTAACATCTTATGGGGCAACCCATGGCCAACGAGGGCAGAAGCTGGTTGATAAATGCTGCTCTCTTCCATCCCAAAGCCACACCAATCCTAAAGCACATTCCTTCTGCCTTGTTTCCTCTTCCTCAGTTCCCTTTACCTGTTCCATGTAAACCATCTGATATAAACTCTTTCTCTTGGGCTCCCATTTTTAAGATGGCAGCTCTTCTTGAGGAGTGTGGTTTGGAATTTGGGTTATTTTTTTCTTTTATCAAAGAAGTAGCTTTCTTTTCTGTCCTCTTTCTCCCCATTGTTTATGTTTGGTTTCAGAGAGGAGAACAGGCACGCTGATGCCTCCATATTTTAATTATTATTATTTTTAAAAGCTTCCCCAGCTTGTATCTTATCTGAATTTTTCTATCTGCAAAGAGGAAGCAAATCAAGTCCTACACTTTCCAGGTCGCTATGCCTTAGACCAACCTGCAATGTTTTCTTTCTCTCAAGTGATGTCTTGAAGTCCCTGAGCACATGAAAGCAACATTTGTAAGAAATTCAGGTCATTGCAAAAATCACTACATTTGGGAGGCATATATTCCTCTCTCTCTCTCTCTCTCTCTCTCACACACACACACACATGCACACACACACACACACATGCACACACACACACACATACACACAGATTCAGAGTACATTAACACACCAGCAAACGAACAGGAAATGCAGTAACCCATTTTCATTTATAGCCTCCCACTGAGTCTCACCCAAGGTCACAGCCATAGCTGTCCTGAATTGTTTTACCCTTTTAAACCAGGATTTGACTTTTCAAAACTTTTAATTATTTTCGCATAGGCATTCACATCAGGTGGTACAAAGGACTTTTCTACAGTCCAAGGCAGACTCACCCCTGGTCCTACTCTGGCCTCTCTCTAGGAAGCAGCATCTCTGCCCAGCAGCACTCTTAGGCCTGGACCTGCCCTCACCACAGCATTGGTGAACCAACCTCCTGGCCTGGGTTCTAGCCCCTCCAAGGGTAGAAATCATCTTATAAACATCCACTGCCCTGGGGTGAAGGAGCCTTTGTCCCAGTGAGGAGGAAATGGCTTAGTTTGGAACTTCCCAGGGGAGGGGTAATGAGGGGCTCTTCACCTACCCAGTTTGGAAACCATTGTTCCCATGTGTCTAGAGCATAATGGATCCTAGGACATAAGGGGACAACTGTCCAGGACTTTTATTTTCCACGTTAATAAGTGGAAAGACTAAGGAGGCCTGTCTCTGTGGGCAGTGGTTGCTCCTGTCTCTTGGTGCAGGAGCTATTTGTGGGGGATGAGTGACACTCACCCAAGTCCAGAAAACTCCTGGAAGAGCTGGTTTTCCATCCATATCCCACATCCCATATGGCGGGCAGCCATATGCCTGCCCCTGGGAGACAGAGTGGATAATGAACTGCTGCTAGGACCTTCCTGAAGCCCCATCAGACCCTCCCTGCACGAATGGCAAGGCCTTTGTCAATGCCCAGAGTTTTTGCCCTGTGTGGGAATATTTTCCTTATGTCTCAGCACACCTGAGAGTCTCTGGAGGAGCCAGGAGTACGTATTTAGGTGTCCCTGCCTCTGTGGGATGAAATCTATGCCATACCGCTCGGGGTGGGGGAAAGGGGAGCATAGTGGTTAGGGGTACGACTCTGTGTTGGACCACCAGGGTGAGGATCCTGACCACTTACTTCCTGCACGATGGGTAAATTATTCTTCTCTGTGCCTGTTTCCTCTTCAGTAAAATGAGGATCATCATAATAATACCACCTCACAGGGTTGTTGTGAAGGTTGATGAGACAATCTATGCCTGAAGCACAGTGACTGGCATATAGTAAGTGCTCATGAAACACTAGTTGTTTTTGTTTTTGTTATCATATGATTATCTAAGCCCAGAGCTATGGTTTGCATGTGTGTGTGATTGAGAGAAACTGATTTATTATGATGCAACTCAAAATGGGAGCCAAGGCAGCATTTCAAGGTGCCTTGTCGAGACAGGACAGAGGCCAGGGGACTTTTGGTACAGAAACAAGGCTGGAGATGTCACGAAATGCTGGAGGAGCAGAAAGCTGCACGCCCAGACCTGTTTGTAGCTCAAAGCTTCAGCACCACCGCCAACCCGTTCGTATGGTTGGTAAGGGAAATAGTCTTCGTTTTTCCTGCTGTCTCCACTACCTGCTCTATACCCTTGGGTTTACAGTCCCAGAGCTGTGTGTGTGTTTGCACATGTGTGTCCACATCCACAGCCCCGTCAAACCTCAGATAGAGACTGCCCCCAAGGAGGCTGGGCAGACAGGGAGAGGATAACAATAATGGCGGAGAGGAAGCAAGGTAAACTTGGAGTTTGGTTTTGAGACAGTTGTAGCCTCGGAACATCATAAGTCTCATCTGTCCCCATACCTCTCCTGCGGGAGCAGGAGTGGGTTGAGGGATCTGTCTCCGCCTGCTGACGGGGGTGGCTCCTCGGCATCTCAGATGGCAAAGGGGTGGCCGCTCGCTGGATTTCAAGCAGGGAACTTTCCTGGGGAGGGAGGGGAGGGGGCTGAGAAAGGAAACATGCCATGGTGGAGGAAGTTGAGTCTGTGAAGCAGCGTTTGAGTCTGAAGTACGGATACCGAGTATTGGTCTCCACCTTGATCGTCCACATTTACCCTTATTCAGGGCATCTGTCCCTGTCCTGTCTGTAAGGTGCCACCCTGCTGGGTTTCTGGGTGCAGGTCTTTGTGCAGAGGCCAGTACTGGGTGTCCTAGATAAGTTTCCACCAAAATGTGGCCTCTCCCTGCTGGCTGACGCCCAACACTGTTGCCGCTGGGCTTCTCCCTGGATTATTCTCCACCTCCCACCTTCCCCTGATTATTCCCACTTATTCATCAAGTCTCAGACGAATGGCACTTCTTCATCAAAGCCTCCCTTACCCCAGGACCCTCGTGCTCCTCTGCTGTAAGCTCTCTGAGCACCGTGAATTCTCTTTCAGGCGAACGGGACCTGCTTCCTCCTGGGTCATCTAACTCTCTCTTCTCGTTGCTCAGCCTATCCCAGGCTGGGGTGGGAGCCCTCCTTTGTTCACCAGGACACAGTGTATGTCCTTCCACTCTGGTTTGTTATTACACTGGGTTGTAATTGGCTGTCCATGTTCCCCACTAATCTATGAGCTCCTTGGCAGCAGGAACTGCATCAGTCAGCTATGGCTGCAATAATGCTGCATAACGAACCATCCCCAAAGGTCAGTGCTTAACACAAGCTTGTTTTTCTCTTCCTTAGTTTTGCAGGTCAGCTGGCCTTGGCTGCAAGCTGTAGGTTGAATCCAGGTCTGCTCCACGCGTCTTGCATCCCTTTGAGACCAGTGGCTGCCTGGAGCATGCTCTTCTCATAGTGAATGGCAGGAGCTCAAGAGAAGCCCACCCATGCAGGCACTCTGCTCACATCACACCCATTCAAGTTCTGTTGGCCAAGGTAAGTGACATGGCCATGCCCCAAGTCAGTGAGGCAATGAGGTATCTTGCACCCAAGGTAGAGGGGGAGAGGGATGAGTACAAGCTACATGATAATCTAACTCCTCGCAAGGGCCATGGACTATGTGTCTTTAAAACCCCAGTATTTAGCATGGGACCTGCCACAGGTGGGTATTCAGTAAAGGCTGAATGAATGAACGGAGACGAGCAGAGGGTTGTGTTCTCTTTCCTAGGGATAACAGGGGTGCGGGGGCTCACAGATTCCCCTCACAGAAAGATGGTATCACACGGAACTAAGTGCTCAGTCTAGAGACTTAATTTCCTCTCTTCCTCTTATTGACTGTGGCCTTGGCAGGTTACCTATTTGAGCCTCTTTTTTTGTTTTTTTCCCCTATAAAGTGGGAATGATGATACCTGCTTTATCAGGTTATTGCAAAAATTAAATGAGATTATCTGTGTAAAACAGCACCATGCCTGGAGTTTCATAAACACTTGTAAATGCTAGCTGATATTATTACTGATACCAATATTATTATTACTGCTACCATCTTGTATTCTGTCCGTCAGGGAGAAAATGAACTGAGTTGCAGTCAATTAAATAGAAGAGGATCTGCTGATTTGGGCGTTAACACTTCCAACCTGACTCAGGTTTGACAAGAGCCTTAAGTATTTCCCATAATAACCTAGACCTAAGAATTGTGGGAAAGGGTTCTCCCTTATATACCTGAGAAAGGGTGACAGGCAAGAACCTAAATTTTCTCTCCCATGCCTGGGTGTGGAGGGATAGGGCAGAAAAGGAAGAGCTTATCTAAGGACATCATGGCATCCCTCTGTCTAACACCTCACGCTGTCCTGCAGGGAGCAAAAGAATGCAGCTTTGGGGGCCATTCAGTTAGAAGCCAGCTGTAGAGTGGACACGGGGATAAGGTGGTATTCCTAATCGTGTCCCTGGTGCTCCAGGTGGGTGGGCAGGGTGATATTTCCGAGCCCCTGGCCGGATCTCATTTAAATGGTGGGGACACTCTGTACCTGTAGCAAATCCTGCTGGAAAGGCATGATCCAGGGCGGGTGGGGACCATGGACCAGCAGAGAGCTTCCTGGTCAGCGTGGTAGAGTCAAGTGGGTCCTGGCAGGCAGGTGAGCAGGGCAGTCTGGGATGCTGCTGTTATCACCGCATCCTTGGAAGACTGTGTCCCTCAACCAAGTTGGTGTGACAGTTATGGAGAGAGGGTTAAGCCAGATGCCTGGGGTAGAGAAAGGGCCAGGTGGGGCCTTGGAGGTGATGAACAGGTGGCTTCCTTCTGCCACAGCCATTGCGCCATGGGAAGCAGGGCAAAGCAGGGAATGAACATGATCCCATGCCTGCCCCTTACCAGCTATGTGACAAGGGCACATTGTTTCCTTTCCCTGGGCTCAAGGCCCTCATCTGTTATCTGGAGAGGTTAGATTCCATCCTTTCACTCAACAGATATTAGTGGAGGATCCATGATGAGCCAGGTGCTATTCTAAGGCCTTGGAGATCTACATATGAAAAGGATAAAAGTTATCAATGAAAATTAGATTTGGCCCTATATAACAGAAAGCCCAAAGAACAGCAGCTTAGGTCAAATAGGGGATTTGCTTATTTGTGTCACTTAAAGCAAGTCTAAAGACCCCAGATCAGAGCTGGCACAGTGGCCTCATAGTCACTAGGGACATGGGCTTCCTTCCCATGAATCCTTGAAAACATTTTAAATAGTTGTTTTAAAGATCTTGTCTAACTCTACCATCTCTTTCTCTCTATGCCTGTTTCCACTGAATTTTTCGAAGACTTTAGGTCACACTGTCCTGTTTCTTCATATATCTAGTAAGTTTCAGCTGGATGCGGTACATTTTGAACTTTACATTGTTGAGTGCTGGATTTTGTTTAAAGGGTGTTGGACCTTTTCATGGCAGGCAGAGAAGTTACTTGCAGGGCAGCTTGATCCTTCTGAGGCCTTTTTTTAATCTTTTTAATTTTCTTAGGATGGGCCATAAGTAGGTTTAATTCGAAGATTAGTTTAGCTCCGCTACTAAGATGTGACTCACTTGGGGTATCCACTGAAAACCCGAGAATCTGAGACATCTCTATTCCAACTGATCAGAATTCGATCGTCTCTCAGCCCTGAGAACTGTTTTGCTTACAGCTCCCTGGTTTTTCTTTCCATAGCTTCCTGGATCTTCATTCTATGTTTATTGTACACTTTTCTGGAGCTATTTACTTAAGTAGCATCTCTCTGTCCAGTACTATGTCTCGAATTTCCAGCCCCTTCATCTTTTCTGAATGACAACCCCTGTCTCTTTAACTCAGAAAGAGCTATGCTCTGCTTGGATTCCCTTCTCTGCAGAAAACACCTCCAGACAGAAAGCCAGGGTGATAAGAGGCTCATCTTGTTTGATCTTTTTCTCAGAGATGAGTGTTCCCTAATGTCTGAAAACTGCTGCCTTGTATATTTCATTCAGTTTTATAGTCCTCAACAGTGAGAAGATAAGCCTGGTCCCAGTTACTCCATCATGGCTAGAAATAGAACTTCCTAATATATTTTTAACACCCATATCAATTAACATTATTCTGGCTATACAGTTTAAAATTTTGAATTAAAAAATTAATCAAATACTGATCTACTGAACTGTGACTCATAAAAATTGCACACACATGTACCTTCATGACATGGTACTAGTCACCAAGGAAGATTGCAGTTTATGGATTAATCTATTCCTAAGAATTCCACCTCATTAAAATGCACAATAGATTAAAATGTATTCACAAGAAGCACAAAATAAGATTGACTGTGCAAACAAGTGTGGTTTTAAATGCATTTAAAACAAGTCACACTTTCACAGGCATTTAAATAAGTCTGATAGGGTCCCACAGGAGGTGAGAGAAGGGGGTGCAAGCAAGTCAAGTTGGTGGCAGATGTGAGAATGGAGTCAAGAATTGTTAACTCATTTTCATAGATTGTCACCTAGGGGATTTGGAAAAAACTGATCCAGAAAATTCTGTATTAAATATTTCTTCACAGATTCTGTCAGGCCATAGCTTTATCTGTTCTGAGGGAGCTACCATGAATACAGCATTCACAAAGGAAATCTGTTTACATATTCCTGGAACGTTTGGAAAGTTTTTAGTTTTTGCTTTGTCTGGAAGTAAACAGACACTGTGTGTGTGTGTGTGTGTGTGTGTGTGTGTGTGTTTTAAACCTTTCAAAACCTCTTTTCTATTGAAGGCAATCACCTGTGAATTTTTCCTTCTCTGACATCCCAAACATCTCCTTAACATCATCTGGACTAACGACATCTCCACCCTCAACTCTCCATACGCTTCCCTTTACTACCATCTACAACTAGCCTCAGGGCCTTTGCATATGCCTGGAAAGCTCCTCCTCTCCTGCCCACCCCCACTTTGCTTGAATACCTTGTCATCTTTTATGTTTCAACCTGACCTCCTCAGAGGCCTCCCAAGATCATCCAGTTTAATAACGCTATCCCTTTAATTCTTCCCTGCAATATCCTGTTCTTTTCCTTCAGAGAATGAATGCTGGTTTTTTCCTGGCCTGTTTGCCCTCAGATCCATCCCCCCTACCCTTCCCCCGGAGAACTCTGTACCTTTGGGGGACTGACTCCTGTGGACTATATTTCTCAGGCTTCCTTGCTTCCTGACATCTACAGAGGCTCAGCCTTTGGGAGGTACTGGTGGTTGTCAGAAAAGCAGGAGGAGGGGGCAAGGTCAGGTTGTCTCCCTTCTCTTTTGGCTTTGATTTCATCTGCACAAAGACTTAAGTTCCGCTGTGTCTTCCATTCATACTAGACATCCACTCGTTCCATGGTCCCAGTCCTCCTTGGGCAGCTCCTGTCTTGATTCTAGTTCCCCTCTCCCAAATGGCCCCAGGTGCTGGACTCTGATAACATCCCCTCCTCTCTTTGACCCTTTGCTGAATGGCTTCCTGCTGCTAATAATCTCTGGTTTCCTTCACTGTCCCAGACTTCTCAGCATCTCCATCACTCCTGTAAGTAACAAATCTCCTGCATTCAATCCTCTCTGACCTATATACTCAGTGATTTCTCTCTTCCTGGTACAGCATGTATCTCAAATTGTAGATATAAATGTATCAACTGCTGTGTCTTTTTTTTTTTTTAACATCTTTGCTGTGTCTTTTAATCTACTATCTGAATACCTCCCTCTCCCCTCCCACACACTCCATGAAAAAAGAATAATGTCTGTTTTCTTCACGACAGAATCTCTAACACCCAGCACAGTGCTTGGCTTTGGGTAGTTGCCCAATTAATATTTGTAGAATAAATGCTTGAAAGGGAAGGTGGCAGTGATGAGATCAAATTTACCATCAATCCCAGGTGACGTGAGTCTTTTCTTACCTTGGCTTAAGTTCTATAGATTGTTGAGAGCAAATCACAGTGAGCCATCCTTCACGGTTATGCAAAGAAAAAGTCTTACTGTGGGGAGACCAGAATGATGAGCCTTGATGCTATTATTGTTTTCTCTTTCTCTGTTCTTTCAAATTCCACTTTAGTGGAGAGAAAACTTTCTCATTTCCCATTTCAGCTCACTGAATTATTCATCAAAAATGTTCCACTGGTAGTTCCTCCTCTGTTGGAGTTTTGCAGTTCCAGAAACACTCTGCCCTGGAGTTGCAATCAGAGCAATTAGCAGCCCCTTCTGGGAGCCAGCTGGCCCGTACCCTCAGCTTCCCGACCTGGGCTGTGTGGATGGAGAGCCAGCCCTGCCTGGAGTCTGAGTTTTCTGCAGGGGCCAACCTGAGCTGGAAACCCCACTGAACCCCTGCAGACTCCCCCTCCTCCTTTGCTGGGACCAGCAGATCAAGCAACCATCCCCCCCGCAAGAGCTCAGGAGTTCTGCTAACGCCTCCCCTTGTCTGACTAGCTGATTCCTTTGTGCCTCAGTTTCTTTGGCTCTAGAGTGGGAAGGACAGCCCTTGCCTGCTTGCCTTGCAGTGTCCTTGGTGGGGTATGGGGCCCACCTTGGTCCTGAGCAATGTCCGCTACTGGGATTCCAATGGACTCTGTCAACTGAGAGGAGGTTCCTGCAGAAGTCAATTTGCCTGGAAGGATGATTTCTCTCCAGTAGGCCTTGCTGTTTCGTTATAAGTGTATTCCCGTTACACGACCTCCATCTCTGGTGTCTCTCATCTGCACAGACCCATCCTTGTGGATTTGCATCTGTGTCCTGGTCAGAGCAGTGAGAAGATGAAATAGTCACACAACAGCGCTTTGCACAAAATAGGCGATAGCATACTTCCCACCATCATAGATCTCTCTGGGCTTTTTGTCACTTTGGGGGTCCTGTGTGGTACTGTCGGCAGGAGGACTTCTCAGCAAGAGGACACCTGGGGCGCCAGCATGAAGCTATGACTCTGTGATGCTGGGCCCCCCAACGCTTCTCCTTTGCCGCAAACCTGCAAACCACTTTTCTCCGGCAAACCGCAATTTCTCCTTTGCCAGCATCCCTGATAGGCTTTGCCACCAGGGGGCACTCGAGAGACTGGAAGGCTGGAGGAGGAGGATGCTTATCCCTGTCTGCTTTCTGCTCCCGTGAGCAGTGCCTCACGAGGCTGCTGCTTCTCCCCGACCGCAGCAGCTCCTTCCCGAAGCAGCCACGAAATCCACACTGCAGTCTTTCCATTTTCCATCTTGCAGAACTAGCTGTGTTGCTCACTCCCGGGCCAGAAACACTGCACAAGCCGTCTGGCATCCCCTTCTCAGAGTCTGGGTCTCAGCCCCAGGGGCAGCCTCTGAGCACCAGCTGGCTGCCTCCTCCACCCGTCCACACCCACCCCCCCAGGTACCTGTCAGGTCCCTCCTCCAAGCTTCTAAGTGTTTTAATAATTCCAGTTTTTTGCCTTGGTGCCCACCCAGCCCGAGGGGGAGGGAGCTGTTCCCTGCAGTTGCTACCTCTGTAATACCTTAGAGTTCTCATTACCTTTTTTTTTTTTTTTTGGCCGCACTGAGCAGCTTGGGGGATCTTAGTTCCCTGACCAGGGATCAAACCTGTGCCCATGCAATGGAAGTGCAGAGTCCTAACCACTGGACCGCCAGGGAATTCCCTCCTTTTTTTTTTTTTTTTTTTTTTGCAGTACGCGGGCCTCTCACTGTTGTGGAGCACAGGCTCCGGACACGCAGGCTCAGCGGCCATGGCTCACGGGCCCAGCCGCTCTGCAGCATGTGGGATCTTTCCGGATCGGGGCACGAACCCGTGTCCCCTGCATCGGCAGGTGGACTCTCAACCACTGCGCCACCAGGGAAGTCCTAAGTCCTTCCCTCCCTTCTTAATGTCACAGTTAACAATTCTTCCATACAATGTTATATGTCAATTATAGCTCAATAAAACTGGAGAAAAATTAAGATTCCCATTAGAAACAAATCTTCATATTAAATTCTCTCTGTTCAAATACCTAGTGGTTCCTGCCTGCTCACAGGACCCTAACTGATCCAGAAATGGGCGCCAGGAGCGGAGGCAGGGCTGGTGGACAGCGGGAGACCATGAGGGCTGGCCGAGCCCGTCGTGCACAGAGGATGCCAATCAGGGTGGGAGAGCAGTTGCAGACCACCAGTCAGCTGTGGGTGAGCCACGACCAGGTACCATGGAAGCACCCACGTGCACGACTTCACGGAGTCTGGGTCTTGAAAGCAGATCGTGAACCTGGGAGCCACGGGCTCAGAGGGCCTGGGATACTTGGCCAAAGGAGCTTCGTAGCCAGGAAGCCCTCCCCATCACAGTCTGAGTGAGTGGGGGAGCAGATGAATGAGCCCTCTGCTGGCTGGCCTGCAGAGAGAGGAAGAGAAGCTCTTTCTAAGAGGGCTCTGGTTGCACTTGTCTCTTCCACGACCCTCAACATGTTGTGTCTGCTTCCAGTCCCAGGATTTGGTAGGGCAGATGGTCTGGGTGGCCCACTGTGGATCAACCTTAAGCTCATGACTCCTTCAAGGTCAAGCTTAGGTGCTGCTGCATCCATGGGACTCCCATTATAACACCCGCCTCACAATCATCTCTCCCCTCTCCGCACTTATAGCACTGATGGTCAGTACCACTCATGGGGCCTGCGGAAGAGGTTCTGGGGGAATAGACATAGTCTCTACCCTCAGTGGGGTGTCAGTGTGAAAAAAAAAAGAACCCAGTAGTGACTAGCTATCTACCTATCTGTTATCTACTTATCTATCACCTATCTACCTATCTGTCTATCTATCTATCTATCAATCTATCTAAAGTAATGGTTCCTAGTAGGTGTTGCATAAGTAATAATTGAGTGAGTGAATGGACGAATGGATGGACATCTCCCCTAAAACTGTGGGACAGGCAGTCTGGGGCGGGGCCATCTGTCGTTGCTTCCCTCTTGCGTTCTAGATGCCTAGTGATATATGACACATGATAGTCACTTATCCTTGGGTGAGTTTATGACTGAGGAAATGAGGAAAGGTATAGAGGAAGGGAAACTAGAACGCGTAAATGATCCAGAGATGCGAATCCTAAACCACCGTGCCCGCCCTGCGCCCGCCTCCTGGTACTCGCGCCAGGTGTCGGCACTTCGGCCCCGGAGATGACTCTCCTGCTTCAGCGCCATGCACCCCGCTGGCCCTCTCTGGCCCAGCTTCACCAGGAGCTGTAACACCTGAGCAGCTCCGGGACCGAGGAGCTGGTCCAGAGCTCTCTCCCCAAATGAGGGGAACCTTGGACCAGGAAAGCCCCGGGGCTCCAGAAATTCAGAAAACAGAGAAAAGCCCTGGATGGGGGGTCGTGAGGTTGATGGGGAAGGCAGTTCACCTGGGGCCACTTTTACCAGGCCAGGACCTGAAGGTGGGGCTAATCTCCATAATCTCGCGATAATCTCGCGCCATCACTGTGTTTGAAAACCACCTGTGGAGACAGGCCTTGATAATGAAAATCAAAGGGCTCCGCAGTGTTGGTGGCTCCACTCGGCAGACTCCAGGGAAGCAGACACCAAGCCCCAGGTTAGTGTGTGGGACCTTTAGTAGGGGTGTGGCTGGGATGGGGATTGACACCTGCGGGGGGAGGGGGAGGACACAGGGCAACGGGGGGAAGATTTCTGCTCTGGGCTCTGGAGTCGGGCTCCTGAGTTGGGGGGAGTTGCATGTCTCGGGACCGCTCAGCCATTGGATGTGACGGCCCCGGGGAGCGACGGGACCTTGGATGGAGCAGCTTGCTGTACCGGAGGTGCCTCTAGGAGGGCTGGCACCTGAGGGCATCTCCAGGCCTCACTCTAGCGACTTGGGGGGTAAATCGTCGTGTCTGAAGGGGAATTTGGGGAGCGCCGTGAAGAACGCAGACCGTGCTCCCTGCTGTATGGCCCCAGGCGGGGTGAGGAAGCCTTCCTTCCTCTTCCACCTCTGGTCATCCTCCCCAGGTCTCCGGGCCTGTCTCCTTCCCCGCCACCCCGCCTGCAGCCCCGCGTTGCATTAGCCGCTGGCTGCCGCTATCAGAGTCTCCGGGAAGATAATCTAGCCGGAAAAGTGCGTGCGAATTACTAAATCAACAAGCGCTGCTAACCTCTCGATGTGCTGCCTCTCTGCAGAGATCACTGCAGCCCTGCAGCCTCTTGAATGAATATGAAGGAAGCAGAATCAGCTTACTGAGCACAACTCACAGGCCTGGAAGGGAGGGGCAGCCACACTCACCCTGGGACCCCACGGTTAGGAGCACCCCTCCTCCACCTTTGTTTTTAGCACTGTGTTTTAGCACTGACAGAGGTAAGCAGTAAGAAAGCACAGGTCCTGCTCTGTGTTCAGCCTTCAGAATCTCAGCCCAACCCAGAGGTCACCTTACAAGCCCCACCTCGGAATCCATCTATGGATTGAATTGTCCTTCCTTCGCCAATTCAGGGGAAGGGTACAAACTTTCATTTGTTTAAGGCAGGAAGTTTCGTCTGCTCATCCAAAACCATGTTAAAGAAGAAGAAAACTATTTACAACATGCAAGTTCAAAATTAAAAGAGACTGTTCTAATGATTTATAAAAATGGCAGCTAGAACTTGCACTGTGGTGATTGTTTCAGTCAGTGTGGTTTTAAGCGCTCTACATATGTTCACTCACTTGATACAACTACTCTATGAAATGGTGATTACTGTTATTGGTATTGTTGTTGTTATTGTCATCCCCATTTTACAGGTGGTAAAACAGAGGCACAGGGAGGTTAAATAACCAGCTCACACAGCTAGAACATGGAAGAGCCAGGATTTGACCCCAGGGCCCATGTTCTACTAGGTCAGTTCAATTCAACACACGTTTGTGGCAGGACAGCTTAGAGGTATTCATTTTTTCTTCCCTCCCCACACTTCAAGAAGGTAACAGAGCACTTTGTGTTTCCTCTCCTGGGCCTTTTCCAGTGCAGAAGGGAGAAACTGTTTGGGGACACCCATTCCTTCTGCTTTTTGTGCGAGGGTGCACTATTCTGGAGAAATTAAAACTAAAGCTTTCTTACTGCTCACCTCTGTGAATGCTAAGACTGGGAAAACAAAAGGTGTGGGGTGCAGTTCCTAAGTGTGGGGATTCCACACTGCATCCAGCACCTGGGTCTCTCTACCAGAAGGCTGGCTGCCCTTGACGTCCAGCTTTGCCAGTGCTTAGGGAGAGCCAGGAGCGTCCCCTGGGGTAGCCCTTGGCCAAGGACTGACGGGTGATGGGGTGCGGGGTCCCTTGTCCATGCTGGGGGGACATTCCAGGTGTGACCTGCACACCCAGCCCTCCCACACCTGCTGGGCCTCCTTCCCTTCCTGGTCTTGTTTCCCCCTCCCCTCGTGGAGTTCCCTCGTGGAGTTCCCAGGGAGCACTTGCTAATACAACACATTCGCATGGATCCCCATCTCTCTCTCTGTTTCCGGGAACCCTGCCTAAGACGCCACCTTCTAGGCTAATGGGCCAGAGAGGAAATGCATCTTCTGAGTGTGGTAGAGCTGGAGCTTGGAGGAGGGCCAGCCAGGGCAGGGAGAGAGGGGAGCAGGCACCCTAATGCTCTCTTCTCCTGCACCCTGGTCTCCTGCTGGGGCTGCCCATTGGCAGGAGTTCCCTTCGGCCAAATTCTACTGCCCAGAGCACAAGGCCCGTCCAGAATCAAGGGGTGGGGAAACAGACTCCAGGGAGTGAGGCGAAGTTGGGCCATTTTTATCATCTACGATACTATCCAGGCAAAGTACCCCCTGGAAAGGCTTTCTGTTCCCCGAGTTTCAAAACTGCTGAGTTGCCCAAGGGCACCCAGCAGCTTAGTGGTTACTGGGAAGTGGATCTGGACAGCCTGATATACGGCGAGGATTCTAACCCCATCACTCAACATTGTTGTCCTGTATGAGAACAAAGCCTAGGGCATGTAGTGTGCAGTAACTGTGCAGTGGTTTTAAATTTGCCCCACAGATAGGCAAGGAACATCTTATTCATTCTTTAATAAATAAACTCCCATGGAGTTGAAGGGAAATTTGATTCCCTCCCGCCAAAGGCAAACTGGGATCCTGGTGTCAAGTGAGAGCACAGCATTCTGGAAGGAGCCTTCTGTCTTCTGCTCAAGCTTGTCCCGGCTGAGATGAGCCTGCTGAGGCCGAGCATGGGGCCCCCAAACCTCAAGGGCTGGACCTCCCTGTGCATCCCAAATTCTTTCCCTCTGGAGGACTGGTAGGTCCCCATCTTCATGCACCCACCAATACCCATACCCTTTCCAGGTTGGGGGTTCTCTCTCTTTTGGCAAAAGTGTTGCAAAATAGGAACTAAAAACAATGGAGTTTGCAAATCTGATTTTGTATACAATCAAGTGCCATGATAATCGCTTATCACATTGTTCTTCCCAGACTTGGAGGCATTCATTAGTGTATCTTGGGGAAGGGTGGATATAAACAGGGGGAGGGGACAGAGAGCATAGGCCCCTGACTCAGTGCCACGCTAACAGCTCTTCAAGTCCCTTCCCAATGACCGGCAGAAAGTGGGGAGTAAGAAGAAACATAGCAGGACTTCCCTGGTGGCTCAGTGGTTAAGAATCCGCCTGCCAATGCAGGGGACATGGGTTCGAGCCCTGGTCAAGGAAGATCCCACATGCCGCGGAGCAACTGAGCCCGTGCACCACAACTACTGAGCCTGCGCTCTAAAGCCTGCAAGCCACAACTACTGAGCCCGCGAGCCGCACCTACTGAAGCCCATGCACCTAGAACCCGTGCTCTGCAACAAGAGAAGCCACCGCAACATGAAGCCCGCACACCGCAATGAAGAGTAGCCCCCGCTCGCCGCAACTAGAAAAAGCCCGCACGCAGCAATGAAGACCCAACACAGCCAAAAATAAATAAATTAATTAAATTGATTCTTTAAAAAAAAGAAAAAGAAGAAGAAACATAGCATCCTACACAGAGGCCCATCCCTCTCCTCCTGGTGTCCTGTGGGTTACTGCAGAAGTGCTTTGCAGAAAGTGCTCTCTGTTTATCTGCTGACTCTCCTTGCAACCTACCTAGCTCATGCTTCTACCGACAACAGAGGTGTTAGCTCTTCCAGGGTCTTCCATTCCTACCCAGAAATGTAGCCAAATCCCACAAAGTCAGGGAGTGTCCCTTTGCCGTGAATGCTGGGCCAGGGAGCGTTCCGTGTTCTGGAAGAGTTGCAGGCGAGTTGCTCCATGTGCCTCAGAGTGTCCGCTGGGTTGGGAAGGGGGAAGGTCACCAGACAGCCTCAGCCAGGCCTTAGCGACCCCTTCCCCCCATGTCCTGAAAGCAACACGGACTCAACAGAGGTCTGCAACTTGACCCAAGGGCTGGCCTAGGTTCAATTCCCACCCACCCTGGCTGGGAGCCTGGTTAGATGTTCCTCCAGTTCAGTCCCCATTATCTCATGGGCCTCATGACAAAGGAGTGGCAGTGGCTCCACTGCGACACCTTCTGATGACTTCTGGGAACCCAGTGGGGGGAAAGGCATGCAGTGAGAAGCTCAGATGGCCATGAATCTCCCTGCACACCCACTTCTGCGCCGTCCCGGGGGCCGCCGATCGCTGGTTCACGAAAAGGAGGCATCGTCTGTGTGGGTCGGTCTGCATCTGCCTCCCTGACCCCTGCCCTTCTTGGCCCTGCTCTGACTCCCAGTTGGATGTGGTCAGAAGCAGACCCTGGCAGGAGATGGGGGTGGGCGGAGAACGGTTGGGGCGCTCCTGCCCGCCTCTCTCTCTCCCGAGTTGCTCCACACGGCCCCTCCCTGCGTGGGACACCGATGACCCTTGTCCCTCTCTTGCCCTTCGGCCCTCGGGATAACAGCTTCCTGGTGTCGCCAGTCTCTGGGTGCCTCAGCATCCCTTGTTTGTTCCCTTAGCCCTGCCCGCCCCTCTGGAAGTATCCCTTTCCTTAAAGCCTCTTCTTTGGAACCATCTG
This sequence comes from Monodon monoceros, assembly GCF_005190385.1. NCBI lineage: Eukaryota > Metazoa > Chordata > Mammalia > Artiodactyla > Monodontidae > Monodon > Monodon monoceros. The sequence goes on along the minus strand of NW_021703780.1, from coordinate 56,702,747 downwards.
GGGTGAGTTCTGTCTCATGTGCAGCCCCTGAATGATACAGCACGAGGCCCCCTCCTCTGAAGGGCAAGCAGGTGACACCTGTAAATGCAAACGCCACCTGAGGAGAAACAGTCTCCACTTCTCACCATGAGACGCACACCCGCATTTGGCATCTCCTGGCCTCCCGCAAAACCACGTGCCTCTCCCCTTCCCCTGCAGTGATGCAAATTAGGGTGAAAGAAAGGTGTCCTGAGGTCAAGAGCTCTGGCCTCCTTCTTGCTGGATGTGTGGCCTGGGCCAGTCACACCACCCCTGTGAGCCTCAGTTTCCTTCCGAGGATGCAGTAGGCAGGGTTGGTGACCAGATGGGTTCCAGGGTGCCAAAGGGCAGGACCGGGCAGAAGCAGGCCAGACAGGCCCACGGGGGACAGACAGACTCCAGGGGCTACCCAGAGGCGGGGCATTTATTCATGGCAGCCAGTGAGCCAGGAGGGAGCTGGGCGTCTTGGCAGGAGTGAGGGGCCCTGAGGGCTCAGAGTTCAGTCGGATAGACACCCCACCACCGACAAGTGACAGCCACACCATGAGATGAGTGCTGTGGCAGCTGCAGAAACCAAGTGCTTGCTGGCTGAAGGGAAGTGCCACAGAGGGGGGGATGTTCAAACTGGGCTTTTTCACAGAGTTAAGAAGCTGGAGAGGGCATTCCAGGCAGAGGGACAGTGTTTGCAAAGCCCCAGGTTGGGGATTAGGGATGAAGAAGCACAAGGATGACAAGAAGACTGCTCATTCAGAGGGTCTGGAATGTTGCTGGAAAACAATCTGGTGGAGGTTGGGTTGGGTGGGAGAAGCAATGTCAGTATTGGAGGGTCTCTTACAACAGCTTCCGCAGAAGCAGAGCCTGAGACAAGTATTCTTGAGGGCGTGTCTGCTGGAGAAGGGCAGTGAGGGCAGTGGGAGGGGTGGGGGAAGGAGTGGAACCAGCATGTGGTCTCGCTTCAACCAGATCACAGCAGGGGTTCTGGAGCACCAGGTAGTCTGGGCAGCCAGGATGTGGTGCACCAGCAAACAGGGCATCTGGGCTGTGTTTGGACAGCCTTCAACTGCCTGTCTCACTGGGCCCTCCAAGCTCCCCCTTGGGTGCCTTTCCAAGGAAACAAATTTAGCCCAATCCGCCAGTCCACAGGGGCATGGGCTCCCAAGTCCCCCAGGAGCATTCTGGATGGTCAGAGGTACACTCTTCCCAGACTGGGGCTGTTGGAAGGGGTGAGCGTGGTCACACAGGAACAAATGTCAGAGGAGGTTGTCTGTGACATGCCTGCCGACACAGCCCTCCCAAAAAGCAGCGAGGTCTGATGTAAGTGGCTTACAAGGGCACGCTGACCACAGGTTTTCTGGGTGACTTGGGGCCCCCTGCCCACCTGGGTGTAGTGCAGGGCTGCCTGGCCTCTCTCTGCCTTCTTGGGGAGTTGGATGCTCTATGACTTAAGGTTATGTGTCAGGGAAGGAGCACAGGACAAGGCTCAGAGATCATTTGCCCTGTGCATCTGACATGTGGCCTCTGACCCAAGTTGAATAGGGATTCAACTTCAATAGAGTTGAATAGGGATTGAACTGAGCGTGTCCACTTATACGTGGATGTTTATTCAATACATATCCTGTGGGACGTTTTCCATCCATGGTTTGTTGAATCCCTGGATATGGAGGGCTGACTATGGGATTTGAGCATCTGTGGATTTTGGTATCCACTTCGGGTCCTGGAACCAATCCCCCACTGATACCAAGGGACGACTGTTCTTTGTAATCGCAAATACCTGAGCCTGAAGCCAGCATGGTTTACCTGTGAAAACAACAGGAAATCCTCCCCAACCCATTACCTGTCACCTCCCCTCACTCAGTCCCAGATATCACACATCTCCCACCGGGTTCCCACAAGAGCATCAGTTAGCAATCAGGAGATGATGCCGCCTGGAGCAAAGAGCCGGGATTCACACCATGTGGTGCCCCTGCATGAGTCGCTTTCCTCCTTACCGACGGGGTCTTAACGGTCAAAGTGGGCCTTTGTGTGGCCCAAGCACCATCCGTGAATCCTTGTGGGATCCATACACAATATTAGAGATGGGGAGACTTGGCCCAGAGAGGTTAAGCAACTTGCACACGTCATCAGATTAATGAGTGATGGTACTAGGATTGGGACCCCAGTGGAGCTAAGAGGTACTGCCCTCAACCAGGTGGCTCTGCAGGTTCCCAGGGCTGGCTGGAGGGTTGAAACAGTGTCATATTTGGAATTTCCTTGGTCTAGTGCAGAGCTCAATGCAGTTTCTTATCTCTCCCCCTCCATGCGAACCGTGCACCTTACATCACTCCCCTGCTATAAAACCTTCAACTCCATTACTTATCGTGTAAAACCGCAGGTCCTGGCTCTCGCCTATCTGTCCAGTGTGATCTCTCTCCATTGCTTCCCTCACTCCCTACTCTCCAGACCCAGCTATGGTCTCTCAGTCCTCCCTGCCTTGTACATTTCACACCTTTGTAGGTTTCACACCTCCCCTGGATGCCCCCAATCCCTGCTTGGATGACTAACTCCCACTGAGCCTTTGCCATTCAGCTCCAAATTCACTGAGCCTTCCCTCCAGCCCACTTCAACCTCCTGCTCTGGGCTCCCTTGGCATCCTGGGCTCACCTCTGCCACATCCATAGCACGCTGGCCAGTTGCGGTTTGCTTGTCTAGGTCCCCTGCTAGATGGTGAGCTTCTTGAGGCCTCATCCATCCTTCTCTAGATGCTGTCCTTGGAACCAGCACAGGACCTGCCACCAGGAAGTACCCAACACACAGTAAGACTCCACAAACAACTCTGAAAATAGGGATGAGCGGGCAAGCCTCAGAGCCCTTTCCTCCAACACAGGTTTCAATGCTGGGCTTTCTGCATGGGACCGGCCTCCACAGAGCAGGGGAAAACCAAGGGCTCAAGGTGCCGCATCCAGCCTCCAAGGGGGCTGCTGAGAACCCAGGGAGGGGAAACCTCATCAGGCTGATAACTGGGCTGACCACAGAGCTTTGGGAGAAAAGGCAGAGGAGGGAGAGAATTCTCATTCCGGGGTGGCCAGTTCTGTGGGCAGAGTTTCTAACCCACCCCCATCCTGACTCAAAGCCCCTCCCTGCTGTCTGCAGTGTCTTAGGTTAAATTTTGCAAACGCCAGCTCTCTTAATGATGCCGTTCCTAAACGCCAGCTCTCTTAATGATGCCGTTCCTAAGCTTTCATTGTTGACATCTGAGCTCTGCAGAAGCGCTTTTTAAAGAGACTTTTGTTGTTGGGTGGGTTTCTTTTTAAGGTAATTTTTGTCCTTGTCAGTTCATCTAGAGAGTTTTTGACAAGACTTTGCAAGAATGAAATTGTTTCAGAAAGAAGGAGGGGGAGGAGAATGAGAAAGAGGGAGGGAGTGAAGAAGGAAGGGAGAGAGGGGGGAGGGTCATAAGCTGCCGAATCTTCAAGGCTCTAAGAAACTGTCCAGTTTTGGCTTTTTTTACTTTCTGTTTTTTTTTTTTTTTTGCAAATGAATAACTGAGGCCCCCAGACAGGGGAAAAAAAAAAAAAAACTGGCCAGTTTTTCCTCAGTCAGCTAGTGACAAAGCCAAAGCCCCAACCCAGCCATGGGGATACACGAGGCACTGCACCAGTCGCCCGTCACTTGGGATGGACTGATGGGGGGTGGGGGGGTGGGGCAGAGTCACGTGACCCTTGAGTCCACCCCTCCCTCTGGAGTTTTCTGCAGGTGAGGGCATGAGGGAGGCGAGCTCTCCACATTCCCTACCCCCTCACCCCAATAACCAGGTCGGGATCAACAGTCACTCCATAAGCATGCAGTGAAAATCTTATTCCTTCTTTGCCTGCCTCCCTAATTTACATGTGTCCCCCATCACCAAGCAGGGCCCGCCCCATGGCACAGAGCCTGACGTCCATCCACTCTCTGAGAGAATAAATAAATAAGGTTAAGAACAAAGAGCTCTCAAGTTTCAGCCAAGGTGTGGGCTGGTGCGGGAGCTGTCCTTTGCCAGGAGGTAATGGCTGTAAGTCAGACCACACTGGATGGAAATTCTGCTGCGTTTTGAAGTCCATTTGGTCTTATTGCTTGTTCAGCTTCTTAATGCATTAATGATAAAACATCAGGGTGAATATGTATTCCCAAAAAAAGTGCATTTAATCAATACTGCACTTACTCTATTTGGCTACGATGAAGTGGTAAACAGGAGTTAGGTGTGCTCTGTGAGCGTGAAGCTCTTCTGCTTCTGGAAGACTTTCCCAGCAGAGGGAGGATCTGAGGGGTGTCAACTCCCAGGAAGGAAGCAGCCAGCCCGCAGGCCCTGTGGTCAGGTAGACAGGAACACAGTCAGATCTCCTAGGGAGAACCAGGTCCCGCCTCAGTTGCATGCCCTCTGCCCCCTCTGGCCTTAGGTGAATGCAATTTTCCCACCTGTGAAGTGGGGCTCTGATGCTAGCCTCACACCCACAGTGCAGGGGTTATCAAAAACTCTGGGATGCAAGACGTGTTTGATTAATATGGGTGTCCTTGTGAGAAGCAAGCAGGTTAGTAGGTGTCCAGTGCTCCTGTGGTGCTGACCGTGGGAAATGCCCCACGAATGTTAGTTATTATCATTTTCATTTGCGCCCCCTGCCCTCCCCTCCTCCCTGACAACCTCTTTGGGATCCCAAAGCATTGTCTCCAGCAAGAGCTGCTTGCCTGGTCTCAGCAAGGCCTTTCAGCCCAAGTCTTAGCTCCTCATTTTATAGAGAAGGAAATTAAAGCCCAGAGAGGTTAAGTGATTTGCCCAAAGTCACACAGCTGGCATGAGGCAGAGTTCAGTCTTCTCATCCCTGAACCCCGTCTTCTGACCATGCCTAACCTAAGTGAGCTGGGATGGCAAAGAGGGGGGTCTCCATAAATAGGATATTCTGTAAATATTTGTTCAACATTGATTTAGGGGCTGAGCTCTGTGGTGGGGAAGAAGCTCCTTAGCAGGAACCCGGCTTGCACCTTCCACTCAGCTAAACCAGGGCCCTTTATTTAAGGAGACCCACCTGACTTGGGAGGTAGTCTAGGGACCCTTCTAGTGTTTCTCAAGCATTTCTTCAACAAATGCTTACTGAGTGAGCACCTGTGTCAGCCACCAGGCCACTGCACCATGGCCCTGAGGAGCGTACTTTCCTCCCAAGCAGCTTCTCAAAGGATTCCTTCCAAACACATTGCCGCTCAGGGGCTTCGCTCTGAGAAAATCCTGTTAATACAATTTTGCCCATTCTGTTCCACCTCTGGCTCCTCTGATAGCCTGCCTTCCTGGTGCTGGTAACCTCTGCCTCTTTACCCGGCTCTACCCCCCGGGCAGCCGCTCCCTAGTGTATAAACAAAAGCACGTGATACAATGACATTCTGATTGACCAGGCTGTTCTTGGGTCAATACCAAGTGTTCTGGAAAATTCAGGGAAGTCAGCAGCCCCGAGGGATGCTGATTACCATGGTAGACACTTGATAGCTGCTCACTAAAGCCTCCTTGCTCAGTGTCCTTCGGGTGGCTAATGGCTGGATCCACTTCCCCCGGGAGCCAGGCCCGCATTATTTCCTCCTTCTTCCTCACATGATGCCCTGTATTATCTTCATTCTCCCTTCAGACCGATCCCCAGTGGGTCTATCTCCAACCAAGAGGCTTTCATCTCCATTCTCATTGTTGCCCACAGTAGGGGGTGGGAGGGTGATGTGGGTGTCACAGCACCAAGTTCCCCCGAATCACCAGTCAAAGGCCAGAGGAGGGGTGGGTGGGCGACCAGTCAGACTAGTGGCATTCCACACCAAGGCCTGCTGTGTCCACTGTACTGGCCACTTCCCCACGTGCCTGCCAAGACCTGGCTCCTCACCTGGCCTCACGAGGGAGACCATGGGGCCCAGCCACTCCAGAGCTGGTCACAAGACCAAGACGGAGTCTTTTATTTTATTCTTCATTGAAGTATAGTTGATTTAGAATGTTGTGTTCATTCCTGGTGTACAGCAAAGTGATTCAGTTATACACACGCACGTATACATATATATGTATATTTCTTTTTCATATTCTTTTCCATTATAGTTTACTACAAGATATTGAATATGCTCCCTATACAGTAGGTCCTTGTTGTTTATCAATTTTATATACAGTAGTGTTATCTGCTAATCCCAAACTCCTAATTTATCCCTCCCTCTCCCCCTTTCCCCTTTGGGAACCATGAGTTTGTTTTCTAGGGACCACGATGGCATTTGAACTGCCCATGGGCCTCATGAGAAAACAGTGCTCAGCATCTGGGTGCTGCCCTCAGACATCAGCAGAGTTCTTCTCCTGGGTGCGCCATCCCTCTGACAAGGGTGGCACACAGCTGAGCAGCAGGGCTGAGTCTCACCCATGCTGTAAGGGCCCAGCTCAGGACAGCCAAATCCATTTGCAGAGGGGCTCTCAGAGTCCCAATTTGTCTTCTCGCTGCCATGCAGCATCCTGCATTAAGGTCTTGGCAGCCTTCCAACAGAGTTTTGCTTTTAACTTTATTTTAGTGGTTGGGCAACTTGGGAAATCTGAATTCCACTGACACATTTAAGATCCTCTTGCCTGTCAGCCCATGGAGAAAATTCATCTCATAGACACAGAGTCCTTCTGAACTCCAGGCCTCTTGAAGGATAAAGACTCCATCCTGTTGGATGGGAAAGGGGAGGATCACTGGGCAAAATGGTTCCAGTGATGAGCACCTTTGTCCTGGGGCTCCTTCTCCCCTTGGCTTTTCGCTGAGGGAGCAACTGTCCTGAGCACAGTCCTTTACGGTTGCCCTTTGGGACACTTTGTTCCCTTCAGTCACCACCCTCAGAGCCATTTTCTCCACAGGCCCAGGAGCTTCCCCAAGGGCTGGGAAAAAACAAAAACAAAAAACTGTTGGCTACACAAGGCAAAAAAAACAAACTTTATTTGAAATTAAACAGCTACAAAATTTCACATATCGTTGGCAAGTCAACTGCCACTCAGCTTGGGTGGGATTGGCACCTGTGAAGTCTATTTGTGTGAGGTGTGGACAGGCTGTGTACAATGTAGGATGAGGCCTTAAGAAGTCAGGAGGCTGTATTAGGCAGAGTCTGTTGGCAAAACAGAACCTGGGTCATATAATTGAAATGAGGAGATGGATGAGGGGAGGAGCTAGTCACAAAGGCCAGAAGGGCTGCGAAGGACACAGGAGAGGGTGAGGCAATCCAGGGTTTGGTTGCAGCTGGAAGGCACCACCACCCCTTGGGACAGAGGGGTTGAGGGATGAGAGGATGTCTCCAGACCAGGCTCTAGGGGTTTCCTGATGGGACTGGGGACCACAGCAGGAGGGCCCATGGTGGGGCAGGGCTGGAACCATAAAGGAAATAGAGCCATTGCCTGGCATACCACCCAAAGCAGGGGAGGGGAGCAGTACCCTGACTTTTCCCTTCCTCTCCCCTCCCATCTCTCACCAGAGTCTCCCCTCCCATTAGCTACATCCCACTGGAAGCTCATGAGTGAGAGCTCCTGGGACACTTATTTGTAGGACTCATCCCCCTACAGTACAGAGAAGAATGGGCAGGGCAGGGATTGGAGAACAAGCAGGTAAATGGCCCTGACCATTATTTAAGAGGGATGTTGATAACCAGAGGTGTCCTTTCAGAGAGTGACGGAGGTCGTGGGGCACTAGGGTGCTGATCATAGAAAGAGAGAAAAGGAACTGTTAATGTTAGCTGAGCCTGGGTCTTCAGGGTTCAATCTAGGGAAGACTTTTGAGCATGTTCAGAGAGGAAGTGGGCTGCCTTAGGAGACAGGGAAGGATGAAGGCTGCAGAGGAAGGGTAGGGTCAGATGATGTCGCAGGCTCATTTCTTCCCTAAGACCATGACCCTGCACTCTTCCATTACAATGCTGAGAGCCGGCCCAGGCAGTGCTGGCTAGACTAGAGTGCTATCCCATGCAACAGTGAGAAGTTTTTGCTATGATAATGGTCCATAACAAACAGCCCCAACAGCTCAGTGGCTTACAACTACAGTGCTGATTTTGGGCCCACAGTGTGCTGGTTGGCTGTGGTTTGGCTGATCTTGGCTAGGTTCAGTGACGTATGGATGAATCAGGTTGAACTCTATGCATCAGGTTGGGGTTGGGGCCCCCCACAGGTCTTTATACTGAGGTTCAAGCTGAGAGTCAATGGCTTAATGAACATGCCTTCTTGGTGGCAGAGTGTAGAAGCTGCAAGAGGACTGGCAGAAATGTGCCACGTCACCTGCAGCCTCAGCTCAGAATGGCACACTTTCACTTCTATCCTCATCCCATCAGCCAAAGCAAGTCACATGGCCAAGTCCAAAGTCGAGCGTAGAAAATCTGCCCGTGGAAAAGTCATGTCAAGGGAAGGAAGGAAGAATTTCAGGACAAATAACACAACCTACCTCGAATAATGTGCATCTTTTCAGAGTAAGGTGACAGTATAGCATGGTGGTTAAAGACATAAACCGATATGGGTTTGTGTTCCAGCTCTGTTATGTCTTGGCAAATGACCTTGGGCAACCTTTCTGGGCTTCAGTTTTCTCATCCAGAAAATGGAAGCACTAATATGCAGACCCTCCAGTGTGGTTGTGAGGGTGAGCTGGGAAGGCAGATGTAAAATGCTGAGCTGGGTGCCTGGCCTCTAGTAAGAACCTAATAGATGCTGGCTGGGATGTTGTTAGGAAGAATCTGTTGAAAATTGTGCCTTCTGGGGGCAAGGCATGCAGCAAGGAGAGGGGAGGAACATTTCAGGGAAATAATTTGAAAATCTCTGCATGGTAGGCTCATGAAAAAAAGGAAATTGCTCAGTAACTGAGTCATCCACTGAGCTCTGGGAACAGAAAGCCTGCAGGCTGGCACTGTCCTCCACTGCAGAGTTGACAGCTTGTTGGAGGAGGGATGGCACTAGGTGGGGGGAGGGGGAGGGCTGACTTCCTCTCCTGGTCGCTCGCTCTGGCTCACCCACAGCCCTGTACACACAGAGGTCCAATTTCTGGAACGACCTCAGCTGGCTTGCAGAAGTGCTGGTTCCCGGGAACTACCACGCTGCAATTTGAGAATTTAAATATATGCATTTGCTTAATCTTTTCTTTTAAAGAAAGATATAAATCCCTCCCAAAATGCATGGTTCTACATCATTATTTATTCCTGTGCCTTCCCAAATCAAGTCCTAAGCTGTTGAAAGGGAAGAAACAAATAATAGGGAGACTTAGCAAGACCAGACTAGCAGATCAGAAGTCCCACCAGTCATGAGATGCCCTCAGTTGGGTGGCAGGAGTGTAGGTGTAGGTTTGTGGATCTCTCCATCGCACAGTGGTTGGGGCATAGCTTTTGGAGCCAGACTGCCTGAGTACAAATTCCCTCTCTTTGCTTCCTAGATATGTGACTGAGTAAAGGAGCCCTGGTGATTCAGAATCTTCATCAGTTAAAAGGGGTAGTGATAGCTCCTAACTCACAGGTTCTTGGAAGGCTTGCATGAAATACCCTGTCTCTTGAAGCACTTGCTGTGCTGTAGCCACACTCATTGCTTTTCTTTGTGACTGTTCAATGCAGTTGATAAGCACTCCATTAGCCAAGGTCGAGAATTTTATTCCCACGTGGAAACAGTGTTTGCTTTGAGGGGGAACCAGGAGGGATGGGGGAGGCACTCGGAACAAAACACCATTGCAAGCCAAACTCATCCGGGTGGCAGCAATCTGCTGGCCCTCAGCTTTGGAGGCTCAGCGCTTCGATTTGTTGACATATCTGTCTTAGTTTGGGTTCCCCCAAAGCAGACCCTGAGATGAGGGTTCATATGGAAGCAATTTATTAGGGAATGATTTATTAGCAAATGTTTCCTAGAGAAACTGGTAGGGGGGTGGGGAAGTGGGATCAAGAAGCAAGGGTGTGACACTAAGCCTGGGCGGTAAGTTTGGCTTAGTCCCACTGGGGACAGGGCATGTCATACTTCAGAGGCTCTCCATCAGGGTCAAAGGAACGGGGAGGATTTATCAGTCATTGGTCAAGGGCGGCCCCAAGAGGATGCAAATTCCCAGGCGCTTCCAGTTGTCCACACACACAGGCAAAGTGGGTTTCAGCAACCTGCGATCCATCCTCGGGTGCTGGCTCTTGGAGAGAAAGCAGGAGGGGTCCCACTGCACACAGGCGTGGTAAGGGGACCCGAGAGGTTTCGGGAGAGCATAAACAGCAGCTGGTACAACACCCAAAGGTGACCGGCTGCTGGGGACTGGCTCATGTGAAGCAAACCCCCAATACATTGCCACGTCTCCAGGGAGAAGCAGAACCAGCAGGCACTCCTGGTTTTCATGTCCAGGGATCAGCCTATATTCCCCAGGGAGGAAAGCCTGCCATAAAAACAGATTGCAGGCCGAGGATGCACTCGGCCGGAGTGTTGACTGCGTTTCGTGATGGCCCGGCGCTTCAGTGGTGATAAGAAAAGGATGGGGGGTGTTCGTGGGTCAGGATCCCACCTTGCCCTGATGGGGCTGGAAACTAACTCTCCTGGCATTGCCAGCAGCAGTGTGGGGTAGTGAGATGCAGTCTGCATTTGGGAGTCCGAAGGAGCAGGGTTCAAATCCTGACTCTTTCCTGTACCAGCTGTGTAACCTTGGGCAAACTACCTGGCCTCTCTGAGCCTCCTAAGATCTGGCTGAAATGACTGTCATCCCACTCTTTGTGGAGGTGATTTCAAAACCAGAGTCCCAGGTCGCTTCCTTACAGAGCCATGCGATCGCTGCTCGACCTGAGGGGACTGTCACTCGGAAAACAGTGAGCGGCAGTGGTTATCGCCTGCGTCTTCCTCAGGGCTAGCCTCGCAATTTTTTCTCCTTCTTTTTAACGAAAGGGCGTTCGTCTCAATCCACTCCTAAGAGAGTGCTCCTTGAAGCCTATCGCCCCACTCCAGCCCCAACCCCTGGGCCAGGCTACTGCCTCCTCTCCCCGCCCCCTCCCCGATGCAGTGGCCAGCCCTCTGCCTTCATTCCCCCAAGTGCCACCAACAGGATGCTCCTGTGTGTCATGGAATTTTACTCGAGGTCTGGGGCTGCCGAGAGGGGATTATGACAGAGCACAGCACGGGAAACAAGTTTCACTGCGGGCCTGGAGATCCCGGGCTCTGGAAGCTGCCAGCCTTCCTGATGCTCAGGGGCTTTCACTGGCCCTCGGTCTCCCCAGGATTCTATCCCTCAGCGCTGCTGAGTCTCTCCCCTGTGAGGCCCTCACCCGCACCGCATCCAGGGCACACTCGCCACTTCCCACCCACACTGGGCCTCCACAGCAGGCACGTCTCAGGGCCTGTGACCTCATCATACCCTTCTGCACTGTCTTAACCCCTTTCCTCCTGGTCCAGGCCCAGGGCCTTCACTTTTCTCAATCATAAATCAAAAAAAAAAAAAAAAAAAAGCTCCCCTAAGTTTTCTTTTTTCCTTTCTTTCTTTCTTTCCTTCTCTCTTTCTTTCTTTTTTTTTTTAACAAAAATACAGCACAGTCCAAGAGGCTAAGAGGGACTTTTTCCCAGGAAGTCTGGCTCAAATGGCAGCTTGGTTTTTTAGCAAGAGCATCCCTTCCCATCCTCGCCTGCCTCCGTGGTCCCCTCTTCCCCAGCTCCGCCGCTCTTCCCACCCCGACAAACACACACACACACACACACACGCACGCACGCACGCACGCACACACACACACACACACACACACCCCGTGACTCTTCCTCTAGCTTTTGCATTCCTCCAATCAAATCAAGTCTGGGCTGGAGCCCTCCTGCCTCTTTAAGGTGACTTGGCATTTTTCTCTGCATGGATCCATTTTGCCGGCTTTATGGTTTAACTGGCAGAGGGATGTCTTATTATTTCCGAATTCTTCCAGGCACATCTCTGTGACTTCTCCCCCTCCCCCTCTGCCTGGGGCGGGGCTGCAGAATTTATCCAGGGTAATCAACACCCATGCCCTCACTCCCACTGCCCTCCCAAGGCTCTGGGATATTTTAAAACGTTGTTTCTTTACAATAAGAATGCATGTTCATTGCAGAAGAAAAACAGAAAATATAGGTAAGCAAATATAAAAATCAGTCTTAATCCACCATGTAGAAATAGTCTCTGCTAACATTTTGGTAAATATTCTCCCAGGTTTTATTTTCCATGAATATACATGCATGTTAGTCAGGAATCTTTCGGTTGCAGGTGACAGAAACTCAAACCCTTTGTTGGGGGCTGCATCATGGCCCGCTCCCCTCCTTACCCCACCCCGCTATTCCTAGGTTGAAATTCTAACTCCTGGTATCTCAGAAGTAAGGTATTTGGAGACAGGGGCTTTGTAGAGGTCGTTAGGGTTAAATGAGGTCCTTGGAGTGGGCTCTCATCCAATATGACTGACGTCCTTATAAGAAGACATTAGGACACAGACAAGCACAGCAGGAAGCTCATGAGAAGACACAACCAGGAGAAAAGCCTCAGAAGAAACCAACCCTGTTGATACCTTGATCTCAGACTGGGTGGCTTAAACAACAGAAATGTACCTTCTCAAAATTCCAGAGGCTAGAAGCCCTAGCGAACTAACGCACCCCTGAAACTAGCTGCAGGCCAAAGTGGGGTTTGTTTGATGGATCATACAACTGCAGGAGTGACGCTGGGGTACAGGTGGGTCACATGGGAAGATGTGGACTGGGGATTCGAAAACCACCAGGAACTCACATTCTGACGCCCATTCCTGCTTCCCTCTGGCTCTGTCCTCCCAGAACGAGCTCCCTGCGCCTGGCAGGAAAGAGCTCCCCCATCTCCAACGTACAATTCCACCCCCAAGGAGGGACAGGCCTTTGGTTTCACTGCTAGTTTACAAAATCCTAAGGACAGGTTTTGTTTTGGCTGCGCCGTGTGGCTTGCAGGATCTTGGTTCCCCGACCGGGGATTGAACCTGCGCCCTCAGCAGTGAAAGCACGGAGTCCTAACACTGGACCACCAGGGAATTCCCTGGGGACAGGTTTTGCTTGGCCTGGCTTAGGTCATAGCCTACTCCAAGGCCATTCAAGGTTGTACAGGACAGCAGGGCCACCTTGCCAGCGTTTCCATGCCACATTCCGGCCTTGCTAGTTGAACCCTCCTCACAGGTATCATTCAGGTCATTTTGCTGAGAGCCCAGCCAAAACTAGGATGAGGCAAGCAAGGCATTCACCTTAAGTGCCAAATTTATGGGATACCAAAAAGGAAGAACACAGCGTAAGCAAAGGAAGTAATCTTCTCAGGCAATATTGAAAGAAAATCAAATCAGCAAAGCATGGCCCACAGGCTGCCTGCCTGTTTTACTAAGTACAGTTTTATTAGGACACTGTGGGTTCAGCCATCCAGCAGTGCTTTGCTGCTGTAACAATAGAGTCTGCCAAAGAGAGAGTGAACTTCCCTGAGACACCTCTGACTTTGGTGCTGTATTAGTCAGGATTCTGCAGGGCAACAGAACCAACAGGATGCATATATATGGAGTGGGGGAGGGAGAGGGAGAGATTTTATTTTAAGGGACTGGCTCACACCATTGTGAAGGCTTGGCAAGTTCAAAATCTGCAGTGGAGGCTGCAGACTGAAGGCCCATGGAAGAGTTCAAGTCCAAAGGCGGTCTGCTGTCAGAATTCCTTTTTCTCCCAGGGACCTCAGTCTTTTTCCGTTAAGGCCTTCAACTGATGGGGTGAGGCCCACCCACATTCTGGAAAGTAATCTACTTTACTGCTGATTTAAATGGTAATCTCATCTACATCTAGAATAATATTTGACCAAATATCTGGGTCCTGGGGCCTAGCCAAATTGACCCCAGATGAACTATCACAGGTACCTTCTACTATTATTGAATTTGTGATTAGCACTTTATCTTCTCCATGCAGACATTCTTTTTCTCCATAGCAAAGAAAGAGAGTCCTGCATGTGAGAGAAGAGACGGTGTTTTATGTCCCTTTGCATACGCTCTGATGTTTTCTTGCGTAGTACTTTGCACAAAGGAGACATCAGATGTTCGTTATTTGATGGGTGGCTATTAATTTAGCTGGCTGTTGGGCCTCAGTTTAAAAAAAAAATTTTTTTTTTTTTGGCCAAAAATTCGTAGGACCTTAGGAGGAAACTGGCTATTTTCAAAATCCAAGTACAAAATAGTTCAGGTTCAGATATCAGCAGAAGAGTCTTTTCAAGAATGCTTTCTCTCAGTCTTCCAACTCATGCCTTAAAAGTACATCCAGCACTTGACCTTTGAGAGAATTCTGTAGATGCAGAATCAAAAACCCAGGCAGTCTTTCTCTGTGGAACATCGGAACTATTCCTTTTACAATTTCTTTCTCAAATCCTTACTCCTCACAATAATGAAAATGATTTATCAGATTAAGACCCAAGTTAATCCCATCTGAACAACTTGATGTTATGTTTAATTTCAAATTTAATTATTTTGGTATTTAATTACAAAACAGTTAATTACCTTATTGTAATTATGTCTTGTTAAGGTAGAGAGAGGCTAGAAATCCCTGATAACGGGCTACCCTCAGGCAGAGCCATTTTCCACTTTATCACCAAAGTGTATCAGCCCTGCTTCCTGATTTTCCTGTTGCTTAAGCACATCCTGTTTGTTCTTGGTCTCTTCCCTACGCTCCCAAAACTAGTATCCCAAGGCACATTCTGTTGTTTGCGTTGACTGCTCCAACCAGACCCTCCAAAGCCTTGTTCTTTGACACTTTAAACAGCATCCCTCTGCCCCCCTCCACCTTCTTATGGACTGGGAGTTGTATCCTTTTAAGATAGGAGTTGCAAACTTCAATGCTTTTTGTGTCGCCCTGCCTGTGGGCATCTAACACCAGAACAGGGCAGGCATCGTTCGGTCAAGATGGACACTGCTCCTGGCTCTGCCACAGGGCTGTGGGGTTTGCTAGCTTTATCCTTTGGAATGAAGGGTCTTAAGGGAGATGCCAGCATGGCTGGTGTGGCAGGGTTCTCCGGGGCCTCAGGGCACTAGCTATTTGCGCAATGGCACAGAAGAACTTTGACGTTTTTCACCACTGAGACAACTCTACCAGTGCATCCGGGCTCAGCCCCATCCCTGCCCACAGGGTCAGGCAGGTTAAGAAGATGCTTGAAATAGGATGAGGGTCGCATGTGGGCAGGGGGTGGTGGGGAACTAGAGAACGATGCCCAGTATCCAGGAAGCAACCTGGTGATTATCTTGGTGGGCAGCTTTTTTCAAGAGAAATCCCAAATTCAAATTTTTTATGAGAAAATTTCAGATTTTTAAAACACTAGAAGCCAACTCAAGTTGTTTTTTTTCCCCTCCCAAATACCTGTGGGTCAGCATAAATGTAACTGGGTGCTGGCCCCCTTCCCCACTTGTAGTCATAGCTGTTCCACCCTGCATGGGGCTTCTATTTTCTCATCTTCTGTTTAAAAGTGAGCATGATAAACAACAGGGACCTACTGTATGGCACAGGGAACTGTATTCAATACCTTATAATAATCTATAAGGGAAAAGAATCTGAAAAAGAATATAGATATATATATATATATAACTGAATCACTTTGCTGTACACCTGAAACTTTGTAAATCAACTATACTTCAATAAAAAAAAGAAAAAAGTGAGGATGGACTTCTGGCTTCCGCTTAGGATGTGGAAAGCTGGGAAAACATTACTCCCACCCTTACAACAAGAAAAAACTAAGCATTGTACAAATTCACAATTTCCCTTGAACCCATAAGAAAACTGAGGACACTGGGTAGATGATTAACTCAAAATCTAAAGACAGGCACCTCCAAGGAAAGACGGGATTGGAGCACTTGCTTGCCTAGAACAGACGTCACCAGACGTCACACTGGCGAGTAGGAAAAATCCGCCTCAACCCTGCAGTGGCTGCCACGGGCTAAGTGTGGGTATCGTGAGAACTTGGGAATCCCCTCCCTGGGAGCCACAGACACAGGGACTCGTCCCCCCCACCTCACAGGCTCCTCTCTGCTGACCTAGCAGGTGCTCATAAGAAAGATCAGGGGCAGAGCAAGGGTCCTGAGAAAGCGTCCCCATGGTGCAGCTCTTGGGCAGGGGAACAGCAGCTGCTGCAGGAAGAGTCAGCAGTCCTTCCCCATGGAACAGCATTAAGCAGCTGTGGGAAGGGCAGCAAACTCTACTGCTTTCGAGAACCCAGGGCAGCTGGAGGAAGAGAACAGGAAAAAAAAAACAATCTCCACCCTGGAGGAAGATCCAGAGTTACATCCTGGACCCAGACTGTGAAAGGTCTCCTACAGCTGGGGCACTGTAGAGTCCCCTGGAAGACCTCACTCCTGAGGCACAGGGCACCGTGCCTGCCCAAGGCTGAGGTCCAATCAGAACAACACCCTTCTTCCTCCCACGTTCTATGACGAGGACAACCAGTGTCCAGTGACAAGTGACAGTGTCTTATTGCTAGAAGAGACATCTTCTCTCAGCTGCAGGTGCACAGGAAATCCTGAAGCTGAAGGTGGAAAGAGATTAGAAAACAAGTCTGGAAAAACTTCAAATGTCCTACAACTGGGGAATGGATAAACAAAGTGTAGTACTTTGTACAACAGGATACTGAACAGCAATACAAAGGACTGAACCCCTGAAGCACTTGTTCACTCGGATGAATGTCACGTGCATTATGCTAATTCCTACATGCTGTAGGATTCCATTTCCATGACATTCCTGCAAAGGCAAAACTATAGGGATAGAAAACAGATTAGTGGATCCCAGTAGCTGGGAATACGGTGGGGATTAAACCACAAAGGAGAACAGAGAAATTCTGGGGGATGATGAGAACTGTTCTGTATTTGGATTGTGGTAGAGATTCCACGACCCTATACTTTTCTCAAGACTTGCAGAACTATACACCGAAAAGGGAGATTTTTACTCTGTGTAAATTATACCTTAACGAAATAAACGGAATAAAATGAGGGTCATCAAATTATCAAACCAAGCACCAATCCATTTCTTCTGACCATCTTTTCTTTTAAGTTGGCTACGCTGTCCTAAGAAAAGTAAAACTCAGAAGCAAAGGACGGGCACGTGAATTAGTCAGGCTCCTTTTGACTGTAAAAGACAGACACTCGGGCTTCCCTGGTGGCGCAGGGGTTGAGAGTCCGCCTGCCGATGCAGGGGACACGGGTTCGTGCCCCGGTCCGGGAAGACCCCACATGCCGCGGAGCGGCTGGGCCCGTGAGCTGTGGCCGCTGAGCCTGCGCGTCTGGAGCCTGTGCTCCGCAATGGGAGAGGCCACAACAGTGAGAGGCCTGCGTACCGCAAAAAATAAAAAAAAGACAGACACTCAACTCAGTCTAGCTTAGGCTCAAGAGGAATTTGATGAGAGGACTATATCTCTCACAGACTGGCACCAGCGGTGATGAGAACCAGGGACTCATTTCTGTCCTTCGACTCCCTCTCTCCCTGGGTACCTTCTCTCTCACCACACACTGGCTTCCTCTGAACATGGTTGCCAGCCTTACACCTTCACCAACAAAGAGGAACTGCATCCCTTATTCTGATTCCAGTTCAAAAGGTTCCAGGAAGTGCTCTGATTGGCCCAGCTGAGGCCAATCAGCAGGGGCAAAGGAGCAGCGATCCTATGATTGCTACCTTCCATTCCACCTGGTGGCAGTGGGCAACAGATGCTCCCCTCTGAAGGTAGAATGCTAAGCAGACGAGACATTGTCTATTGCAGCTCATTATCATCTTATTGCAATTAATTTTCTTTTTTGCTCTCCAAAAGAGCTTGAAGTTCTTCTTCTAGCTTTAGTTCATTTCAATTTTGTAAAGTGAACAAGTGGCTACTGTGAGGAATGAAGATGAGTATAAGGCAAGGTCCTTCCCCTCAAAAACAAAACAAAAAACCTCTGCATCCCAGTCTAATGGGGGAGACAGGCACAAACAGCTCATTACAAGATCCTGTGATAACCACTCTGGGAGCACAGAGGGAGGGGGCCACCTAACCAAATCCAGGGTTTCAGACAAGGTTTCCTATTAGAGATGATTGCAGTGCAATTTGAAGGTTGAGTAAGAAGGGGAAGGGCATTCCAAACAGAAGTGTAGGGCCTGCATGAGTACAGGGGAATTGCTCTCACAATGGATGGATTGTAAATCCTTCAATGGGGGAATGTCAGGCCTTTCATGAAAAAGAATACTTTACTTTTGAAAAAAGCACTTTATAGTTTTCAGAACACTTACAACTTTTTGTTTTTTTTTTTTGCTTCTCCAGCAGCCTTACCCAAACAGAAACATTCCCAAAAATGGGGAAATAAGAACACAACAAACTTCGGAGAAAAGGATGAACAGATATTCTTCAACAGTGCTCAGCCCACATGCCACTCCCACCTCTAGGACTGGCCTGCAGGTAGGTTGATGCTTCAACGTTGGGGGTTGGTGAGATGGGTGTGGTAGAAACAGAAAGTGGCCAGGAACTTCCAAATTGCTAAACAATGCCTTGTGGGACCTAGACTGGGTAGGGAAGATGGATGAGAAACTGTAAGAAAAGGGAGGATCAAGGAGATGGAGTTCTAATGAAGTTGAAGAACCAAAACACTGGGAATAAGGGCACAAAGCATTGGAGGGGTAGAGATTGAAGTGTGAGATGGAAAGATTTCTGAGACCGTGCAGTTCTAGGAGATGGCATGCTTCATAGGATGTAATCATGTAGGATGTAGTGGCTTGCCAAAGAAGGAGGAGGAATAGTGTCATCGGAGCTATTAGAAGAGGTCAAGGACCTTTGAGACAAGACATTGGATGCATGTCAGCATGAAAGCTGAAGCCATAAGGTGTATAGATGAATCTGGAGTGGAGAAGAAAACCAAGTGGCAGGTGCCAAAGTTTTTGGGAAAAGAGAGGGAGTGATCAGGAGGTTGGTGGAAGATAGCGACTGGGAGGGGAAAGGAAGGTGGAGCTTGATGATAGGAACTTCAAGAAGGAGGTGTTTGCATGGGGATGGAAAAGCAGTGTCCATGAGCAACTGCAGAGTCAGGGGCAGACAGCCATTGCTCCACTGACTGCAAAGGCAGACGGAAGAGCTGGAGACAAAATGAGCAGCCCACACTCAGGAAGTACAGGGCATATCCTTGGCCAGGATTGAAAGAGCCTAACAGAGAGCATTTTTTAAAATTAATTTTCATTGAAGTATAGTTGGTTTACAATATTGCATTAGTTTCAGGTGTATAGCATAGTGATTCAGGGTTCTTTTTTGGGGGGGGGGGTTGCAGATTATGTTCCTCTATAGGTTATTACAAGCTATTGAATATAATTCCCTGTGCTATGTAGTAAATCCTTGTTGCTTATCTATTTTATGTAAAGTGGTCTGTATCTGCTAATCCAATACTCCTAATTTGTACCTTCTATGCCCATTTGATAACCATAAGTTTTTTTTTCTTGTCTGTGAGTCTGTTTCCGTTTTGTACCTAGATTCATTTGTGTTATTTTTTAGATTCCACCTATAAGTGATGTCATGTAGTACTTGCCTTTCTCTGTCTGATTTATTTCACTCAGCATAATATTCTCTAGGTCCGTCCATGTTGTGGCAAATGGCACCGTTTCATTCCTTTTATGACTGAGGAATAGTGCGTTGTCTATACACACCACAGCTTCCTAAGTCAATGTCGGTTGAAGAGCAGTTGGGTGGCTTCCATGTCTTGGCTATTGTAAACAGTGCTGCTATGAATATTGGTATACATGTATCTTTTCGAATTAGAGTTTTCATTTTTTTCCGGATATACGCCCAGGAGTGGGACTGCTGGATCATATGGTAGCTCTATTTTTAGTTTTTTAAGGAACCTCCATACGGTTCTCCATAGTGGCTCTATCAATGTACATTCCCACCAACAGTGCAGGAGGGTTCCCTTGTCTCCACACCCTCTCCAGCACTGATTATTTGTAGACTTTTTGATGATGGTCATTCTGACCAGTGTGAGGTGACACCTCATTGTGGTTTGGATTTGCATTCCTCTAATAATTGGCAATGTGGAGCATCTTTTTTTTGTGTCTGTTGGCCATCTATATGTCTTCTTTGGAGAAATGTCTCTAGGTCTTCTGCCTGTTTTTGATTGGGTTGTTTGGTTTTTTGATATTGAGTTGTGTGAGCTGTTTGTATAGTTTGGATATTAACCCCTTATCAAATATATTGTTTGCAAATATTTTCTCCCATTCCGTGGGTTGTATTTTCACTTTGTCAATGATTTTCTTTGCTGTGCAAAAGCTTGTAAGTTTGATTAGGTCCTGTTTGTTTATTTTTGCTTTTATTTCTTTTGCCTTGGGAGACTGATCTAAGAAAATATTGCTACAATTTATGTCAAAGAATGTTTTGCTTATGTTCTCTTCTGGGAGTTTTACGGTGTCATGTCTTACATTTAGGTCTTCAATCCAGTTTGAGTTTATTTTTTAATATGTTGTGAGTGAATGTTCTAATTTCATTGATTTACACATATATGTTCAGCTTTCCCAACACCACTTGTTGAAGAGACTGTCTTTTCTCCATTGTATAATCCTGCCTCCTTTGTCATAGATTAATTGGGCATAGGTGTGTGGGTTTATTTCTGGATTCTATTCTGTTCCATTGATCTATACGTCTGTTTTTATGCCAATACCATGCTGTTTTGATTACTGTAGCTTTGTAGTATAGTCTGAAGCCTGGAAGGGTTATACCTGCAGCTTTGTTCTTTTTTCTCAGGATTGCTTTGGCAATTCTGGGCCTTTTGTGATTCCATATAAATTTTAGGATTATGTGCTCTAGTTCTGTGAAAAATGTCATGAGTATTTTGCTAGGGATTGCATTAAATCTGTAAATTGCTTTCAGTAGTGGGGTCATTTTAACAATATTAATTCTTCCAACCCAAGAGCACAGGATATCTCTCCATTCCTTTGACCCTTCTTCAGTGTCCTTCATCAATGTCTTAGTTTTCCGCATATAGGTCCTTTACCCCCTTGGTTAAGTTTATTTCTATGTTTTGCATTTTTTATTTTGATGTGATTTTAAACAGGATTTTTTTTTACTTTCTCTATTTCATTATTAGTGTAAGGAAACATAACAGATTTCTGTATATTAATCTCGTATCCTGCTACCTTCATTTATTAGTTCTAATAGTTTTTGTGCGGAGACTTCAGGGTTCTCTCTATAAGGTACATGTCATCTGCAAATAGTGACAGTTTTACCTCTTCCCTTCCAATTTGGATTCCCTTTTATTTCTTTTTCTTGTCTGATTGCGGTGGCTAAGAATTTCAATACTATGTTGAATAGAAGCAACCCAGAGAACATTTACTGAACACCAGACACTGCCTGGATGTGCAGATTAGCTTGGTGTCCATCAGAGTGTGGCACTGTACCACTTTCCATAGGCACGATGGTGTCAGGTAGTCCACGATGATCATTTTCTCCATTTAAGACTAACATGATTATTCTAATATACATTCTTATAAATATATAAATGTATATATATAATCTCCAGTATATCAACCTGGAGAATTCACAGATATTGTTCCTTAGAATGAGACTAAAGTTTAGAATGGAGTCAACTTTAAAAATCAACTAAGTAATAAAGCACATGGTACACGGATAAGGGGGCAAAGTGTGAAGGTGGTATGCAAATGCCCCAAATGTGGAAAACCCTGGATTATTTCACTTACTCTGCACAAAAACTCTGAGCTAAATATAGCTGTCATTCCCTCCTGGGTATCAGGACAGTCTAAGTGTCTAGCCACTGACACACCACAGCTTCAACTCACACTAAGGAAAGAAGTTCTAGGTCTCTGTGCTGCAGAGGTTTCCCACGGTTCTTGGGCAGGCACAGGTGCCTCCACAGCCTGGAATGGAGCAGGTAGGATTCTGGGCATTCTAAAGGGAAGCTCCTGTCCCAGTCACCCATCATGTATCTTTTATACTGAAATATTTTAGATGTCAGTTCAGCCTGATTTCTTTTGAAAATATATTTTTACAAAAACAGCCTCACTGTGTCAGACACCTCATGTGCTATCTCAGATTCTCTTAAGTGGCCACCACCATGCCAGCCTCTGCCATGATGGGCTCTGGGAGGGCAACTTGGTTCTGCCACCTGAGGTTTCTGGCTGCTCCCATGACTTCCAGACTCAGACGACCCCCCCACCCATGCTGTTGGGCATGGATCATGTTTTCACAGTGGCTCCTGAAGGAGCCATGTGATGCAACCCAGAAGCACAGGGAAATGAACTCTTATGGGGAGAGCCTTACCCAGTGAGGGACAAGAGACTGTGGAGAGCCAGAAGACAAATCCCCTCTCCATTCCTCCATAATGGACTATTTCTAGGCATGGTGCTTCTACATTGTCTGTTCAGAGACATCCCACATGGCCAAATGTCCGGCCATGTCTCTTCCTGAAGCAAGATCTGCTCAGCAACGAACCACGTTGTATTTTCTCCTCATCCTTCCTGGTGCCTTCCTTGCCCCTCACTCTTGCTGCCCTGGGATTGTACCTTCCAATAACACACTAGCACTTACACCTTACCTCGTGCTCTCTGTTCAGAGGGGCTGTGTGAATCTAAGTAGGGATTTTTTTCAATTCTCATCCATAGCAATTGTAAAGGTCAGTTTCAAAAGTATAGTGGGCTACTTCCCTCACCTCAAAAGACTGCCCAGAGGAACAGAGTGACTCACTGGCAGAGGCTGGGAGGTAAACCACCTGCTTGGGGAAAGGAGTAGTAGCAACCACTATGCTTCTGTAGACGCTCAGCATTCAGGCGGAAGGTCCAGCTAGACAGCCTGGAGCCATCAAATGTGCATAGGGATGGCAGTTGGACGGGACCAAGCCGACGTGAGAACAGCAGCCATGAATGTCGTGCAGCCTCGCCACCACTGGGTTCTGGCTCACCTTGCCCCTGTTTGCTAGGCTGTGGGCTGTAGGAAACCTCTGGAATATTCCCATCAGGTGGAGGAGGGGCAGCACCTTGCAGAGAGGGAACTTTGAACTGGAACGTGATTGAAATCCTTGATTAGACTAACATTTTTATTGGATTAGACTGGCCTTTGCTGGAATGGACTGAATTTAGTGTTACTGCTGCCAAGTGGGAATGAGAGCTCATTAAAGAAAGTACATGCAATTATTATTATTTTTTAAGTGCAGTTGGACTCTCCGAAGCCCCACTTTAATTTGGCCAGGAGCCCTGTCCTTGACTATGAACTCTGAGGAGAGCCAACCAGACTCCGGTACTTGGATAAACGGGGTTTATGTTTCTGTGGCTGGAATAATGAGGCCTGGGGTAAACTACCAGGATGCTGTGCAGTGGCCGAGTCTACAGGAGAGACCGGCTGTGTGCTCCTGGCCACAGAGATCGTGGGGATGAATGAAATGTCAGCATGTCAAGTATGTTTTTTTAACGTGCTTTACTGTCTAAATCCATTGCGGACACAGTTCCAGTATCAGCATTTGCTGGTTGTTGTATAAGTGGGGTGTGTATGCATGGTGTGTGTGTGTGTGCACACGCGTGTGTGCGTGCGTGCGTGCATGGTGTGTACAAAGTCATGTTTGAGAGCCCAGGCTCTATGATCAGATAGATCTGACCTGAGACCCAGCTCTTTCACTCACCAGCAATGTAAGCTTGGGTAAGTTCTTAACCTTTCTAAGGCACGGCTTTCTCACCTGAAAAGTGAGGATAATTATACCAACTTCACTGGTCTGTTGTGAGAATCCAAACTCCCACCATCACGTAACTTAGCAATTCCTGCCACGTCCACATCCCGCTTTATGCTGCTTATTCTCTGCTCCAGCCCTGCCCCAACCCAGATCCAGTTTCTGCCCAGATCTGTACTGCCAGGGAGGCTGACCTGTGGACTCCCCCCAGGCCCCTAGCCCACTGGCCTCCAGGTGGCTTGGCCCATGGAAGATGCTGGCAGGAGATGAGACCTTGGAGGGAGAGAGGCTGGGGTGTTTCTTCCCTGCCCTCCTCACCTGGGTGTCTTGGCTCTGCCCCTCGGTAGCTCCATCTCTCAGTGAGGCCCGGTTCCCTCCCTTGACCCTTCCGGCCTCAGGTGGTAACAGCCACCCCGTGGGCTACTCTCAGAGACTTCAGCATTATTTAGGGTTCCCTGTACCCTGTCCCAGGAATCTGTATGTGGCCGCCCCTTCATCAAGTTTTGCCATGGAGACCAGGGAGAATTCTTTTTCCTACCTAATTCTGGGTGATACACTCCTGAATTACTGTTTAAGTGGTGTTTTTCTAAACAAACTCACGTTTTAAAAATCTAAATGATTGTTTTATGAGAATTTTATGTCTCTGTGTCATTGTGGACTTGATATGCTGGCTTTAACCTTTCTAATCACATTAAAATAGACACGTACCTTTAAAAATAAAAGTGTTTCCGGAATTCTCTGGCAGTCCAGTGATCAGGACTCCATGCTTTCACTGCCAAGGGCCTGGGTTCAATCCCTGGTCGGGGAACTAACACCCACCAAGCTGCGGGGCGTGGCCAGAAAAAAAAAAAAATGTGTTCACCATGTCCCACCTAAAATCAGCTCTGGTACCTCCGTGGCCTGTGAAGGCCCCTTTGAGAAGGACTGAGTCATTTGTGGAATCGCTCAGCTCACGGACACTCGCTTTATTGCCTGAGGGCTGTTCTTAAAATAAGGACCCATGTAGTCACACGGCGGCAACTCCAGACACACGGCAAACACACACCAGGCAGGAGCATGTTTCTTCTCAAACTATCTCCGCTATTCGCATAAAATATAACGTATCATCGTGTAGCTAATAAAGGCTGCATGCCTCCTGTTGTGACAGCTTTCTGGATGAGAATCGCCTTCTCTCCCCTGCAGAAAGGGCAAGTTGTTCATTTCGAAAAAGAAATGATCTGCAATCACCCCCAGTGCAGACAGGAAGTCTTTCTGAAGTCCACCTTCAAATGACAAGGATTTAAGAAAGAAATTTGGTGGAATCTTGCTGGGATTTTCATACCAAGAAGCTGAATAGTTAAGACAGAACATCTCACTCTTTGTTAAAAAATAGAATATGCCCAGATAGCTGGGTTCAACCTCTTAAGCATCTTTTCTCCTTCCTCCTGCCTCAGTCCCACCCACCACACCTTCTGGCCACACACACATGCTAACTGGCACTTGCACAGTCACACACACGTGCGTATACACACACACACATTCACACCCGCACGCCCCTCCCGGGCGGTCGCAGTGGCAGGATGGCAGGTCCATCTCCCTGCCCTCTAGCATCAGGGAGTTGGCTGCTTTCTGCACAAATTACCTCCAGAACAAAGCAAGCTGGCCTGTGAGAGGATTTGTGTCATATCTGCTGGAGTGGTGCTGCTCAGGATCAAGCAAGACTGATGACAAAACTTTTTTTAAAAAATTCTATTTTTGCTATTTAAGTCACAGCAGATGAGGAGCTGAACTGAGATGTGCAGGGGGGTACCCTGTTGGGTGTCGTATAACTTCATCTTGGTTACAGGAAGGGAGGGAGGGAAAGTGACTTTAAGAGAAGAAATGCACTTTGGTCATTTGCGTCCTCCCTCCCTCCTCCCTCCTCCCTCCTCCCTCCTCCCTCCTCCCTCCTCC